>NC_037285.2:17433741-18034516 GCF_000002775.5 Populus trichocarpa | reverse complement strand
TTCCTCCCCGGCCATCTCTCTTCCTTTTCCTTGGCCAGCAGCCATCCTTAACCGGTTCCCCCCTCCAGAGATCTTCCCCCTCACTCTCCCTTGCCCTCTGGCCCTTTTTCCTTCTCATCTTCCCTTCCCCAGCCGCTGACCAACACCCAACGCCCCTCTCCTCTCTCAGCCCCCTACAGACCATCTGCTCCTCCCTTGCTCTCTGCCAAGACAAGCCAGACCAGCCTCCCCTCACAAATCAGCCTCCACCGTAGCCCCATCTTCCTCTCCCCTCTCCCAGCCAGTTCCACTCTCTCCATCGTCCGCTGACAGCCTCTCCAGCCGCTGCCTCCCGTGGCCTTGGGAAAGCCAATCGGAGAGAAACCCCCACAGTCCCAGCAGCGCCGTCCACACTCCCTCGGCCGGCTACCAACAGCAACGGAGAAGCAGCTCCACAGAACCGGCCTCCAACAGCAGCCAGCACACGGCTGTGCCCACAGACCCGCAGCAGCTCCCTGCGCCCAAAAAACACTTCCTTCTCCTCCAGGCCGAGACCCTCAAGCACTGGCAGATCCGTCCACCGCCACGACCGCCGCCACCGAGACACAGTCGCCTGATCTGCAACCTGAGGAAGAGAGAAGACAGAAAAAATCAGACCAGGAGGAAGAGAGAAAACAGAAGGAGAGCAGATCTAAAAAGGGGGAGGAAGAACCGAAACTTTGCTTGCGTTTTTCTTCTTTTGCAGGTGATGGTGGTTGTCACCGCCGACAGGGAAAGGAAGAGGAGGAAGACGCTCCAGGCACCCCTGTTTTTTCAGGTTTTCCAGCGGCGGCGCGTGAACCCACGCGCCGCCAGTAGCGGTGGCTCATGGAAGGATGCGCCGCCACTGTTCCCGCCCCTAGAAATCCTGTTGAACACTATTCCGGCTTGCAGAAGGTGTTCCCTGTAAATTCCAGAATGTTTTGGGGCTGTTATTGTAATTTTAATGTATTTTTTTGTTTATTTGTTTTGAATTTTTATTTTGTATAGTGGATGTAAAAAAAAAAGAAAAGAAAAGAAAAAATATAGTAAAGAAATGTGTGTGTTGTTTGTATTTTTTATGTATCTTATTGAATCAAAAGGAAAAAAATGAATTTAATATTTTAATTTATATGCACAAATATCTAAAGGACAGATAAAAATCATGTTGTATTTTCCATAGAAATGTAGAACATGTATCTACATATATTTTGGGAACTAATAACTGATTTATCAAAGCCTTAGAATTGGGCTAAAATTTTATTTTTTAAATCATATCAAGTCCACGAAGCTTGAAAGTGAATATGTGGTGTGTATTTTGTTTATTATGGTTTTTTTTTAGGATAAAATTGCGAGAATAAAGAAGAATTTAATATTCTGATTTGCTCACGGATAAAGAATTATGAACTTACATGTAAGTGTAAGTTGTATTTTCTAAAATTCGATGAATGAACCGAATTTTAAAACTTCTTTAACACATCAAGTCCACGAAGCAGCTTACCTCAGGTAGGGTGCGTTAGGGGTGCTAATACCTTCCCTAACCACAACCAGTCCCTTACCCGTGAATCTTTGACGAGACCAGTACACCCGGGTTTCCTAGTAGCCCTCAATTAAATACTAGGTGGCGACTCCCAACGATGTAATCAAAGCAAACGAGAAGACGAAAGAATCGCCAGCCCGATACCGCGCGGATTTTCCGACGTGCGACAAGCAAGTTCTACTTGTCCACTTGTCTGAGGGTGATAAGGAGTGACAACTTTGTGTGTGATTCCATATTTCTTCATTAAAGACTCAAATGGCTTGTTGCAGAAATGTGTTCCACCATCACTTATCATGGCTCGAGGGATTCCAAATTGACTCAAAATATTTTCTTTTATGTCAGCTATGGTCCATCCTAATGCATTTTTGTGAATTTTCAGAGTTTGTAATAACTTACCTTCTTGATGTGCATTAAGTTTGGAAGATTATTACCGGAAAGTTTCATTTTCTCCTAAAAATGAGTATTTGAGATTGAATGGTAACGGCTTCAAATCAGGTTTTGGTGGTTGGACACTTGAAGGTATAGACTCAATTGATCGTGGTGGCAATTCTTCAATTTGTGGTCTCCAATTACTTACTTTTGATTCTTCCTGAAATAAACCATTTGCAAATCTTCAGATTCATTAAACTCAATTTCACTGGAAGTAGTTTGAAATTGATCATAAACTAATTTCTCAATAAAGTCTACTTCCTGTAAATCATTATTATCTCCAGGTTGCTTGCAAATGTTAAAAACATTCATCTCCAATGTCATGTTTCCAAATGATAACTTCATCAGTCCATTCCTACAATTAATCAATGCATTAGAAGTTGCAAGAAACGGACATCCTAAAATAACAGGAATTGAATTACATGCTTCAACAGGTTGTGTATCCAAGACAAAAAAATCCACAAGATAAATGAATTTATCAACTTGTACGAACACATCTTCAACTATTCCTCTAGGCACTTTTACAGATCTATCGGCAAGTAAAAGAGTTACAAAAGTTGGTTTTAACTCACCTAGATTGAGACTCTGAAAGACTGAATATGGAAGTAAATTCACACTAGCTCCAAGATCAAGTAAAGCTCTCTTAATTTTATGTTCTCCAATAAAGCAAGAAATTGTAGGACAACCAGGGTCTTTATATTTCAAAGCATTATTGTTCTGAAGAATGGCACTTACTTGTTCAGCTAAAAAGGCTTTCTTTTTCACATTCAGTTTTCTCTTCACAGTGCACAGATCTTTTAAAAATTTAGCATAAGAAGGTACATGTTTAATAGCATCTAATAAAGGTATATTGATCCTTACCTGCTTGAAAATTTCAAAGATTTCAGAGTTGTGATTGACTTTCCTTTGTTTGGTCATGGCATGAGGAAATGGAAGTGTTGGCGGGGAATCAGTCTTTTCTTTGCAATGTTCAGATTCAACCCCTTCCTTACCCTCGGAGATTGACTCATCATCTTTCTCACAAAGTTCAAGAGTGGGTTTTTCAATAACCCTACCACTGCGAAGAGTGATGACTGATTTGACTTGATCCATGTGTTGGCTTCCAGAACTACTTGCATTTGCATTGTATTGCCCCTTTGGATTTTGTTGTGGTTGAGATGGAAACTTACCTTTCTCTTGAAAACTGAGAGCAGATGTGAACTTTGCAAGAGTATCTTTAAAATCTGTCATGCTTTGAGCAAGTTGAGTGTTGATTGTTTCTTGCTTTTCAATGAATGCATGCAATGTTTCCTCAAGATTTCTTCTATGAGGTGGAGCATAAAGAGGTGCATATCCATGAGAATTTTGGAAATTATGGTGTGCTTGAAACGATGGTTGTGAAGTTTGTGCATTATTGTTTTCACTCTTCCAACTGAAATTTGGGTGATTTCTCCAACCAGGGTTGTATATTTGCGAGTATGAGTTATGATTGGGCCCTTGGAAACTATTTAAAGCATGGGCTTGTTCATGGAGGCATTCCTTTAAAGAAGGCAAAGTTTGACAGTCATTGGTTGAGTGTTCATTGGTTTCACAGATTTGACACACAATGTCTTGAACACATTTTAATTGACAACTCTTTTTCAATTCTAGTGCCTCGATTTTTCTAGCTAAAGATGCAAACTTGGCGTGGAGGTCATGATCTTCCCTAAGGTTGTACATTCCTCCACTAGATGTATGAGGTTGAGTTTTACTTAGTGCCTCATAAGTGCCTGTAGTGTCCCAATTTTGAGCATTTTCAGCTAGCAAGTCTAGGTACTCCATTGCTTCATTAGGGTCTTTATCTTTAAAAGTTTCATTGCACATCAATTCCACCATTTGTCTATCTTTAGGTGTTAACCCTTCATAAAAATGTGAAACCAATCTCCATGTTTCAAAACCATGATCAGGGCAAGTATTAATCAAGTTTCAATACCTATCCCAACATTGGTAAAATGTTTCTCCCGGTTTTTGAGTGAAAGTGAAGATTTGTCTTTTGAAAGAGTTTGTTCTGTGAGACGGAAAAAACTTCTTTAAAAATTGTTATTGCATTTCATCCCAAGCACGAATGGATCCTGACTTAAGATTTTGTAGCCATGTTTTAGCTTTATCTTTTAATGAAAAAGGAAAAAGCTTTAGTCTGATGGTGTTCATGCTACAATCTAAGTCATTATAGGTGTTACAGACTTCTTCAAATTCTCTTAAATGCAAGTATGGATTTTCTAGATCTAAGTCATGAAAAGAAGGTAAAAGTTGAATAATGTCTGGCTTGACATTAAAATGAGATGCATCAGGGGGAAAATTATGCATGAGGGTGCACTTGTTCTTGTGGGATTCATATGGTCTCTAAGTGTTCTAACTCGATTATTCTCATTATTTTCATTATGAAGCGACTAGTTATCTTCTTCGGTCATATTTTCTGAAAATGATAAGGATACCCTACAAAGTCTACCACTTAATGTACGTGACCAAACTCTCATGCACGTGTAGGAAGAGAATAAAATAGAAGAAAAGAAAAACAAAACAAAACAAAACAAAAGAAACAAAAGTTAGATAAAAGAAAAGAAAAGAAAAGACAATAAAATAAAATATATAATTTATACAGTAATTTACCTCCTCGGCAATGGCGCCAAAAACTTGACATGACCAAAAGATTGATGTCTTCTCCCAAGTGTAGGAGTGTCGAAGTAATAAATAACCTGACAAGACCAGGGTCGAACCATAGAGAGGTTAACTGTATAAACTACAAATAGAGAAATAGATAATAATAGAAAAGGAGTTGAAAAGAGCTTTGAGATGTTATCTTGATGTAAGGATTTAAACAAATATAAAAAAAATTGTCAAGTAGAGGATCCACTAATGGTATTTCAAACAAGTATAGTATAAACTCTTTTTATTACTCAACTGGAAACCACACACAAAGGAGGTTCCAATCGGATTATAAATTGTTAACATGATTACATTAGTTATCTTATTCAAATAATGCTAATACTTGTAAATGTTGTCAGGTATTCATGATTATAACTTATGTTAACAACAAATCAAGTTCCTTTCATAGCACAGGTGTTGGTTATACCATACGGTTGGGTTATGAAAGTGTCAAGTATTTGTTGTACCAAGGGTTATACAACATAAATCTAGATTAATGACACGACCGAAGATTGATGTCTTATCACAAGTGCAGGAGTGTCGAAGTAATAAATAACCCGGCAAGACCGGAGTCGAACCATAGGGAGGTGAACTATATAAATTATAAATAAAAGAAAAGATTTGAAGAGAGCTTTGAGATGTGATATTGATGTAAGGATTTAAACAAAGATAAAACAATTGCCAAGGTTAGAGGATCCACTAATAGTATTTCAAACAAGTATAGTATAAACTATTTTTATTACTCAACTGGAAACCACATATAAAGGAGGTTCCAATCGGATTATAAATTGTTAACATGATTACATTAGTTATCTTATTTGAATAATGCTAATACTTGTACATGTTGTCAGGTATTCATGATTATAACTTATGTTAACAACAAATCAAGTTCCTTTCATAGCACAGGTGTCGGTTATACCATACGGTTGGGCTATGAAAGTGCCAAGTATTTGTTGTACCAAATGTTATACAACATAAATCTAGACTAACCATTTAACAAGCAAAATATTAAAAGTGAACAAGATAACAAATACAAAACATGTTAGTATCAAATATTAAAATCCATGTTGAGTTTATACTATATTTATTCTTACACCATTAGTGTAACCTTTTCACCTTGACATAATAAACTTAGTTGAACATTATGAATAAGAGAAACATAGATAAACAAGAGGAGAACATGATTATATAAGTATAATAAAGGAAAAGAAATGCATAAACAAGAGATTAATGAAAACAAAACTTAAGCATTATAAAATATAAAGAGAGAAAGCAAGAACATGATCTTGATCTGAAAACCAAGATGCCTAAATGCATGGCAAATGCCTCCTTTTATGGGCCAAAATTCGGAACTATTGATTTGATGACTAATTGTTGAGTGGGTGGCCACCTTTTGACTTGGTAACCATCCTTATCTTCTTGTCTACAGAAAACATCATTGCTAACATCAAAATTTAAACATATAGTCTTCATAAAATTTATGGGGAATTGTCTCCGCTTTCCAACAAAATAAGAATGAAGTCATTTGGACTTCTAGAACTCGAGATATGGCTTGAACACTGAACAGTGTCTGGGCTGCATGACAGATTCCGACTTCTTTGTTGTTGCCACAAGTTGAACTTGAAAACGATCCTTTTGAATCTTGGACTCTTCATAAAAGTTTTAGGCCTATTTCTGAGCTTTCTATCCATATAAACCAGACCTAAATCCAAGTTCTACAGCTCCATTTATGATCCAATAACCGAATGGTGTTCCAATTTGAATTCAACCAGCATCTCTTTTCTAAGCTTAGCCCTCTCTTTGTCTTCTCAATTTCAGTGGTTAAACTCATCAATCAATCCTTTGATTTATGTGATAGGCCTGCATTTAAAATGAACATTTACCATAAATTAAAGGTATCTTATATTATCAGACTTGTTATTATAAAATATGCTCTAGTTAAGGAGTTATTGATACTTCAAGTACAAAATGATGATATAAAACCTTGATAAAAATGCACTTTTAAGTACTAATCAGAGGCCAAACAAAAAAACTCAACCTATGATAAGGAATTTTATGCAGTGGTTCAGGCCCTCTGCTATTAGCGCCATTACTTGCTACCACAGGAGTTTGTTCTTTACTCTGACCAAAAGGCCCTCCTCTATCTCAACTCCTAAGAGAAACTTAATCACATGCATGGTCATTGGGTTGAATATTTGCAAACATATTCATTTGTTATGAAACATAAATCTGGAATGAAGAATAAAGCTACAGATGCCTTGAGTCGCCGGGTAACTCTGTTATCCGTAATGAGTGTTGAAGTTACAGGATTTGAGAGACTCAAAGAGAAGTATGAATCTTGCTCAGAATTTGGAGAAATATTCTTGACATTGAAGGATGAGAATCACCATGTTATAAATGGTTATCACCTCCAAGAAGGATATTTATTTTGGGATAATAAGTTTTGTATCCCGAAAACATCCATGCGTGAATTTTTGATATGGGAGATTCATGTTGGAGGTCTTTCAGGATATTTTGGAAGGAATAAAACCATCAAAGAGGTGGAACGTCAGTTTTTCTAGTCTAGTTTGAAAAGAGATGTTGCTAAATTGATAGGTCAATGTCGAACTTGCCAACTAACTAAATAAAAAACAAAATACTGGTCTTTACACCCCGTTGCCCGTTCCCACTTGCCCTTGGCAAGATGTAAGTATGGATTTTGTGCTTGGGCTTCCACGTACTGCAAAGAAACATGATTCCTTTTTTGTGGTTGTCGACCGCTTCTCTAAGAGAGTCCATTTTATTCCTTGTACTAAGACCACAGATGCTTCCAGAGTTGCGAAACTCTATTTTGACAAGATTGTCAAGCTATATGGTCTTCCTCATACCATAGTTTCGGATAGGGATGTTAGATTTACAAGTTATTTCTGGAAAACCCTTTGGTATATGGTGGGAACCAAATTGAAGTTTTCTACCGCTTACCACCCCCAAACTGATGGTCAAACTGAGGTGGTTAACAAGAGTTTAGGCAACCTTTTAAGGTGTCTAGTGAGTGATCATAATAGGAATGGGGATTTGATTCTTCCTATGGCCCAGTTTGCTTGTAATAACTCTATCAATAAGTTAATAGGCATGAGTCCCTTTGAAGTTGTGCATGGTTACAAGCCTAGGAAACTTTTAGACCTTCTTCTCATGTCTTCATGCTAGAGTGTCTGAGTCAGCCAAGTCTTTTGCACGTAGAATTCAGGATTTGCGTATTGAGATCACTAAACAGATTCAAGCAACTAATGCGCAATATAAACTTTAAACCGATTTACATAGACGACATAATGAGTTTAATGTGGGAGACTATGTTATGATACGGATTAGACCCGAGCGGTTTCCTTCGGGAACTAATCAAAAATTGCATGCACATAATGCAGGGCCTTTCAAAGTGCTACAACGGGTTGGTCCAAATGCTTATGTTCTTGATTTACCACATGATTTTGGCATTAGCTCTACATTTAACATTGAGGATCTAGTTGCATACCATAAGCCACTTCCTATTCCAAATGATCCCTTTGAGATACCACTTAACTCCCCTTCTGATGCTCTTATTGAAACCTCTATCTCTTTCACCTTGACATCAGCACAAAAGGATAATATTGATGCTATTCTGGATGAACAAGTTGTTTTTAACAGGAATGGTGAGGTTCAACAGTTTCTAGTTCGCTGGGTGAGCCGACCTGATTCAGATTGCACTTGGATCACTAGAGATACTTTGCAGCAGATTGATACAGATCTTTAAGAGTACTATCAGAGTCGGTCAGTGCTACAGTCGACGGGGTCGAGTTTCTCCAAAGATTGGTGGAAAGATATCAGTGAAACCCATACAGCACGAAGACATTGAAAACACAGAATATCAGGGTGACAACTTGGTCTACAAAGTTATTAGTGCAAATTGAATCCATTTGCTTTTCTTTCTCCCTTCAGTAGAGCTTTACTTAAAGGATTCATTTTATGTTGCAGGTGTTTGGTCTTTATTTTATGCAGTCATACATATTGGAGTTTTCTACCATGCCCTTTTGCATCGCAGCTTTATGACCCTTCGCCAGGTTTTGGTTCAGCGCGTGAATCATCTATCAGTTATAGAACAGTTGCTTCTGTTTCTCTCTGGTTTTGCAAATTACCGTTGACCTCCTTCATTGTATTGTATGCTGTTGAAATTAAATTTCTTATTCCAGGTGTTGGAAAAATTCACTGCCCTGTCTCAAATACAGCTTTAAAAAATATATTGCAGTTAGGAGAGCCTTTGCCACGTATTTTACCTCTCTTCAACATGGAGTATTAAAATAAATATTAACTTAAATTCAAGGACCATGGTTTAACACGTCTTCTTTTTTAAGAAACAGGAAAAACCGGGAGAATGGGTCATTGAATGGAAAGATCCAGTTCAATTCCAAGGTGGAGAAAGAGTACCAAAACCGACATATTCTGCAAGTGTTGTTGAGGAACTGGAAGATGTCCTTTTTGATGGTTATATACTAAACATTTGTATATATTATGAGGCATTCAAACCTGTCAAATTAAAAGCAAATCTTCATGTTTATGTTTATGTTTATTTACTAAGCATTTAAATAATTAATGTCTAGCCGTGTAAGAAATCATTAGACTTACAATTATTAAGTTATCTTATATAGAGAGTGTTATGCTTTTATTCTGACCACACGTTATCATAATCAAAGATAACAAATTGATAAATATTAGGTATAGCATAAACTATATGAAGGTATTTGAATCAAGAAAGGATTCATCACTTTAGAAAAAATAGAGAATATTTCATCTACTCTCAAATAGCATTGATTGCAAGATTCTTAGTCAGGGTGGAATAAGATTTGAAAAGAATTTCAAATCTTATTCAAAGAATTAATTACTATAATGTTGAGAACTAACATAATTCGATAAAGTAGATATATTTCATGTTATAATATCTAAATCAGAACATTATTGATAAATGAATAATAATTACACTAAGAAACTAGTAACTGAAAGGTTAAATCAAATCACTTATATTTTTTTTAATATTTAAAGGATCATGACAGGTTCTAAACATTGTACTTGATCTTCAAATATAAGTTAGTCAATTAAATTGATAATAAATAAATTATTTAATTTATTTAATATTTTTTTATTTAGAATTATGATTTATAGTTGAGTCAACTTACTAGGAAACCTAATGAGTCACATACATAAGAATTATTGGTCATATATTAAAATGGGATGATTAATCAAGTGACCTGATTGTACATAAATTTTAAAAATTAAGGACTAGAATGTAATTAAATTAGAGAATTACAATTCTAGACCTAGAAAAATAAAATAGGAACTTGATTGAATAAATTTCTGAAATTATCCTAAAATAATATCACAAATTAATATTTTGTTATTTATAGGGTTTTTAGATTTTATTGTTATACCTATTATTTTTTAAAAGAAGAGAATGTGAGGTTCTTACTGGTAATTTATGTGGATTATTCCTAGAAGCTTAATACTTAGATGACTTGTAATTTGCGATAACCTAACCCTGAAGCAAATATTTAATGCTGAAAATAATATATGATCTTCAAATAATTTTTATATAAATACGTTTTTAAAATTCTTGAAAAATTTTAAATTTATTATTTTAATTACGATTACTTAGTTTAAAAATGAAAACACAATAGATTCTAGCGTTCCAACTTAAATTTTTCTCAAGTAGAAATAGCTCCCCGTTTATTATTAAGTGTTGTCACGGTGAAATCGCTTCCATCCTCATTTACAATCAAACGCTCATCTATGTGATTGTTGGCTTCTCATTTTGAAAAGTCCCATGCTTGTTTACCATTATCACTGCAATCAGTTTTCAGCTTCACAGGCATTGAACTTTTCACAACATACTTGCTGCTCATTTGTTCTGTGTTTTTAAAAGTTCCTTGTTCGTCATACTAATGCTGTTACTAATGTTAGAGATTTTATTTTATTTTTAATTTTGGTTTCTGAAAGTGATGCCAATACTGCTAGACTGAACTTCTGGTCTGGTACTATAGTCGTTTCCTGATATGGAATATATGTGGATTTTAGTTCGTAATAGTGTTGTCAATCTGCACCAACATAGCACTTCTATAGTATGGCTATATGATCAGGAAGGAAAATGGAAAATAGAGCCTGGCCGCGCAGCAATTCTCATAATGGAGCACGTCCACCTCCTAATTAAATTTGGATTCTCTCGCCTGGTTCCTGAGGTGATTGCTGCTTTCCCTATTATCAAGATTCTTTCTAGAGAAGTGTAGTTCAATTAGTTAGATTTTATGTTTGTTTTCTAAAAGTTACCAGTTCGAATTTTACAAACTTCAGAGTCACTGGAGACTTATATGGTCGTTAACTTCAGGGCCCGTACGTAGGAATAGTCGAGATGCACACAAGCTGGCCCGGACACTCATGTTAATAAAAAAAATTCTCTAATCAACTTTGATGATTCAGTCAGTAACTAAAATTTGTTTGGGTTTGCAAAAGCAAATGTGACATCTTAAAGCGATATGTAGAAACTTAAAAGCAAGGACCTTCGTTTTTTTCCTTTGGTCTTTTACAGGAACCTGCTTGGGTAAGAGCCAACAGAGTGAAGAATGCAACACAGGCACAAGATGTGTATTCTAAATAGCTTTTTAGGAGCATTTCTGGCGGAGAACAGGCATTTGGATTAAAGAAGAGGGGATATAAAACTCACGGTGATGCTCAAACACAAATGCAGTGGTAAACCAAAAACAAGAAGGTGATGTTGTAATTGTTCCTCGAAACTCTTACAGGTTTGAGAAGTTTTTATGGCAATACTAACAATCCATAGGTTTGTGGAATTTTGTTTCGTGGGTTTCTTTCTTTTATTATTTTGTATAAACTTTAGTGGAAAGTGGAAGTACTGATTCTTATTTTCCTGATCCAGAGTATTAGTCTTTAAAATTTTGTTTATAATAGGTGGTGACCGTATATCTCTTAAGAGTTATTTTTTAAAAAAACTTGGACAAAAAAGTATATGTGAAAGTTATGAGTATTTTTTGTATGTTTGGAGTAAGTTTTCTTATGAATGTTTTGTCATATTGGAACTTTTTTCCTCATCATTTTTTCTAGGGGTTGGGAAATGAATGGTCCTATAGCAATATCCTACATTAAAAAATGTTGGGAAAAGTATTCAAATAACCCGAAAAATTGGATAACAATTCACAAGTTATAATCTTTTTTTCTCTTTGTGCAATCAAAATTAAGATCAAATAATCAATAAAGTAATACAAACAATCACACAAATCAACACCAAGATTTTTGCGTGAAAAACTCGATGTGTGAAAAACCACGAAACCTTAGTCCACCTAAAAACTTTCACTATCAACAAATAATGAGTTCACAAGTGTTCTTCCTCAAATTTAACTAAGGGTTACAACATACATATCATCAAGAACAATCTATTCTTGAAATACAACAAGATTAAAGAGAGAAGTGTTTGAGAAAAACTCACAACATGTCCTTGTTTTCTGTCAAAACAACCAGCTTGCACACAACCAATCTTCGATCCAACTATCCAGAATGAAGAGTAACGTGTTTAGAAGCTTCTGTCAAAATCTTAGTCCGATCCAACGGTGAACGAGCTGGAACTCGAAGAAAGAAGACAGACTGCTCTGCTGCCTCTTCTTCCTTTCTTTCTCCCGTTTTTCTCCTCTCTTTTGCTTTAATTCCCCTACTGCCACTACAGTGACAATTTGTGTTTTTTTAAAGAGGCAAGCTGCCGCCTCTTGCTAATTAAAATGTGGTGGTCCCACCGTCACATGGTACGGGACAATACACAACAAATCTTCCCCTCATGCACCATGTGAGGAATTTGTCATACTAGCGATCAACTTATAAGCTTCAATTTAGGAGGCTCTACTAAGTCTGCTTCCCTTCTGCAAAACTCAAACTTTTCTCTCGGTAGAGGTTTGGTCATCATGTCTAACATGTTGTTATTGGTATGGATCCTCTAAACAACAAATGACTTCATCTCCATAGCATCTCGAATCCATTGATATTTAACCTCAATGTGTTTTGATCGATAGTGAAAAGTAGGATGCTTACTGAGATGGATTGCACTTTGACTGTCACAGTGCAACACAAAGTTCTCTTGAACTAGACCAAGTTCATGTAAGAACTTCTTCATCCATAACAACTCTTTGCCCCCTTCAGTAAGAGCAATATATTCAGCCTCTGTAGTGGATAATGCAACACATTTTTGCAACCTTGATTGCCATGAGACTACTCCCCCTGCAAACTTCATCAAGTATCCTAATTTGGATTTTCTAGAATCTACATCACCGGCCATATTTGTATCTGTGTATCCATCCAACACAGGTTTATTATTGTCAAAACATAAGCTGAAACTAGAAGTACCTTTAAGATACCTGAGTATCTATTTCACTGCTGACCAGTGTTCTTTACCAGGATTAGAGACGAACCGACTAACCACACCAACTGCTAGGGGTGATCATTTTCGATTTGGTTCGGTTTTTATCTAAAAAAATAACCAAACCGAAATTAAAAAAAAAATTCAAAACCGGTTCAAACCGACCGGTTTTGGTTCGATTCGGTTTTTTTGACAAAAACCGGTTCAAACCGGTTTGGCTCGGTTTTTTCGATTTGGATCGATTTTGGCTCGGTTTTGGCTCGGTTTTTTCCGGTTTGGCTTGGTTTTTTTTCCAGTTTTTTTCGATTTGGGTTCGGTTCGGTTTTTTCAGTTTCAGGCTTATAAAACCGAAACCGAACTGAACCGGTTGGTTTTTTCAAAATTTTAATCAGTTTTTTTTCACAGTTCTGTTTTTTCGGTTATTTTTTTTCCGGTTTCCTCAGTTTCATCAGTTTTTTGGTTTTTTTGCTCACCCCTACCAATTGCATGAGCTATATCTGGCCCTGTCCAAACCATAGCATACATCAAGCTACCAACTGCGGATGCATAAGGAACCTTTTCCATCTTGATGCAACCATATTATTCGATAGTTTCACCAACATTTAACTAGAGTTTTGCCTATGTTTTATATATAAAATGCCTTGATATTCTTTGTTTTATGTTTTAAAGGCACTTTTGGATGAAAGATGCAAAAAGGAGTAAATTGGAGATAATTGGCAGATTTGACCTTCAGTCGATGTTTTGTGCAGAGCGTGAGCTCTAGACGTTAAAATGAAGTGATTCCAATGGCATTAAAAAGCTAACATCCATACCTTTCTGGACATCTAAGGCAAGAAAATAAAATAAGGAAGAGCATGGAAATCGCAGCCTTCAAAATCAAATCTCGCAATCTGCCACTGTTGACCTTCGGCCATTCCAACTTGAATGTCTGGAGCTACAGAAGTCCAATTGATGCAAACTTAATTGTTTTGGATTCATGACTCAAATTTATATAAACGCTCAAAATTTCAGCCAAAACTGATGTCATATGAGGGTGATATGATGTTTCAAAGATGACATCTGAATTCTGCCAGCAAACAGGTTTCGTGAAGAAACGAGTCCAAATTACGTTCCGAAGCATCTAAACCGATATCCAAGTTTTTATTTCAGCAATTTAGCTCCTCTAAGTCAAAGCTTGAAGATTTCATGCAAGGCTATTTCTCCTTTTTTAGGAAAATAGTTATTGAAGTACTTAAATGTAAACAATCTACTTAATGGAGGACTATTTTGTAAAATAGAGACCTAGGGTTTCCTAGGATATAAAAAGAATGAGAGAAGAGAAGGGGGGCAGCCAGCCAAGAAGAGAAAAACGCCCCCTTCCTCTAAGAAACCCTAAATTATGCATTCTTCCTTCTTTTTTATTAGTTGTTCAACAAACATGCAAGGCTAAACACTTTTTCTTGATTGCAAGAACACGGAAACCTTCGGATTTCAAGAACTGTGAGATTTATTTAACCTTTTCTTTTTAGTTTATATGATGAATATGTTTGTTCTCCTATGCTTATTTTTTCTATGATTGTTTATTTTAATTGCTAGAGCGGACTCTAAGTTATTATTGTAGACAATCTATTGCTAAGTTTGATATCAAAACCGGAGTTATGGTATATGAACTTGTGAAGCAACTAAGTTTAATAATTGTGGCGGATCTACGTTATTAATCTTAGGGAGAACATTCAATCAAATCAAACATAGACTGTGGACAGTTATGTTTTCTTGATTAATCAATTTATCTAGTTCTTAAGGCTGTCATTGAATTAAATTATTAGTGCGGACACTGTGGTTGTTTGATGGTTAGGGTTAGTTATACGGCGGATCCGTTAACTAACTAATGTTAAGAAGAGATAAATATTCAGAATATAAATTGATGTTTCGTTTCCATGATCAGTTCTGATTTCTGTAGGTGGATGTGTGCTTGTGACCAAGGTTTGTTCTCTTGATAATTTTCTGATTTTATTAAATTTCGTTTGATAGTTTTCTGTTTTCTTTTGCTTTAGCCTAGATAACGTCCAAACCCCCCCCCAAATTGCATATCATCTAGCATAAAAATCTGACTTGAATCTTCCTCGTGGGATTGACCCCTTACTTGCTCTATACTATCTTGTGTGTTGTGTTTGAAGCTAGGGTAATTAATTTGTGCGACCGCGACATCGCAACAAATTTTGGCGCCGTTGCCGGGGAAGTAATTTTAGTTGATTCTTGTGCTATTATTTTTATTTGCTGTGATTGTTATTTCTTTTTATAAAAAAAAAAACATAATTTTTGCTTGTTGCGGTACTGTTCAAAACAGATTTTTTGGTGGAATTAGGTATTGGCCTTTTGTTTCCTAAAGGAAAACGACGTTCTAAACAGGACTAGTGGTACACCACTAGCCCCACCCTATTGAGGCCAAATTGCATTATTTCTAGGGTTTTTAGGCAGTTTTTGTTTTCTACCGTTGGATTTTCGTACAATTTGCATTGTTTTCGATCTCTTGTGTGGTTGGGTTTTTTTGAGTTTTCTTGATGATTTATGCCAGTAACCCGTTCTACTAATCAAAGTCAAGTGCAGTTGGACCTCGAAATAGAAAAAACTTTACGCAGGTTACGAAAGGAAGCTCGCGTCAACATCATGGCTGCTGAACGACAACAAACACTCAAGGAGCTTGCTGCTCCTAACATGGAAAATCAGCCATTGTGCATAAACATCGACAATAATGTAAACTTTGAGCTTAAATCTGGTTTTATACATTTGCTACCAACATTCAATGGTCTTGCAGGTGAAGATCCTCATACTCATCTCAAGGAGTTCCATATGGTTTGCGTTGGCATGAAACCGAATGGAGTTGACGAAGAACAGGTTAAATTGAAAGCTTTCTCTTTCTCTTTAAAAGGGGCAGCAAAGGCATGGTTTTTCTCTATTCTCTCAGGTTCCATTGGAACTTGGAATGCCATGAAAAAGATTTTCCTTGAAAAGTATTTCCCAGCATCTCGAGTTGCCAACATAAGGAAAGAAATATGTGGGATTCGACAATCTCATGGAGAGACACTTTCTGAGTATTGGGAAAGATTTGACCAACTGTGCATTCAATGCCCTCATCATCAAATACCCGATCAACTGCTCATTCAATATTTCTATGAAGGACTGATGCCTACTGACCGTAGTATCATTGATGCGGCAAGTGGAGGGGCATTGGTAGATAAGACACCCGAGGCTGCACGCCAATTGATCTCAAATATGGCAGCCAACTCAAAACAATTTGGCACGCGTGGAGACTTCGCAAACAAACGAGTAAATGAGGTAAGTATTTCTAACCTTGAAAATAAAGTTAATGATCTTACTTCTCTTGTGCGTTCTTTGGCTTGTGGAAATATACAGCAGGTGAAAGTTTGCAGCATATGTTCCTTACAAGGACATACCTCAGATATGTGCCCAACAATGCAAGAAGATTATATTGAACAGGTTCATGTAGTTGATGGAGGATTCAACGGACAACCCCCGTGTAAATATGATCCCTTTTCCAACACGTACAATCCCGGATGGAGAGATCATCCAAACTTATGTTATGGGAACCCACCTCAACAAGGCAATCAAGGCCGACAGTTCCATCCCCATGGATTTCATCCCCAACAGAATTATCAAGCAAGACAACCCCCTCCATTCACAAACTCCAATGTTATGGGGTCGTCATCCAGTGATGATCTTCGTGAGATGATGAAAACTTTGGCTTCTAACACCGTGACCTTGCAACAAAATGTCATGTCTTTTCAACAGGTAACAAGGTCAAGTATTCACAACTTGGAGAAGCAAATGGGGCAAGTAGCTTCAAGTGTGGGGAAATTGGAAGCACAAATGAATGGAAAATTGCCCTCCCAAGCATTGAATCCAATAGAGAATGTTAGTGTGATCATGCTACGAAGTGGGAAAGAACTTGAAGAGAAAAGGTCGAAACAAATTGAGATACAGGAAGAAGAAGAGATAGAAACCGAATTGAGTATAAAGAAGGAACATCCTCCTCCTCCACAAACTGAAACAAAGACCAACACTCCAAAGGTAACTCCTCAATCAATGACTTCCAATTTTAAAACAATTCCACCCTTTCCTGTGAGTTCTTCTAGGTCAAAGAAAGAGGACAAAGAAAAAGAGATTTTAGAGGTTTTCAAGAAAGTAGAACTCAACATTTATTTGCTTGATGTTATCAAGCAAATTCCCAAGTATGCCAAATTCTTGAAGGAGTTGTGTACCACCAAGAGAGCTTTCAAACAGAAAGGTCATGAAATGGTAAGTATGGGTGAAGTTGTATCTGCTATTGTTCAAAAGAATATGCCTTTGAAGCAAAAAGACCAAGGTGCGTTTACTATCCCATGTGTTATTGGTAATGCTAGTTTCAAAAGGGCCTTGTGCGATTTAGGTGCATCTATTAGCGTTATGCCCAAACATGTTTATGATTCTCTTAGTCTTGAGCCTTTGAATAAAACTAGCATTGTAATACAACTTGCGGATCGTAGTTTTGTTTACCCACTTGGTGTGATAGAAGATGTCCTAGTCAAGATTAATAGTTTGGTCATTCCATGCGACTTTTATATTCTTGATATGGAACATGATTCTTGTGATTCATCAAACAGCACTCCTATATTGTTTGGGAGACCATTCTTGAAAACTGTCAATACAAAAATTGATTGTGGTAAGGATACTTTGTCTATGGAGGTAGGAGATGAAAAAATTGAATTTAATTTTCATGATGCAATGACATATCCTTATAGCAATGTTTATTCTATCACATGTTATGACCAAGTTGATAAGTGTGTGCAGCAAGTTTGTGATTTTGATAGTGAGAATGGATTAAGCGTAGCTTTGAGCTATGGCTATGATTTTACCAATATAGAAAAGATTGAGAGGCATGTATGTGTTCCCCGAAACGTGCATGACTCGGCATTGGATTTGCAAGCTTTGCAAATTGTCCTCCATGATGCAGGAGTCATTTACCTTATCACGGATAGTGAATGGGTGGCGCCTATCCTTTTGGTGCCTAAAAAGATTGGAATTACGTTGGAAGAAATACAAAATGATGCTTATGAGAATGCAAGGATTTACAAAGAAAAGACTAAGAGTCTCCATGACCGAATGATTACAATTGAAATTACAAGTTTAGAAACCAACAAAGTACTCAAGGTTAATGGGCATCGCTTGAAACCTTTCTATGAAGGTTGGATGGCAGAACTCATCGCTTCTGTGGAGTTAGCTAAACCAATCTATGAAGAATGAGCCTGCAATATGTCGAGCCAATGACATAAAACAAAAGCGCTTACTGGGATGCAACCCAGCACAAAAAAAAAACAGATTTGCTTTCTTTTCCCTTATCTTTTATTTTTCGCATTTTACTTTATTTTTGTCATTCTCCTATATTCCTTTTCTTTTATTTCAACATTGAGGACAATGTTGTGTTTTAAGTGTGGGGGTATTGGGAGAATGTTGGTTTTCTTATTTTGATTTTCTTTGTTGTTCCAAAAAAAAAAACAAATTTCTATGTTTGATCTTTTGAACTCCTATTGGTTTATGAGAATGTGAGTATTACATATGAGAATTAATTGAGATAGATGAAGATATAAATCAAATGAAGGAGTATGCATGCAAATTTTAAGGTTTAATTGGTTTAGGGATTGACTTTGAGAATATGTCATGTTGACTTTATAGTGTTATACCAATGCAAGCTTTTGAGCCTTCAACATTATATTCTTTTATTGTGCCTTCTTTCAATGATATGTATCTTTAGAACTTGCTTTATATCTTGTTGAGATTACATTCATATTACATATATACATGAAGATGATAAAGGCATTAGGAATTTTAACCACTTGAGCCAAAAAGCCAACCTAAAGCATATTATCCTTGGTGAGCCCCTTTTGAGCTTGTTTATCTTTTCTTTGCTTTATCCATGTATAAGCCTTAACTTTTTATATATTTTCCTTTTCCCCTGGCCAAGGATTAGTAGAGCATATACTTATGATATCTCATGGAATTATGGTTGGAAATTATGTGAAAAGAAAGAAGAAGTGATGTTTGATGAAAAGATGGGCAAAGTTGCCAAAGGTAAAAAAAAAAGGAAAGAAAAAAAAAGAAAAAGAAAAAGAAAAAGAAAAAGAAAAAAGTGTTCCTTTATGTTTTTAATATTTTATATTGAAAAAGCTTGAAATCAAAAGAAGTTAAGCATTGGTGATTAAAGATGGAAAATTTATGTGCTTTGATGGAATATCTTGTTTGAAATATCATTTTTCAGAATGCTCTACTTTATTTGGTTTGAACCTTTTCTTTTACTCTCTTTTACCTCACCTTTACCTTAGCCCCATTACAACCAGAAAATAAGACCTTTTTGATTCATGCATTGTTTGTAATATGTTATTAATGGAGATGAGATTGAAGAGCAAGTTTATGGTAGAACATATTCATTGATTGAATTTGAGAGATTTAAACACATAAGCCCTAAACACGTGAGTGTTGGAGTGTATATCAATGAGAGGACCTATCACTTTGGCATGGCATAGATTTCATTTAAATCTCGATGATTAATTGAATTTTGAAGTTTGCATGTAAATAAATTCATGAAAATTTATACTCTTTATCCTTCTTAGTTGTGTTCTTGTTTATAATGCATATATTCTTGAATATTGATGGGAGATTAGAAGATTAGTCATAGTGATTTGATTTAATTTAACTTCAATTTGATTTTACTTATCCTTTCTCGAGGACAAGCAAGAGCTAAGTGTGGGGGTATTTGATGCAACCATATTATTCGATAGTTTCACCCACATTTAACTAGTGTTTTGCCTATGTTTTATATATAAAATGCCTTGATATTCTTTGTTTTATATTTTGAAGGCACTTTTGGATGAAAGATGCAAAAAGGAGTAAATTGGAGATAATTGACAGATTTGACCTTCAGTCGATGTTTTGTGCAGAGCGTGAGCTCTAGAGGTTGAAATGAAGTGATTCCAGTGGCATTAAAAAGCTAACATCCATACCTTTCTGGAAATCTAAGGCAAGAAAATAAAATAAGGAAGAGCATGGAAATCGCAGCCTTCAAAGTCAAATCTCGCAATCTGCCACTGTTGACCTTCGGCCATTACAACTTGAATATCTGGAGCTACAGAATTCCAATTGATGCAAACTCAATTGTTTTGGATTCATGACTCAAAGTTATATAAACGCTCCAAATTTCAGCCAAAACCGATGTCATATGAGGGCGATATGATGTTTCAAAGATGACATCTGAATTCTGCCAGCAAACAGGTTTCGTGAAGAAACGAGTCCAAATTACGTTCCAAAGCATCTAAACTGATATCCAAGTTTTTATTTCAGAAATTTAGCTCCTCTAAGTCAAAGCTTGAAGATTTCATGCAAGGCTATTTCTCCTTTTTTAGGAAAATAGTTATTGAAGTACTTAAATGTAAACAATCTACTTAATGGAGGACTATTTTGTAAAATAGAGACCTAGGGTTTCCTAGGATATAAAAAGAATGAGAGAAGAGAAGGGGGGCAGCCAGCCAAGAAGAGAAAAACGCCCCCTTCCTCTAAGAAACCCTAAATTATGCATTCTTCCTTCTTTTTTATTAGTTATTCAACAAACATGCAAGGCTAAATATTTTTTCTTGATTGCAAGGACACGGAAACCTTCGGATTTCAAGAACTGTGAGATTTATTTAACCTTTTCTTTTTAGTTTATATGATGAATATGTTTGTTCTCCTATGCTTATTTTTTCTATGATTGTTTATTTTAATTGCTAGAGCGGACTCTAAGTTATTATTGTAGACAATCTATTGCTAAGTTTGATATCAAAACCGGAGTTATGGTATATGAACTTGTGAAGCAACTAAGTTTAATAATTGTGGCGGATCTACGTTATTAATCTTAGGGAGAACATTCAATCAAATCAAACATAGACTGCGGACAGTTATGTTTTCTTGATTAATCAATTTATCTAGTTCTTAAGGCTGCCATTGAATTAAATTATTAGTGCGGACACTGTGGTTGTTTGATGGTGGTTAGGGTTAGTTATACGGCGGATCCGTTAACTAACTAATGTTAAGAAGAGATAAATATTCAGAATATAAATTGATGTTTCGTTTCCATGATCAGTTCTGATTTCTGTAGGTGGATGTGTGCTTGTGACCAAGGTTTGTTCTCTTGATAATTTTCTGATTTTATTAAATTTCGTTTGATAGTTTTCTATTTTCTTTTGCTTTAGCCTAGATAACGTCCAAACCCCCCCAAATTGCATATCATCTAGCATAAAAATCTGACTTGAATCTTCCTCGTGGGATTGACCCCTTACTTGCTCTATATTATCTTGTGTGTTGTGTTTGAAGCTAGGGTAATTAATTTGTGCGACCGCGACATCGCAACACATCTCATCTCTTTCTTCATCACTTGAAGGACACTGCTTAGAACTTAGTTTAAAGTGGCTTGCAAGTGGAGAACAAACAGGTTTGAAGTTGCTCATGTTGAATCTCTCAAGTACTTTTTGAACGTATATCTCCTAAGATAGCCAAAGTTTCTCCTTCTTCCTATCACGTGTAATCTTCATGCCAAGAATCTGTTTTGCCATTCCTAATTCTTTCATTGCAAAAGACTTGCTTAATTATTCCTTCAAAATCTGAATCTTTTTAGCATCATGGCCAACAATCAACATATCATCCACATACAACAAGAGAATAATAAAGTTTCCATTTGGAAACCTTTTCATAAATACACAATGATCAGAAGTGGTCCTAGCATAACCATGATCCACCATGAAAGAATCAAACTTCTTGTACCACTGCCTTGGAGCTTGCTTTAACCCATATAAACTCTTTTTCAACTTGCAAACTAATTGTTCTTTGCCTTTTGCTTCAAATTTTTCAGGCTGCTCCATGTAGATCTCCTCATCTAAATCACCATGGAGAAAGGCAGTTTTCACATCAAGTTGTTCAACTTCAAGATTCAAACTAGCAGCTAAACCAAGCACAACTCGAATTGAAGACATCTTGACCATTGGTGAAAACATTTCTTCAAAATCAATACCCTTCTTCTGACCGAAACCTTTCATTACCAATCTTGCCTTGTACCTTGGCCGTGAGCAATGTTCATCAATTTTCAACCTGAACACCCATTTGTTCTTGAGTGCTCTCTTACCTTTAGGAAGCTTCACTAACTCAAAAGTATGGTTTTCATGCAAAGATTTCATCTCTTTTTACATTGCTTTCAACCACTCACTTTTCTTCTCATGTTAAATAGCCTCATTAAAGCATTATGGCTCTCCCCTATCAGTAACCAACACATACTCATGAGGAGAATATCTGGTGGAAGGTTGGCGAGGTCTAGTTGACCTCCTCAATTGTGGCTCATCTAGAGCTTCTTGCATAACCTATTCAGGAATAACATCAATATCATCATTAGTTGACTCAAGATCACCAATTAAGGGCTTAATAAGAAAACCACCATTATCATCATTTTACAAATCTCCCCCATAATTATCAGGCATCAAAGGTAACTGTGGAGTAGGTCTTGGATTTGAATTAGATGAAATAAAAATAGTAGACTCGGTTTTCTCCTTTTATTCAAAGTCTTTAATGGTTTGATCTTCAAAGAAGATAACATCTCTGCTTCTAATAATTTTCTTCTCCTCTGGATCCCACAACCTATAGCCAAACCCATCATCTTCAAAGCCCAAGAAAATACACTGCTTTGTCTTGTTGTCAAGCTTAGACCTTTCATCCTTGGGAACATGTACAAATGCTCTGCATCCAAACACTCTCAAGTATGCATAAAAAACATCCTTTCATTTCCATACTCTATCTGGAACATCAAATTCAAGAGGAACTGATGGAGAAAGGTTGATCATGGCAACTACAATCTTCATTGCCTCACCCCAAAAGGACTTAGGTAGCTTTTCATAAGAGAGCATACATCTAATTCTTTTAACAATGGTTCTATTCATTCTCTCAACCACTACATTATGTTATGGAGTCTTAGGAACTGTCTTCTCCAACTTGATATCATGTTCCCTGCAGTACTTCTCAAAAGGACCCCTGTATTTACCACCATTGTCAACTCAAATACATTTCAGCTTTCTACCAGTTTCTCTTTCAACTCTAGCATGGAAATCCTTAAAGACATCAAGCACCTGATCTTTGGATTTCAAACAAGTGGCCTAAATTTTCCTGGAATGATCATCAATAAAACTAACAAAGTACAATGCACCTCCAAGAGACTTATCAATTATAGAGCAAACATCAGTATGAACTAAATCAAGAACATGTGATCTTCTATGTGAAGGTGATCTTTGAAATGCAACTCTATGTTGTTTACCAATTAAACAATGAGTACATATGCTCAAGTCCATACCTTTTAAATGAAGGTAGTTCTTCTTGGCAAGGATGCCAAGGCCTTTCTCACTCAAATGTCCAAGCCGCTTATGCCATAAATCAGTAGAGCAATCTTCAATTGCATTCACTTCCACTTTAATCACCTTGGCTTGTGACATATAGAGACCCATCTTCTTCCCTTTAGCAACAATTAAAGAATTTCTGGAGAGCTTCCATTTACCATCTCCAAAGTACTTGTGATAGCCTTCTTCATCAAGAGTACCTGTAGAGATCAAGTGTAGGCGCATATCAGGCACATGCCTAACATCTTTTAGTGGTAACTTGCACCCAATATTGGTTTCCAACCAAATGTATCCAATGCTCACAACACTAGCCATCTCTTGATTTCTCATCCTAACTTAACCAAAGTCACTAGTAGTGTAGGATGTGGAAAAATCATGTCGGGGTGTAACATGGTAAGAAGCTGTTGAATTTGCAACCTAGGTGGTATCCTGACATACAAGATTAACACAATCGTCAACACAAACAATGGCAACATCACCATCAAATACAACTGTAGTTGTACCATTATCTTCATTCTTATCTTCGTCTTTATCCTTTTTATATCTTTTATACTTTCTACAATCTTTTTGAATATGCCCTGGCTTGTCACAATAATAACACTTAATTCCCTTCCTTGACTTTAATCTTCCTCTTGGCTTCCATTTGCCTTTTCTATTGCTGGATTCTCTATCTTGCTTACCATGAGAGAACCTACTTTGACTTCTCCCTCGATTTTCTGTAACAAGTGCATGAGACTCGAAAGTGTTTGTCCCTTTCCTCCTCCTCTCTTCATTGAGGATACTATCCTTCACTTTCTTCAAAGTGATCTTTCCATTCAGAGTAGAATTGCTAAGTGACACCACCAAAGTCTCCTAACTATCCAGCAATGAACTCAATAAGATTAGTGCTTGCATCTCATTGACTAACTCAAGATTCATCAATGACAGCTGATTCAGGAACCCTTGGAATTCATTTATATGCACTAAAGCATCTTCACAATCTTTGTACTTCAAATTTACAAGGTCTCTAATTATAAAAACCTTGTTTTGTGCACTCAAGCAAAGGTTTCTTCCAATATCTTCCAAGCTATATAGCAGTCATGTTCTTGAGAAATATGATTAATGGACTTAGAAGATACTCATTTTCTAACATTAGTGGTCGCCTTTCTGTTAAGCCCATTCCATTTTGCCTCATCCATTTCATCAGGCTTTATTCCTTTACACTCAAGCGGCAAAGCTAAATCATTGAAATATAAGTGATCCTCCATCATTGTTTTTCATAGAAAATATTTGGAGGAAGTGAGCTTTATCATGCCCGAATCTTCCTTTTTCATTTTAACTGCACAAGAAATTCAATCTACACAACCAGCGCTCTGATACCACTTTGTTGGGAAAAGTATTCAAATAACCGGACAATCTAGCCGAATCACAATTCACAAGTCCGAATCATTTCCCTCTTTGTGCAATCAACTTAGGATCAAACAATCAATAAAATAATGCAAACAATCACACAAATCAACACCAAGATTTTTACGTGGAAAACTCGATGCGGAAAAAACCACGGAACCGTAGTCCACCTAAAAACTTCCACTATAAACAAATAATGGGTTTACAAGTGTTCTTCCTCATATTTAACTAAGGCTTACAACATACATATCATTAATAACAATCTATTCTTTGAATATAACAAGATTAAAGAGAGAAGTGTTTGAGAAAAACTCACAACATTGGCAACCCTATTTTCTATCAAAACGACCAGCTTATACACAACCAATCTTTGATCTAACTATCCAGAATAAAAAGTAAAGTGTCTAAAAGCTGCTGTACACATCTCAGCCCGATCCGACAATGAAAGAGCTGGAATTCGAAGAAAGAAGACAGACTGCTATGCTGCCTCTTCTTCCTCTCGGTCTCCCGTTTTTCTCCTCTCTTTTGCTTTAATTCCCCTACTGCCGCTACAGTGACAATTTGTGTTTTTTTAAAGAGGCAAGCTGCTGCCTCTTGCTAATTAAAATGTGGTGGTCCCACCATCACATGGTGCGGGACCACACACAACAAAAAGATAGTTACTCAACAGAATTTCTTACAGGGTGTAAACGTCAGATCATTTTGTAGGAAATTTGTACTTGTTTCGTTTTTCACTTTTTGAATGTGCATCAATTTCCTCTGGTTTGTTTGATTAATACTTGTACCTTGACCTTAGGCAAATATGCAAGGCAATGCCTTTCATGGAGTTTTTGTTCATTCATTGAGATGAGTCATAAGATTGGCAACTTTCATGGGACAATCACACTGGTTGTTGGTGCACGCTTCTACTTCTTCTATTCAAGGAAAGGTAATTTATGAAGGATTTGCGTAACCTGTGCACTAAAAATACATATAAGAGTCAGGAATCCCGATTAGATATTCATGAGTGAGCAATGGTGTACAGGACAAGTAATTCTGGGAAATAATGATTGCTTTTTTAAAGTTGGCATGCCTTCTTATGGTGTGGCTTTAAGGGTTTTGAAAAAGAAAACCCGGTTATAAACCAGATGCCTCATGATCCTTGCAGCTTAGTTTAGACATCTAATTAATGAGCCGGGCCTGCTTTTGTTGATCACTCTTTCCTGTAATATTTTTAGAAGCCTAACACCGAAGACTAATAATGACTCTAGTTGCAAAAGAAAACGACCCAAATCCATGTGTTACTAAATCCTGAGCAATGATGAAACTCTTGCTCGGTTCACGAAAGCCAGCTACTGAAGGAGAATCGATAGCATATACGCGAGATGATCCTCGTTGTCTTTGGCAGCTTTGCAGTTCACTTAGAAAAAGAAAATATGCCAACCGAAAGTATTTTTCTAAATTCACTTACAGAGTGGCAATCGAAGTGGTGTGGCTTTAATAGCAAATAGCATTAAAGTAAAATCAAGGCTTGATGTGTTTGATGGAAGTACAAACTGAATCCATGTTTTTTTATTTGTCTTTTCTATAACATGAAAGACTTGTTAGCTTTATTGACACCTATGAGACACTTGATCATAGATTGAACATGCTTTCATTTGTGCATTCAACTGTAAAGTATCAGTTTATGGAGGGAGGAGGGAGGAGGTTCTTCAAGAGTGGCAACTGAGGAAGTGCTGCTTCGGATAGCAAGTAATGGAGAAGGCCTGCGTACTAAATCAATGCTTGATGAAAGTACAAGATGAATATGAAAATGGGTTTTCTGTCGTTTTTATAGCATAAAATGATACGTGAGATGACATGTTAAACACGGGATACATCATCATAAATTTAATGTATGGAGCTTTGTGAATTTCTAATAAGTTGAAGCCCAGGATAACAACAAGTATGCTAGATCTTATATTGGATACACAGCTCAATAGTGTTAGCTAGTGTGTGTTTTGCACTGACATGATCAGTAAAATAGATCTATTCTCCTAAAAAAAAATGGGAGATACCTAATTAAAATCATTCATATGCAATCCACTTCTAGTTCTAGAATATCACTTATTATCAATAAAGATAATGATAGTTAATTTGTTTAATAATAGTTGGTTAATCCAATAAATATTCTAGGTCTCGAACTCCTCCCAATGAACCAATCCATCTCTCTCTCATTTCCTAGGTAGTTGCAAAAATAGGTCGGCCGAGGAAACTTTCTTCTTCCAACCTTTTTAGCATTTTTTGCCAACATCTAGAAACCCCACTGTTAATGTTAACACAACAATTTGTTTAGCCGCTAGATGATGAGTCTTCACTCCTTTGTTGGAGGCCTGTCGCATGAAAAAGAGAGACACTGTACATGCCCAACATCTTCCAATGTCGTCTTATTAATGGAAGAAAGAACGAAGAAATAAAAAACAAAATCCACTTGCTTCATATCATCAACAGATCGTATTAATTATAAATGGAATGAAAAAACAATCAGAACGATTAGTGTCTTTGTATACATGAACCCCATCTCCAAGATATTGACTTTGCACACAAGTTGCGCCTCCGTTTCGAGCTGATGGACCAAACTCTGATCTCCCTCGAGGTTGATCCTGTCTTGCTTGAACACATTTTCGTAGCTTGACATCAATTTTTTCAGTTTTCCTTCCTCGAGATGGGGCAGTCATGAACGTGTGAACATTCATGGGCCTGGACAATAATGAGTCACAATTAAAAAAAAAAAAAAAAAACCTAAAGCATCAAACAAATTTTACATCTTATTCTCGATATGACCATGAATCAAGCATAAAAATTCGTACCCAGTTCTTCAAATCTTCAACTATATGGAGTCCTGTGATGAATCACGAGAGCTTCCAATCCGGCCACTTTTTCTAGCGCTTCCAAACCTGCTACTTACTTGGCGTGCATATGCCACAACAGCCCTGGCCCATCTCTTGATATCAATCTTGAACTTGTTTGAATCCAGGTCTTTTAGTGATTTTCCTGGTTCTATCGATATCTCCTTGAATGAAAAGCATCGATCAGACCGCCTGCGTTTTTCCGAGACCTGATCGTCCTTAACGGCTTTGCTGGTTAGTGAAAGAGTTTTCTTAATAGACATGCTTAAAGTTGTTGATTTTGCTGGCTTTTGTGAGCAGCAGCAATGCTGCAAATAGTTAGCTGCTAGAATATAAACAAAGACCATGGACATTTTTATATGTGGCTAGCCAGAGAATTAAACCAAGGCAAGTAACATATTATTCTAATAAATGCGTCCGAAGAATCATTGACTTGACTTTTCAACATTATTGTCTACTTCGTTTTTTCTACACACCACAATTTCAATCTATGGATTGTGGCGTGCCCCGAGAGGTTTCTTGGAAAGGAGAGGTATATCGACTTGTAGTTCATTAAGCAACGCTATCAAAATCATTTTTGAGTGAAAGTTTGCCTGGTCAGGTAGTTGAGTTTCACAAACCTTCGAGTTATTACTTGTTTCACCGCACCAGAAATTGTCCAATTTGTTACCCGATATATATTTTGAAAAGCTTAGAGAATTTTCTTTATTGTTCATATCAGTCAGGAAAACCATTTTTTTGGTTTCTTAGTATTAATGAATTTTCTATTATGAATCATTCATTTCTGATTCTACTTCTTATTCTAATCTTCTTTTTAAAAATTGTCCAGTTTCTGTAGTCTTAATACATAACAACCGAACCTTCTAGATGGTGGCCTAGTAGTAAGAACTTGGAACCAAGAGATTTGCTCCCTTTGTGGTCTCAGGTTCGAGCCATGTGGTTGCTCATATGATGGCCACTGGAGGCTTACATGGTCGTTAACTTCAAGGCCCGTTGGAATTAATCGAGGTGCGCGCAAGCTGGCCCGGATACCCACATTAAACTAAAAAAAAAAATACATAACAACCGGTTTAAATATATACTTAAAAAGTAAAATCAATAAACCATAATTTAATTAAGATAATTTCTTTTCTTTCTTTTTTATTTTACATTTACAAGCAGCATTTTAGTGTTTGAAATGTATTTGTTTTTGTATTTTAAGTGTTTTCAAACAAATTTTAAAAAAATATTATTTTTTTTACTTCAAATTAATATATTTTGATGTTTTCAAATCATTTTAATACACTAAAATTAAAAATAATTTTTAAAATATAAAAAATTATTATTTTAATACTTTTCTAATTTCAAAAACAATCATGCACACACAAACTCTCCTTCACAGTCGGTCTACTCACAGCTTTGAGAAGCTTGCCATTATTTGGCATTGAAGAACAAGCCACACGTTCTCTGAAAGCCAATGATCGTTTTTGCTTGGGAAATTAAACCACATTTACTGGGTTCTCAAGCCAATATTCATGCACCGTACAAGTCGTGATAAAATCAATCAGCCTGTGCAGCTGTCCACGTCCCATAACACCCTCCCTCCTGATGTGGACTATGCTCTGCCTGCAGCTCAGCACTCGAGTATTCAGGGTCTTAGGCCGACACCTTAATAATAGGCTATAAGAGGCAAACAGCAAAGGACCGCTCCGCTTCTGGCACCACCACATTATTCATGCGACTTCAACTCAAGAGACAGGAGAAGTTCACCCTCTCCGCGAAACGGATCCAGTCTCTCGTGCCTGGCAAAAACGAACACGAAGATTTACCAACAAGCACAGCACAGCCCGGCCCTTAGCCCGAAGGCGTGGTCTGGGCAAGCGGAGATTAATTTCGAGAGATCAGTTTTCATGTATTCAAAAACATTCACGTGGAAAGCGGTAGTGTGATTGTTAACATGGCGAGGGGCTCAATTGATAGTGATGAGTAATTAGAACGTGAGTCCCTTAATCATTTCTACAACACTAGTAATGTAGTTGTAGATGTAATTGACTGCATATATCAGTGGGGAAATCTTAGCCTCAACCATCCAAAACTGCAAACGAAATTATCATGGAAAAATCACAAATCTCTATAGTTTCAACATCTAAAACTTAAATAAACATCCCAGAGCACCCAAGAAAAAGGTCATCAAAAATAAAGATTTTGGTGTCAATTGTCCAGCACAACATCGCTTATTTATTGGACTCTCAAATCATTTCTTCAAAGCTTGTCTATTCCTCTTCTTGACACCAGACTTGGATACCTTCAGACTCCTGTGCACCACACTCAACCTTGCAAGGGCTGCTCTCTTCAGATCAGGCCTGTAGTTGTTATCTGCAACCTGCAATTAGCAAAACACAGATAAATTTATTAACAAGCTCAATGTCATTGAAAAACATGGAAGAAAGATGACTATAGACACTGCAAAAGACAGGTTGGCATGGCAATCGATAAGTGTGAACACAGAATGATTAAATTGGACAGAAGAGGTAAAATCTTGCACTCCAATGTATTGTGCGGGCAAGTAGAAATATATACTACATGTCAAAAAATCATTATTTGGACAAAGGTCAGGAGCCAAGCGTAACAGGTACATTTTTTTCAAATAAAGGGCTCTTGTATGTTATCTCATCACTGCATATAAATCTCGGACTTGGACCAAGATAGTTAAATAAAACAATGATTAAATACACTTTTTTGAACATCTAAAACATATCATGTTTGACAACCTGAAAACCAAGCAGCATCTAAAATGGAATTTCAACAGGTATTTAAAATCGGATTTAAATATTGAAGTGAAACCCACTTTAGTCATAAATTCCTGCTGAATGAATCGAGTGTGTTAATAAAAGAAAAGGCAACTTGAAAATGCAAATCAATTCTCTGAATTATGCAAGTGGTTAAAACAATGAGAAGATGCTGCTTCATTTAGTACAATGTGACATGAATCTAAGCACATGACATGTATCTAGGCACCACTGGCCATATATATCAGTTAGTAGCGACAAGGAAAAAACATTCAAAGCATTACAAAATAATGAAAGACCTCTAATTACCTGGTTTTCCACAGCCTTGGCCATGCGGCTGAACTCCTTCTTCATGACAGACTTGTGAAGCAAAGCTGCAGGTTTGTTCTGCTTCTTGGTCTTGGTTGTAGCAAGAACCACAGCTTGATCCTTGTCCGCAGGCTGAATAGTGACAGTTTTCTTGTTTGCCAACCCTGTTTTAACACGATGAAATAATAGCAAATTCTCATTTGTATGATTTCAAAATTATTAAATAACCAAATATAACGAAGTCAGGAACCATCAATCAAACAAATATCAATTATTTATTCACTTCTGTTTTGCTAAGGAGATACAGAACAAATCTGTTCAGTACCACCATGCTTAATTTTCCCTTCCGAATCTTAATTTTCTAAAAAAAAAATTCCAAAACAAAACATAGAAACAACGCAGCTCTATAAATTAACTAAATCAAGCAGTAATGTTAGATCAAACAAAATCTCAAACACACAGTTCCTTTCCACAACACTGTAAGAAAGAAAGAGAGTACCAGAATGCTTGTAAGAGTTAAGGTTGTAGAGATTGTTGTTTTCTTTGCTAAACTGAAGGCTAGCAGTTCCTCTTCCAAACTGCTTCACCAAAAATGAGTTATTCTTCTTAACTATCTCCCATATCAGTTGTCCTGGTACTGTCGCCATTTCAAATCCTCTCTTCTTCTTCTTCCTTCCCTGCACATGCAACACACGAGATCCAAAATCTCTATACTCAGTCTTTGAAACAAAAATAAATAGATATTGAGAGAGATAGAGAGAGAGAGAGAGAGAGAGAGAGAGAGAGAGAGAGACCTGTTATATTTACGGTTTTGGATGGGAGCTGCCGAAGTGGGGGAGGACTGGCGTGGTGGACAGAGAAGACGGGGGAGTTCATGATATATTTATAGTGAAACCCTAGGTTCTGCTTCTTTAGGGTTTTGGATTTACAATGTCTTCTTTTATTTTGGGCCTCTGTAATACTTTTCTGGGTCTTTTCATTCTGGACCTTCCCTTTTTATTAATGTAGGTCCAAGGAAATTTAACCCTCTTTTCTATTTTTTTTTTATATTTTTTTTTTTTTCAATACTAAAAAAAATCTTACTCGTATTTATTGAAATTTTAATAATATCCCTCTTTCTTGTAAAGTGAAAAAATATTCTTTAATTTTAAGGATTTATTTGACCACATAATATAATAATATAATATCCTTTGTAAAATATGAAATGTTTCTTTATATCAAAATTTTAGTTTTAATTCATGTATGTTTTGATTTTTTAACTCATCCAATTAGCAATTAAAAATTTGTAAGCAGTTTCTCATTTACCACACCCACTTTCAAATTTAATATATGTGTCTGAAAAATAATGGTTTTAAAAATGTAAATATTATATATATATATATATATATATATATATATATATATATATATTAAATCGAGTTTTGGATTAGATTTCACGATATTGATACTTTATTCATTACTCGTTAAGTAAAGCAGTTGATACGATCCAAGTAAAGTCAGATTCGGATTTTGGCGTAAAATTTTATATCGTTTAATTTTATGATATTGAGCATAACTCCAAATTAAACCGTTAGATCAAGCTAAAACTTTACCAAATAATTTTCAAGGTATTTTTCTATGTCAGGGTAAAATTCCAAGTGAATCAGAGTTCAGAAAGACTTGCGATATAGATCAAAATATGTTGTACGAATTTTGTTATTTAATTTCTTTTAACTTGTGGTCTTCCTATTTGGCAATTATCATTTTTTTATGAGGATGTAGGAGCTTGTTTTGGGAATTTTCTTGTTCTACAAAGATCTTTAATGGATTGCAACATAATTTTCAAGTGTGATAAGGATTCATTAACGTTCTAGAATCCTTTTCTTATAAGGATTTCTTATTTATCCTAGTTACACAAGAAAAGGAGGGTTGGTGGTATTTAATGAAAAATTAGTTATTTTTATTATTTTCTTACATGTTTGGGCTTAGTTAACATACTCTGGGTTTATTGTAAGTGGATAAATATTAGCCCACAAGTTTTGGGTTCATTATGGTTACTTGCTGAACTATATAAGGTTTTGTAAGCTGAAATTTTCAGAAGTCATTGATGAATAACACTTTTGAATTTTTTTAGTTTTAACATATGAGAGAGATTCTTGCATTTTTTGGTTCTTGAATGAACTGAATCTGACTTATCAAAGATTAACTGATTTTATGACGTCATTCGACTTCATTCCAATAGTGTTGGTGCCTTAGGACAGGTTTCTATTGTGTTACACTTCTATCATACTTCTTTCGACTTTCCGAGATCAAATCTTAATTTTGATTATGGGTTACGTGACCATGTGATCACAAGGTTTGCATTAGTTGGTATCAAAGTTAGGCTCCAAGAATAGATCATATCTTTCTGAATTTTTGTTTTCCTAGTGTTTCGTTAAGTTTTCGATGTTTGTGTCAATCTTTTTCTTCTATGTGTCTGCAGTTTACTACAAAAACAAAACAAAACAAAACTCTTCATTGTGTTATTGTCTCTAACATATTAGTAGCATAAAAGTAAAAAAGAAGAAGAAAGACACGTTATTCAAAGCTTGATGCAATTCTGTCACAAAAACACAACTCATAAAGAATCCTAAGCAAACCACCTCAAAATTAATTTAAATTTCATATATTTACCACCGTGGTGAAATCACGCTATATATTAAATTTGGGCTTATTTCGATATCGTTTTCTTGAGGTTTTAATTTGGGATTTAATTCTGCTGCAAATTGATCATACACGGGGTTTGATACCTAGACATAAGATAATGACCTATAAACTGATATTTGTAGTGTGTATGATATCAGGATGCTACATGTTTAATTTGAGTTCATTCTGATATTGTTAGGTCTTAGTCATGATTTTTGTGCTTTAAAATTACATAACAGGTCAGATTTGTGTCAATTTTCAAAACGTGTTTGTCTTTTGTTTATTTTGACCATATCAGTTTATTTTTGTTATATTGGGTTTATTTATGAATCAAATAAATGTCTTCATTAATTTTCATTTCTGTTTTTTTTTTTCATCTTCGTTTCGTCCAAAATTCATACGGATTTGCATTGCTACTCGCAAAATCATAATCATAGTTTTGTTTTGCTTATTTTCAATATATTTATTGATTCTTGAGTCTATATTCATAAATTGAATGCGTTGCAAAAGCCTCAAACTTTTGATTGGTTGGATTTTTAGTTTCGAAAAAAAAAAAACAAGTTGTAAGGTAAAAAGCGTAGTGAGTTTATTAGAGTGAAAAACTTACTTTTAAGCAAAACACGAGGGACGTGAGAATTTTTTTATATATATATCACTAACTACTTTTTACAAGTATAATCATGTCATATCAGAATAACACACCACCCCCTCCTGAGGATGATGTAAAGTTCCAAATTCAAGTCTTAACGAAGATGATGAGATGGTGAATTTTGTGATGAGGAACGTGTGTGACAGACTTAGAAGATGAAAAAACATGGTAATGAAGCTGGTACAAGTACCCGGGATGTGAGGAAGGTTGTGACTGAACCAAAATCAAACAATGGTAGTAGGGGTGGTTTTTGATAGCCTAGAAACTAAAGGGATTTTGGGAATAGAACTAGGGGCTAATTCAGCCAGAAGAGAAATTTTCATAACTTCAGATGACATGATAATGTAGATGATGATTCAGATGTTATCAAATTGAAAATACCTCTTTTTCAAGGTAAAAATGATCTCGAGGTGTATTTGGAATGGGATAAAAAAGTGGATTGGATTTTCGATTGTCGTAGTTATTCAAAAGCAAAGAAGCTGAAAGATGATATGGATTCGATGAAGCAACAGATTAGTTGGGCTAATTGACACAATCAAAGAGTTGATGTCTTATCCCAAGTGCAGGAGTGTCAAAGTAATAAATAACCCAGCAAGACCGGGGTCGATCCACAGGAAGGACAACTATATAAATTATAAATAATATAATATTTTAACAAAGAGTTAAAGAGATCTTTGAGATGTGAGATTAATATGAGGATTAAACAATGATAAAAACAATTGGCAAGGTTAGAGGATCCACTAATAGTATTAGAGATAAGTAAAGTATAAACTGTAACATCCCCCATTCCAGGATAAAACGACAATCTCATGTCAATCGGAAAACAGAGTAATATATATATATATATATATATATATATATATATATATTCATGGTCTTTGTATTAAAATCTACTGAAATTTCGAAAGAGTCCCCCTATACCGGAAGGTTCCAAGTTATTGACATGGAATCTATTTACACTTCTAATAGCTTGCATCTCATAACTTAATTCCCGACCTAATCATCTTGGGTTTCAATTCCACATTTATACTTACCCTATTAACCACAATATTTATGATATGCATTATATAACAAAATATCATTATGGATTGATAAAAATAAATAAATATAAATACATAGACATGAAATATGGTTATATGAACTACAGGGTTAAATTCATTCAATCAAGTTTAAACATTTATTATACAAATTAAGTTATACCAACATTTTCATGTTTACAAAATATAAGGGTACACTCCCTAGAACCTAGATTACAAGAAGGAAACACAAGCTAGGATCTACTCCTGTCGTGCATGCGATGATCCTGAAACATAATACATATTATTGAAAGGTGAATATTACAATAAATATAACAACACGAAAATCTAACAATTTCAACAAGGTAAAATGCATTCATAGTTCATTTGCTTCTCCCTTTTAGTATTTATTATAACTCTTCCTTATTCAACTATTAATAATTGTTCCCTCTGCCACTGTCAACCTTCATTTCAGACTTTATGAGATCAACCATGATTATTCTTGCTTATCACATTACTGATACCAATTTCACTGGTATCATCATCATCACCCCATAGGAGTCGATGCAAGGTGATCCCCTTACCCGGGATCCTAACATACACTAAATGTATGCTAGTTTACGCCTCAAATCATACTTCTCATATTTCTTTTGTCAGTGATAATTTCATCATTTGACAATTCACACAACAAGTTTCCATCTTGAATACACATACATTCGGTAATTCACATTTCACATTGGTAATATAAATAAATCATGGAATTAACTAGGAAGTATAGGTGCGATTCACCTACCTGCAATAAAAGCTCTACTCGTGCTCCCTTGCTGCTGCTGTACCACGCCTGTGGTCCCTCCTGAAATTTACAGGTTTATCTTATAAATTTTCCTCACCCAAGGATATGTTTTATTATAACCATATCAACAACCAATAAGTCTTTCTTTCAGTTATTTCTTAATATTTTATGTTTTTTCTCATTTCACCCATTAATATTGTCATTCTTTGTCCAACCACAGTTATCATTCCTTATATATATATATAACCATTTCTATTTAAATCCCGAACTGTCACTGTTTAGACATTGAACTGTTACTGTCTTGTTTTTGAACTGTTGTTGTCTCTTTTTTTGAACTGTTACTGTCTCATTTTTTAACTGTTACTGTCTCGTTTTTGAACTGTTACTGTCTTATTTTTTTGAACTGTTACTGTCTAGATATTGAACTATTACTCTCCGACCTCTCCTCAGATTTTTAACTATATCTAGAGTTATAGAACTCCGATTCAAGCGAGATTAGTCTTGTTAGAAAGCTAAGACATGATACTACAAGTTTTCTGAAGGAAGGAGAACCCAATTCTACCTCTAAGGCAGTCAAAATTTCTCATCAACGAACCAGACCTAATACCCTATAGGGTCTATCATGACCCAGTCTCGGTTGGTGATCATAGCTAGAGTTCTATAACTCCAAATTGAGCAAGACCAATTTCATTAGTTAGCCAACATCCAAACCTACAATTTCTATGAGGAACCTGATCCTAATTTCTTCATCCTCCTCCTGAAATCTCTCTTAAAGTCAAGAGACGAAACTGTCCAGATTCGTCAATCTTTCCATTTACATACAACACATGAAGTTCTTTAATTTAGCAACTCATACTTTTTCCTCAATTCAAGTCTAAGAACTCAAATCTATAAATTAACATCCAGGCATTAATTCATAATCGACTTGAAATGACTCATAAGAGCAGATTTAGAATACCTTACCTGGTACGAATCAAGGTTTCGATCCCTCCTTTTCTTTCTAATGACAGTCGGCCCTCCCTTCCCCTCTTCTTGTTCAATTTCTCTTGTTAATCCTTTTCCCACCAGTGTTTATTCTACCTATAACCCTTAATCTTGGATGGGTTTTTGAAATTTTGGTGTTTCTCTCTGGATTTGTAAAAATGAATATAAAAACTCCCTCTTTTCTTTCTTTATGTTATTTGCATATCTTTTTTTTGGTGAGAAGATGAGTACTTATGCTCTATAATTATTCTTATTTGCATTTAGGCTCCATTTTCTTTAAATGTATTCATTTTGCCCCCACTTCTTTTTAGTTTAGTTTATTTCCTTTAATTTAATCCAGCCCCTTTTTTTTTCTCGGGATTTACATAAACTCTTTATAAGTTATCAACATGATCATATTAATCATCTTATTTACGTAACACCATACTTATAAATTTTATCAGGTATTCATGATGCTAACTTATATTGACAACAAATCAAGTTTCTCTCATAACAACGATGTCGCCCAATGACTATGAAGGATCAAACATTTGATGTATCAAGTGTTATACAACACAAATCTAGATTAACGATTTAACAAGCAAGGTATTAATGATTGATAAGATAAAAAGATAAGACATGTTAATATCAAATTTTCTTAAATATAAGCATTTAAGTCCATATTGAGTTTATACTATACTTATTTTAACACCATTAGTGAAACCTTTTTACCTTGACAATATTAACTTAGCTAGACATAATGAAGAAGAAGAACATAAATAAACAAGATAAGAACATAATTATGATATAAGTTAACTAAGAGCAGTAAAGGAAATGAAAAGCACAAACAAGAGATTAATGAAAATAAAACTTGAACATTACAAAGAGAGAAAGCAATAAAATGATCTTGATCTGAAAACCAAGATGCCTAAATGAATGACAAATGCCTCCTTTTATAGACTAAAATTCGAAACTATTCATTTGGTAATTGATTATTGATGTGGTGGCCAACTATTGATTTAGTGGACTTGGTGGACAGCAGCACTCAAGCATTTTGGCTGGATGAAATGACATTGATGCAATCCAAATTTGGCAAAGTGTTCTTCATGAACGTTGTTAGAAATCATCTCCTCTTTCCATCCACAACATTTCAGAACATTTGAATCACTACAGCTCGAGATATGGCTAAAATATTGAGTAGTGCTTCTGGTGGACGTGATGGATAATCCTCCAGCTCTTGTCTGGATGAAATGTCATTGCTAACATCAGAACTTGAGCAGGTGGCACCATGAAAGTTGTTGAAAATTGTCTTATCTTTCCACCCACGAAATTTGACATCATTTTGCCTTCTAGAACTCCAGCTATGAGTAAAATTCTGAGCAGTGTTTGGGTTGTATTGCAGAACAGATTCTGACTTCTCTTTTGTGGCCAAGCTTTGAATTTGAAAACGGCAGATTTGGGTCTTCCACTCTTTATGAACGTTGTAGGCCTATTTCTTAGCTTTCTAGCCATATAAACCAAACTGAAATTCAAGATCTGCAGCTCCAGATATGATCCAATGACCGAACAGTGTTCCAATTTGAATTGAATCAGTATCTCTTTTCTAAGCTTAGCCTTTTCTTTGTCCTTTCACTTTCAATAGTTAATCACATCAATCAATCCTTTGAATTGTGATATATGTCTGCATTTAAAATGAGCATTTACCATAAATTAAATCTATCTTATATTACCAGACTTGTTATTATAAAACATGCTCTAGTTAAGGAGTTATTGATATTTCAAGTGCAAAATGATGATATAAAACCTTGATAAAAATACACTTTTAAGTACTAATCACTAATCGGAGGAAATTCAATATGAGTAAGGAAGAGAAATAGAGGTTACGAGTTTCAAATATTTATGATCATAATGCTTCTATAAGGTTAGATAAAGAGCGTGAGGTTGAACGACTTGCAAAGGTTTATAAAGAAACAAATAAAGAACATGAGAATTGAGAGCTTTAGTTCAGAACCAAAAGGATGAAAATAAAAGAGGGCAGTAGTGTTTATTATTCAAAAATATATACGCAAGTGGATGGCAATGCGTGTTTATTTGAAATTATTATCGACTACTACATCCATACAATATTGTTGCAGGCAAGTACGTGCAAGAAAAAAAACTCCAAATGCTTTAACAAGAGGCTAAGGAATTGTCCATTAAACTTGTTAGTGATTCGAGGATGAATCATCAAAAGACAGGGAATGATACGATCCAAGCAAGATTAGATTCGGATTTTTGCGTAAAATTTTCTACTGTCTAATTTTATGCTATTGAGCATAACTCCAAATCAAACCATCAGAAGATTCAGAGATATTTTTTTATGTTGGGGTAAAATTTCAGGTGAATCGAAGTTTGAGAAGAACTTGCGATATAGATCATAATAGGTTGTTCGAATTTTGTTATTTATTTACTTTTGACTATTGGACTTTATATTTGGCAATGATCATTTCCCTACGAGAATGTGGGAACTTGTTTTGAGAAATTTTTAGTTCTATAAGGATTTTTAATGGACTGCAATATAATTTTCGAGTGTGGTAAAGATTCATTAATGTTTCAAAATTCTTTTCTTATAAGGATTTCTTATTCGTCCTAGCTACATAAAAAAATGAGGATTTGTGGTATTTAATGACAGAATTTTCTGAATTAAATTCAATTTAGTGGTTTTTAATGAAATATTATGTTTGGAATCGTTTTGAGTGTTAAGAATTGAATTTTAAATGGAATTTATTTTCTAAAATGCTACAAAAATAAATTAGAGATTTGAAACTCTCTTAAATGTTAAAAATTTAATTCCAAATAAAATTTAATTTTTAAAAACACTACAAAAATAAATAAATAATCAATATCTCAAGAAATTTAATATTAAAACTTTCTCAAAATACTCATCTAACATTTTTTATTTTTTTTAAGAAATAAAATGGAAGTAATTAGAATAATATATGAATATAATAAATTAAATTTTTTCTTTTTTGAACATATAAATTTAATAATTAAAAAAGAAAAAAACAATTGATTCGAAACATGTAAATGTAAAGGAAACCGCCCAGTTGCTATCAAATGTCCCCTAGCCTAGTAATCAAACAAGTCATGCATGCCTGATTTCTTACCGTATTTCAAAAACTACCATCTCTTTAAAATTTACATGGAAAATCAATGGAAGCATTTCTTAATTTAGTTTCAAAAAACACAAAAGTTGATAAAATTATTGGCAATCCAAGTGAAAGATAGCGAATTGAGGATACCAACTAGCCACATTCCTGGCTCAGGAAAAAAAACAAAGAAAATCAGGTAGGAAACAAGGTCCGGAGACACAACCTTCTGCATCATCAGTTGCATATTGCAATAAGCAATGGCAAAGAAAAAACATGGTTTGGTAGTAAAATTACTAACCATGCCCCAAACCAGTTACAGGAAAATTAATAGGTTATTAGCCCTCTAAACCAACCTCAATTCATGAATTAAACCTGGCATCAGACCACAAGTACCTATTACCGAGGTCGCCATCTTTGATTTACACCTCAACTACCGTTACATATATACATAGCTAGACAGCCTCCATTGATCTCAATCCTGTCTGTTCATCTCTACAATGGTAAAGGGCTTGTACCGAGGGATTCTACCTTCACCTCTACCTTCAGGGTGGAGCACGCTTGCCACAAATCGGGCATCATTTGAATATGCAGAAAACCGGGTTCCCCAACTACAACTGGCTCCAATGACCCCAACAAAACAAATTTATCAGATATAATTCATACTCTCCAACCTTTCCAGAGAACAAGATTCACGAGTTGCTTGATGTAAAGGCACAGTGTGTTTGCCTTGCTGAACCATTCACTGCCTCGTTTATCCTACTGAACACTAATTTGAGGGGGATACAAGTTACGGCAGGACCCTTGGACTTCTCCACCACCAGTTTCCTATCTTCTACTTTTTTTCCAGTCAATGAAGATAGTTTCCGAATCTTTTTAGACAACAGCCCACATTTCCTTAATTTGTGTGATTTACTAGGTGAAGATAGTGGTTTCATTGTCATATGCCTGGCAGGTATCCTACCAGCTTCTAAATTCCGCATAGCTGCATAAACCAATTTGGGAGTTTCTATTTCAGTAACATGCACTGTATCCCCTTCATTGCTACCAAGCAATAGATCAGAATAGCCATCCTGTAAATTCTCAATTGTTAAAGGGTGACCAACAATGGCTTTACCATTCAATTTACTCATTAGGGAAACCAATGGAACATGCTGCTGCCGGTAGTTTTGTTGAACCTTGATGTCAACATTAAATAGTTTTGAACCTGAGGAGAAATTTCTGCCAGAAAAATCTGATGTCTGATATCTGGAATTAACTGTGAAGCGTGATTGACGGTAGGGAAGTGACCTTTGAGGCACAGACATCTCCACCATTAACCCCTTCATACTAAGATCCCCCTGAGGAAAAGACTTGCTCCAGTCCCGTACCGCATCCCCATGGTCTTCAGTAAATGGTTGGGATTTACCTCCGCTGCAATCAACTTCCTGACCAGGACCCTGACAGAATTCATCCAAATGCTCCATACCTGCCAAGAACACATTGGGTTCATCATCCATGTCCAGATCTTTTCTCGAGTCTTGATTTTTATTTTTACTTGTGTGTCTTGAATTCCTCTTTCCTTTTGACTGCCACTTTGATGTACCTTTCTCTATCCTTTGGCTGATATTATTATAAACACAATTGACTGCCAGACTAGTGGAACCAGATTCATTACAGGCTTCATTTTTAAACAATACAGCTTCTGCTTGTCTACTTTGACTAGATTGCCTCCCCAATCCACCAATTTGCTGCCTTCCAGATGAACAGGACATAGGAGAAATTCCTGGAGAACAAAATGAAAAATCAGCACAAGTAGAAAATTCCTCTACAGTAGTTGGCATACCCCAAGTCTGTTAAACAAAGAGATACAACAGTGTGCTTAGATAAGACACTTAAAAAGAAATTATACAAACATTAGATAAATAGGACTAGCAAACAAGTTATGTCCAATGTTCTCAGTTATGCTACTAAAGAGATTGGACAACCTATGCATGGAATGAAAAACAGGTAAACAGAGAAGGGTGCATGCTCTGAAGTTTTAAATGTCCTAATCAACCATACCTGTAGAGTGTTTTTCCTCCCCAACAAATGGTACATCAAATAACCTGTCTGCAGAATCGTTCTCAGTTAGCCCAGATACGCTAGAAATATCTTTTTCCTTCTTCAAGTTGTGATTAATGAGGGGAGCATCATAAACATGCTCAGAAGACTTTAATGAGCCATCATTCTCACAAGAAACTCCAGTATTGTCTGAGTTATTATTAATTGCAATAGAACAGTCCTTTCTAGACTCATTTGACTCTAATCCAGAAATCTTACTGTCAGATAATCCAGGAAGTGGTGAGCTACTTGAACTGGGAATTTGGTCACAAATAACTGGAACACACACCATGGTCGTACTCTCTAAAACTTTCGTCAGTGGTCGGTGACGATTTTTTCTTTTCAATAGCTCATTAACATTTGCTACTTGAGACCTTTTTCTTTTCAGCAACGAGTTATAACCTTTGCTACCATTTACAGGACTGAAATTAGGCATACAATTCCCAATGCTTGAATCTCCTACACCAATTCCAAGATCCTCGAGTCCTCTCATACGCTTAATTCCTTCTGTTCCATCATCCTCAGAATCATTTGGGGTTCTTCTTCTCTTTCCTGGCAAAGATTGCACCTTACAAGCACCAAGATGATTTGGATCTTCAGAAGATGTACCAGACTGTGATAACTCTGGTGCTAAATCTGAATGTGAACCTGAATCAGAATCCAAACTAGAATCTGAATCAGCAATCGCATCTGAATTATCTTCAGAATCACTATCCCCATCAGTCATATCACCGTCTTCTTTTCCAGAAAATGACATGCTTGATTCTTTGGCTGAACTACCATGCTCTTCACCCAAATTATCACTTCTAGAGAAGAAGTCCAGCTGATCCTGGCCTAGGCGAGCATTCTCAATCTCTAAGGCATGGAGAATGGCATCTTCCCTCCGAGCATATTTCACCACTCTCTTATTACCATTTGCAGCGGAAGCCTTTGCCTTTTCAATACATTCATCATATTCCCCACATCGAAATGCCTTCACCCTTTTGGATTTTTCAAGATTATACCAATCCCTAAACCAACAAAATAAAGCGTCTGTTACACAAAAATCATATCTATATGAGGTGAAGATTTTATATTTGAATGTTACTTAAGAATTCAAATTCTTCAGAGAAAAAAACTGTAAACTTCAGCCTCAAAAATTTAAAAAAAAAAGATAAGAAAAAAGAAAAGAAAATAAAATTAATATCACAGAAGTGTTATGCACAAACACTGTTCCAACTTAGTACTTTTAATACCAGCATCAGCCAAGACAGACACAAGCATCATACAGCACAGACACAAAAGAGGACCTTCATGGATACATATTTATTTGCATGTTTAAGCATCTTGAGAAACAAAACTCGGTTCAAAAGCTGCAAAAACTCTACCAGGTTCTATTACTACCTCATACAACGGGTATCCAGATGCGAGAGGGCAATAAAACTTCTGAGCCAACATTTGGGTTTGCATAAACATAGAAATCTCATCAGCCTCGAGCTTGACCACCTCATAAACAACTAAAATAGTGTAATTAGAAATTACAGATCAGTCCTCAGCACATCTGCTTGCATGATCATCCAAGCCAACTTACTCCAACTAGAATTGACAGATAATATGACTGAAGTAAAAGTCCATCTAATGATGGCTAACACCCAGATAAATGCCACGAGGACCACAAACAGCAACAAGAAGGTACAATAATGAGTATTAAGATTCCTGTGTCCCACATAATAGACACGTGTGCAGTTTCAAATCCCAAAATATATGTGCCTCTGATAGCAATATCATATAACACTAATTCTTTTGAAATCTAACCTAAGCCTCTCCTGCTTCATCACTAGATGCACATCACAAGAAACAATACAAATAGAAATAATACATAAAACTCGCAGAAATGGAGTCATTAAACTCGAAGTTTTTGTTCAGTGGAATGCACCATCTACACAGAAGCTTTAAAATATTTGTTTCCCATGGAGAATTCGGATGGACTCAACACAATGTTTGTGTGCTTTTATGCTATAAACAATCTGTATGGTTTAGAATAGGGGAGATATGTCCCTATTTTTGGAAACAAAATATGCCCCAACCTAAAAACACAGAACACAGTCTCGCCCTTTTAGTATACATGCCAACCATGAAGAAAAGGGCAACCAAAATGGGCAAAAAGCTTGAGTTATCTTCTCTAAAACTGAGCTGTAGAAGTAACACATTACAAAGATGGACAAAGCCTCAGTTCAGAAAAGGTTAATAGGAAACCAAGGTCCAAAGCACAAAAATAGTACAAATTGTCCAGAAAGATAGATCTATTTATAGATCTCAACAAACACAACAGGAATATCGTTCTGGCATGACAGCACAGAAAAATATAAGCACACATCAAGCCTCACAATATGCAGAGGTATGAATCTAGTATAGTAGCATTTCAAGAAAAGTACTGGATCAGCTGCTGAGTGGTGGAGCCACACTCAATGATGAAACATTGTAGTTGTGTTAGTAGTAGAAACCATGTTATTAAGAAAGATGGATAGGGTTTAGAAGCTACAAAACTAGGTAGATGTAGATTGTGGCATCAAACTATACCATAATCAAGCACGTCTTAAACTGATATCAAATAAACATGAAGTTCAAAAAGCAACAACAATGCAGGTCATAATGCAGCAGAGATGATCCTAATGAGGAGGTGATAGTTTTGGTGGCAGCTATGCAGATGCAAGTTAATGAGATGATGAGCTAATGTTCTCCCATTCTCAAATCCACTAAATAAGAGAGCTTACACTTTTCAGTTTTTCATAATGTGTTCCCAATCATACCAAACCAAACGTGTTCCCAACAGAAGTTTCATACAAGTATCCAACACCAATTAACATGAACTTTATGATAGAAAATAGAATCGAAAAATAAACACTCTGGAACAGAGAAAAATGTCCGAAATAACAACACCAGATATATACATAAATTTGGGAGGGGGGGCAACCTATTTGGACATGTGTGCAAACAAGAAGCCAACCCGAAAAATCCAATTTTTACCATAAAACTAAAGCACCGAAAAAATTTGCAATAAAAATCCACAGAACCATCAAAACCAGGAAAAAGATCTGTCAAATAAAAGCTCCAGAAACTGCAATGAATCAATTATCTATTTCATAAGCCAGGAAGCACTAGCAAAACTGCAACAGATCAATGCATGCACACAAATCCCAGACCCTCGCAGCCATTCAAAACAACTCAAACAAAACCACCGGCAACTAACAAAGATAGTACAACTTGTATAAAATAAAAAGAAAACGAAAGAAAACACAAATGCCAGACTGATCAAAATCTAGAAACTAACAACAAGAGATAGTAAAGGCGCTTACACACTAGCATCCTCGCGTCCGAGAAGTTTGACAGGAGTGCCTGATCTTGGCGAGACCAAACTACCTTCGGAAATTTCATCAAGACCCACAATCCGACCCGGCCACCATGACCCATTTCTACGGCGGACCCAAACTAAAGCACCCACAGACGCATCAATGGCTTTGGTGGTGTTGTTGTTGTTATTACTGTTGAGGTTATCAGAGCTACTGCCCATCTCAGAAAACCCCAACTCAATCTTTGCAGACCCAAAAAGAAAACGAAAAATATAAAATATAAAAAGAAAAAAAGAAAAGCCACAGAGAATCTCTTGCAAATCAATCAAAACCCAATATTTTGAAGGGAGCCCAGGTGCCAAAACCAGCTACGAAGGTCGGTTTCATGGAGAAATGCTTACAACCCTTTAAAACCTGGAATATAAAAGATACAAAAAGGGGAGGAAATCAGCAAAATAAAGAAAACACAATATTGCATTCAAGTTGCAACACAAAACCCCTAATAAACCCTGGATTGAAGGGTTTCGTAAAAAGAAAGAGATCCGAAGAAGGAGATCTGGGAGGGTTTTTTATTTTATTGTTAGTTGTTGCGGTTGTTTAAAGAAAAAAGGACAGCTTTCTTGAATTTTTTTAGTGGGTTTTCTGTTCTCATTTGTAATTTAGCTTTTAAGCTTCTTCTTTTTTATTATTATTATTACGATTTTTTTTTTTCAGGATGTAAGAGAGAGAGACGAGAGAAGCAGGGTTGTTATGTGTGTCTGTATTTTTTCTTTTTTCATTTCTCTTTTTCCTCTCAAGGGGAGAGAACACTTCTCCTGCGTGGTTTGCAATTTTATGACTTGCAATTTTTTACCTTTGAGTCACTTCTCATGCGTGGTTTGTTACCATTTTTATTTTTTTAAAAGTATTTTTTATTTAAAAATATATTTAAATAATATTTTTTATTTTTTAAATTTTATTTTTGATATAAAAAAATTAAAAACATAAAAATAAATTAATTTAAAGAAAAAAAATTCAGATTTTTACAAAAGTATTTTTTAACCATAAAAACAAATAAGGTCTAAAATTATACGTGATCAGTTTTACTCATGAACCATTAATCATTTACGAATTGATTAAGAACAAAAAAGTCTTTTAACGTTTGTTCACCATAGTAAAATAACTTAAATATCCTTAAAAATAAACTATTATCTAGGAGCCTTTTAAGATTTTTATTTTTTTAAGTACAACAAAATGATTTAATTATCCTTAAAAGCATAATATTTTGAACTGACATCTAGGAATTTTCTCATATTTTCATCCTAGTATTTTAGTTATAATGAGGTTGAATAAGGAGCAATTTGATAATTTAATAAATATAAAATATTTGATGTAGTCGGGCCTACCATAACGGGTGGTTTTAAGCAGTCAAGTGTGGGTCTACCATAACTAGATAAGGATTTGCCTCGGACAGATTATGTGGATGGCCTAACAGATACATTTATGGACCGGTGGGACAAATAAAGGTCCAAGACGAGGTTTGGTCACGCCAAACTAAAATAACATCCCAAAAGAACCATAACTTTTTATCCGACCGTTGAATCGTGTTTAAATTTTTACAAGAGTTCCCGAAGGCTATTTTTCTTATAGTTTCCACTATGTTGCTACGCGGATTGTCAGATCTTTAGATATCAAAAATCTCGCCAAAGGCCCCCAATTGTGGTAGTTTTTGTGATTTTTCTTTTTATTTTGGATTTTACGCTTCTTTCCTTTGTAATTTTGCATTTTTGTTTTTGTTTTCTAGTTGAGGTAGGATTTCTGGCTTATTTAAGGCTTTATAAACCTCCTAATGAGGTAGAATTGATTATCATTATTTTAAAGAAAAAAAACTTGTGAATTTGGGACTCATATGTGCAGCTTCTTTTGTCTATAAAAATATTTTGTGTTCTTTATTTAATAATTGTCTTTAGTTTCAATCTACATCAATATTATTTAAAAATCAAAAGTAGTTGGCGTGTGCGTGAGGGCTACCCTTGTGCCCTTCAGGGGGTGCATGAGTGGTCAGGTAAAGTCCAAACGATGGTTTTCGAGGTGACGTTTGAAACACAAATAAATTTCATTACCAATTTAAATTTTGATTCAAAAAATCATTTTCATCCTCCTATTTTGTTTTTTCAATCTTCACATTCTCTATAATTACTCAAGATTCAATTTTGACAAAAAGTTTATTTTTTTATTTTTCAGTTCCTCGGTTTTAGGGAGGAGAGAAAAAGTCGTTGGTTGACATCGATTTTGAACACTAAAAAGGTCTATTTTGGTATCAATAGGTTCCATTCAACAAGAAAATTTTGATGATGGTTGTTTTGAAAATCAAAATTGTGTCAAAAAACATATCAAAACTAATAAAAAAATCTTTTTACCTGGTTTGATTATGTGTTCTTTGACTATTTTTAGGTTTTTTAGCTTGATAAATTAGTTTTTTTTATATGTTATGAGGGTGTTATCTAGATGTTTGTAGACAAAAATGGGTCGAATAATAGGTTTTTAACAAAACAAAAACCAACCTATGATTTTTTAGCCACCACTGGTGGCTAGAATCTGGGTAAGAGTAGACGATGTGTCATCAATCTTTTTTTTTTTTTAAGGCAGACCCCTGCAAAACCCTTATAAAAAGAAAAAAAGGCTCAGACACGCGGCCTAAGCTAGAGGTCCACACATCTAGGCCACTTAGGTCAGGCCCAAATGAAAGCCTTTTTTATTATTTCTTGTCCTTCAATATTTTTCCTTCCAATTACATCCTTTAACTTTTAAAAAAAATCCTCTATTTTTTTTATCATATATTTAGCTAAAAAATAAAATTATTAATCCTAATGAGGTCCATGACTTGAGTCACAGATTTGACAGATTAAGTCATGAAACCCTGATCTATCTAATATGTTTTCATCTTTTTTAAAATAAAAAAAAAATTTCTTCCAATTTCATCTTTTAACCTTTTTTTTAAAAAAATTTCTCTCTATTTTCTGTTATCATATATTTAGGTAAAAATAATTTAAAAAATAAAACTATTTAAACCCAATGAAGTCCATGATCCAGGTTGCGAGTTTGGCGGGTTAAGCCACAAAATGAAGGTCGATCCAATATATTATCATCTCAATATATTTTGAATAATTACTTGTTTAATGTTATGATTGATTTCTTTAGGATTGATTGATTCCGATTTGTTTTTTAAAGGGTTATCATGGTCTTAAAACCCGTGTCGTGAGTTCAGCAGGTGAATCAAAGTTGACCAGGATCAATTCAATATGTCATCATACAAAAACGTTTTTTTGAATCCACATTCTTGGATTTTTTTGGGCATCTAGGTTTTTTTACTTTAAAAAAATTGATCTAACATGTAGCATGGAGGAGTAGCCTAGTAGATGTATATTCAAACATTTTGAAAAGGTGTTTGGCCAAGATTTTATATCTAATAGTTAATCAAATATAGATATATCTTTGAAATGTCAATGAAATTCGAATATAATACCACATGCTAATTAAGTTATCTTTAATATTTTGAGCTAATTTCTCAATAACAAATGTTTAGAATAATCATTTAAAATTACGTTATATACGAATTAATAGTATGTTATAAAAAAATTATAAAAATTTTGTAAATTGTCTAAAAAGAGGTAGCGTTTTAGGGTTTCAAAAACATTTTTTATTGAATCAAATGTTTCAAATGTAATTGAGCTTTAACTTTTAGATAATACTACTAATTGCAATTGAAAGAAATATTAGGTTTTATTTTTGTAAGCAAAATAATATTTTATTTTTATGTTAATATATTTAAGAGATTTATACTTAAATCTTGAGGTATTTATGAGCATCTTCATATGTTTATGGGTACATATATTTATATGGATATCATATAAGCCTATTTTTTATATGTAAATATCATTTTTTTATAACATTAATCGATGTAGGATTCTAACACGAATATATACCTCTATAACAAAATAAAAAAGAAGAAACCTCACTATGTATTTATCTCAATGACTTCCATTTCTATTGCAAGTCTCATCTATGTCAACCACAGTTCTCTCCTATTAAAGCACATTTAGCATTGAGAAAATCATAACTCAAGTATCATAATGTTATCAAGAGTTGAACACTCAATAAGTTTTTTCATCTAAGAGAATAATCATTACCCTTCATTCCAAGTCAAAAATCATGTCTTTCTATTTTATGATTCATTTGCATCACTTTTCATCCAACAATTTAATTGACTTTTCATCTGCAATAAAGGTAGCAATTATGAGAGCTAATATATTGTCCATTGTCTATACTTATTCTAACTAATAGCGAATCATTGGCTCTTGTTAAAATTTGTTGTATTCAATCATCTTAGCTAAATAATCAACACCACCACTATTTATTGTAGAGATATGAATCCAGGGTTTTGTAAGTCTCTTTATAGATCTTTTTATATACAAATGTTTACATGTATAAATAGAAACGCCTATATTTAAAAAGTTTATAAGCTATTAAGTTATAAATCCATTATGTATTGTTTAAATTACTAATCATGCGATACTAACTCACATATGTGGCTCATAAAATCTCACTCTTTCATATGAGCTCCATTTACTTTGAACACAACTCCTTTTCCAATAAAAAAGCATTATCAACATCTCTAGTATAACAATTGCAATTTAAGTATCGTTGTTGCTACCTATTTTTTACCCTATTTTTTGAAAAAAAATCAAAAAATAGCAAAAACAACAAAAACCCAAGAATATGTTTTTGACATCTTCGCGTCACTTGCAACGTCTTTTTCAACATATTCAGTTGTTAACACACTTTTTAAGTCAACGTTGAAGTTGCTATTTTTCAAAAAAATTAAAATACAAAAAATCAAAATTTTCAAAGGGATCAAATTGTTTTTGGGTTGCTAGTTTTCAAGCAAACTTGGTAACTAGCAATTTAAAATAACAAACTATTTTACCTATAAATAGGTGGTTACACATACATAAAAGGGGAGAGATTAGATGAGAGATTAGGAGCAAAAATTTAAAGGGGTATTAGCTAGAGAGGCCAACAAAAAAAACATAAGAAATAAGCTTTCTTTCTCCTGCATAGTAGAGATTGAGGCTCTTTAGATCTACCAATTCACGCTCCTTCAACAACAGCAGTGCGTGAATTCATGCGCCGATAATGTTGGTGATGTGTGGTACAGGCGCTGCCACTATTCTAACGGTTTTCCAGTGTATATTCCAATATATCCTAAACATTTCAAATGCCTCGGAAGGTTGATCTATAAACTCAAATCATTTTTTGACAAATTGCAAAAACTGTGAAATTTTGGAACCAAATGCTTGTTATTTTTGTATAGTATTGGATTGTTAATTTGGTTTGGATTTCAAAATAATTTAATTATTTTTGTTGGATTATAGGTTTATTTTTTGGGGTTGTAATTGTTTTGTGGACGTTAAATATTGGTGCATGAGTTATGTTCAGGTTGGTTTGATTTATTTAGATTAACATGAAATTTCAACAAAATAGGGGAAATTAATAAAATTTATGTGGATGTTTGGCGTTGTTCGATTTTGAGTTAATGAACGATAATTTGTTTTGAATTGATATCGTGGTTAAAATAGAATTTATAAAAACATTTTATTTGCGTGTTGCCAAATATGACCAATTCTCTCAAAAAAATATACAGAAAAAATCATATTTTTTAAGAAAAAAATAGAATACATGGTATGCTTTTATTTTTTAGCGTACATTTTGGATTTAATAACCAGTTTATTGAATCCACGAGAATTTGGCTAATATTTCAATATTTAAATTTTTAATTCATGAGGATTAATGGTTACATATTCTGGTATAAATACTGGACCTCTAAGCAAGGCTGATATTTAAATATCATGAGTTAACTAGAAAATTCTCAAAATTATTCTAAATATTCATCAATTTTAATTGGGAGCATTTTTCACCTTAATATACAAATTACGGAAAACCGTTTTCATAAGAATTTATTTGGGTACACGAGCCCATAATAAATTCTTAACATCAACTTCATTCACACGAATAAATCTCAATCCTAAGCCACAAATAGACCACTGATAAAAAAAAACCATTAAAACCTCTAAACTATATCAAACCACACAAAACAGCTTACCTTGGGTAGGCACTAGGGGTGTTAATACCTTTATTAGCGACAACCAGTCCCTTATCCTTGAATCTCTGATAAAACCAGTACACATAGATTTCCTAGCGACCCTAAACCAAATAACTAGGTGACAACTCTAACGACCCCTCGACGTCACACGACCACATTCGACAATTGCAATGCAATCAAAAGCTAAACACTCTATATATATAAAAGCTTGCATATTCAATAGCCTTCACCCACCCTCCACTTCTAAGATAGGAATCACATCTTAAAACTCTAGAAACCATCCGTGTTGTTCCTTTTCTAACAATTCAACTAATTACTTACTTCACGAAAAAGACAATGACAACTATATCGATAATATCTAATATCTCCATGCTCATTTCAACCAATTAACAAAACATTGGCTCTAATAAGTACTTTTAGTCAACAAAATCCAATGTCTCCGTACTTGTTCCAACCAATTATAACATAATAGTGGTTCTAATAAACACTTGGCAACCAATCCATCTATCTTATGCCAGTTGTCATGGAGATTTGCACTTAGAGAGTTTGCGAGCCTATTCATGGGCTTAAATACACAATGACATATATTAATGGACACCATCTCTAGTTCAAAATCCCAAGCTATTAGGTTATGGATCTATTCTTATATATAAGCACTTCATTGTTTATAATCAAAGGTATATATCATTTAATGATATTGTCGTACCTTTCTCACGAGGGTGAGATGTCGCGGAAACACTTCTTGGGTGGTGTTCTAGAAGGTCTTTAGTTGGATAAGGAAATCACCACCTAATATTATGGATACTAGAAACCCTAACTGGTCTTTTAGAGATTCTAGACAAGAGATTGGTTATGTAAAGGAAATGTATTAACACCCTTAGTACGTCTTGAGATAAGTTGCGTTGTTTTTTCTCTTTATTTGTTATGGATTGATGATGTTTCTATTCCTATTAGCCTACTATGGTGGGTTTGTTATAATGAACAAACCCTGATTTCCTAGGTCAAGAACTTGGTTTGGAATGGTGAAATGTCCTCAATTATCATTGGGGCTTCTTTTAGGGTAAAATTGGAGGTTTTGGCTATTGCATCATTCCAAATAATATTTTAGATAAAATTCATTTTATCTTTATATTAGAAGTTAATGAGTTATATTATTCCCAATAATATTTTGAATATTAACCTCATGCAAGTTTTTTATCCTTATATTAAAGTGAGTAATAATAAATTATTATTCTTAATAATATTTTGGATATTAACCTTTTTTAGGTTCTTTATCCTTATATTAAAAGTGAATAATATTTTCTTGTCAAAAATAAATTTTTAATATTTTTTAAATATAGACCAAAACCTTTTGGAATTTTATAATCTTGTTGTAAAATCCATACAACACCTTTTTAAAACATGCCAAAGTATTTAAAAAAAATGCTCAAATAATTTTAAGGATTTTTGGCCATATGCAATTAAAACATTGGATTAATTAAAAAAATTCTTTTTTTTCTTTTTTTACCAATTTTTTAACATAAAATAAAATATAATGCAAACACAAACACATTTTTTTTCCACTAATTACTCACACACCAAAAAATTTCACATGTTTACAAACCACCAAAAACTCTGAATTTAACAATAATTTAAACACATATAATAAACATCTAAAATTTGCAACATGGTCCTTCCCAAATGTTGAAAATAATCTGGAGGAGTTGCTAGAAACTCTAGAACAATGTTGGAAGACTTATGGAAGTGGTGGAACACTAGTGGCGCATGGGTTCACGCGTTGCCAGTAAAGACAAAGAAAATAGGTGGATCTAGAGTGGTTCCTCTTCCTTCTTGTATCGGCAATGACACTAAGCAATACCTGCAAAAGAGAAAGTTCCACAAGCAAGCATTCAATTTTTTTTTCCTTTTTTTAGATTTGCTAAAACCAAAAATTTGATGCAATTGGAGTATATGTCATCATGGTATAAGATCAGAGAGAGGGAGTTAACGTTAATTTTTTTGTTGTTATTGTGGTCGACATAAAGAAGAGAGAGAGTTATCGGTTATGGTTATTTATGGCCACTGGGGAAAAAAAATGGAAAAGCTGGGTTTGATTTGAAGAAATAGTGAAAAGGCTGAAATAAGTGGTTGAGGAGATCAAGTGAAATGGCAAAAACGGGGAGATCTAGTATGGGGGGTAGTACAATGATTGAGGTTGGAACTTTGGTGGTGGTGGTGTCGCAGACATCCTTGGCTATTTTTTAGTTATGAGGGAACTACAATTGAGTTTTAGTTGGTCTGATAGGTTAGAAATGTGGAAGCTTCGATTTTAGTAGATAGAAAGATGAAGTCTAAGTGGCTGTTGAGCTTTTAATTGTGGTTATTTGATTGTTGAAGAAAGAAGATGGTGGGGTGGTCAAGAGCTGTTGATGAGTCTGTTGGTGTGGCTGTCTTGAAAAGTGAGAGGGGTTGTTAATGGGTGCTGCTTCTTTGCTATTGTGGGAAGGAAAAATAAGGATTTATAGGTGGTGATGCCACGACTTAGTCACTGGTTGTGAAGGAGAAAAAGAAGGCAATTAGGAAACTAAAGGAAAAAAAGCTACTAGTATGGGTTTTGGAGGGAAGCTACCGATGATGGTGACAATGGGCTGAAGGAGGCCAGGTTTGGTCAATGTTTTTGCTAGTGGAGATGGAGGTTGTGGGTGTGTTTTTTTTTTCTTTTTGTGTGGTGGTTGGCGGTTGTGTTTGAAAAAAAAGGTTAGGTTTCCTTTTGTGTCTTTAGGAGAGTGTGTAAGCTGGAGAAAGTTTGGTATTTTTCCTTTTTGTTTTGTTTTATTTAATGGTATTCCTCGTCCCCCCCCCCCCTTTAAAGCAGCACACACACTTAATTTATATTGTAATTCCTTTGGCTTGAATGCAAAGCAAACCAACATCAATCATTGGACTTCAAGAATTAATCTATACCACCCATTTGATTTTTATAGCTTTATCGGAATAACTTAGAGGCAAAGCAAAGAAATATGGACCGTTGGATTGAGAATATTGATTGGGGACCATTCGATTAAAAATTGGGTTGCTTGCTGAGAGGGTTTTCAATTTTAAAATCAGTCATCTTTCTTCTACAATTACAATTAAATCACTAAAATAATAAATGCATTTTTTTCTCTTTTCATTTTTTATTTTTTTGTGTTTTGATTTTTGAAAAAAGCAACATCAATATCAACTCAATGAGCACATTAAAGATTGAACGCAACAAAAGTAGATTTTTTAATTTTAAATTATTTGGAAAAGACATTGAAAATGATGCAAATACGTCAAGAATATGTTTTTTTGTTGTTTTTTTGCTATTTTTTGGTTTTTTCGAATTTTGTATTTGAAAAATAGGATAAAAAATTGGGTAACAACATATATCCTCTCTTTACAATATTTACGGAGTAAAGACTTGTCAAGTGCTTTGCATAGTAAGTTTGTAAAGACAAACAAACTGTTTTAAAAAATTTGATCTTCTCAAAACTTTAGCTCGGTTGACCCGAGATTCTGTTTTCGCAGAAATCCCCTTCAACTAAAACTATGATTCAACTATTTCCATTAGGAAATGAATTTGTTCACTTTGGCAACTTTTGTTTCAGCTTAGTTGACCTGGAATCCTGAAGCTCAACAATTCCCTTCAAATAGAATCTTGGTTTTACAATTATTAAGAGAACCGTATTCTCACAGCTATTCTCTTGCGCAACTGTCTTCTTTTCCTACTTAGTTTAACTGAAATCTTGAATGTGGTGATCCTTTTTAATCTAAAACTTTGATTTTATAGTTTGGTTAACCTAAAATCCCAATTTGGTAATTCTCTTTAACCAAAATCGAAATTTTTGTATATAGCTCGGTTAACTTGGAAATCCTAATTCGGTGATACCCTTTAACCAGAACCAAAATCTTTGTATATATCTCGGTTAACCTGAAATACCAATCCGACGATCCTCTTTAACCATAACCAAAATCTTTGTCTTCAGTTCGGTTAATCTGAAATCCCAATTTGATAAATTCTTTTTAACCATAACCAAAATCTTTGTCACAACTACTAGGAGAACCATATTCTCACAATTATTTTCTTGTGCAACTTTTTTCTAACAGAGTCTTGTCATCTCAACGACCCATGTTTTCAACTCAGTTGACCTGAAAAATCCGGAATCTCAGTGATTCCCTTCGCTAGAACCTTCCCAATGTTTCTTAACTATTATGACTGAATCCAAAACATTATGATTGTGAGTTGAAAATTAAGGTTCCTGAAGGCAGAGTTCCCAAAACTCAGATTTCTTGATGCTTGGATTTTTCTTGTTCTTCCTGATGATAGGGTTTGAACTTTCTTTTCCTAACAACATGTTGACCTGAAGACTCTTATTGATGACATGGTTGATCCTTTTCTTTTTCTTTTTCTTTTCTTTTTCTTTTTCTTTAAGAATTTCCTAATAATAGGGTTTTTGTCACTTTTCTTTTCTTTACAAAAATGAAGCAGCATTCGACTTATGAATTTGCTTCTGGTTTGGCGAAAATTGTCTCTTCTCAACTTTTTTTTCTAGCTTAGTTGACCTGAAATCTTGCATCTCAGCAATTTCTTTCAACTAGAACTGAAGTTTTACAACTACCAGGAGAATTGTATTCTTACAATTATTCTTTTGGCATTGTTTTTCTGGTGGAGTCCTGTCATCTCAACGACTTTTGTTTTCAGCTCCATTGACCTGAAACATTTTGATTGGAGGGTTGACATATGATACTTTCCGGTCACGGGGTTGAATATTTTGACACTCCCCGATGCCAAAGAACTAATAAACTCCTGATAATAGGGTTTATCTTTTTTTTTTCTTAATTGCAGATTTAAAACTAAGATTCCTTGCTATCATAGCTCAATGAATTCTTTATTTGCCAACTCTGATTTCATTGTGGATTTTCCTGTAAAATTTCAAAAACACCTATGCAATGCATTGGAGTTGGATAACATGCATGCATCCTTACCTGGTTTGAAATATAAGCCCTTACATTTTTATGCTTCATCATCATAGGTTGTCTTTGCTTGCTACTTTTTCTTAATCCCTTAATCCACCAGCTCATTCAAGTTTACCATATGCCAATCCTCTACTTGAATGTAAGTGCTCTCATCTTAGACTGTCCATAATGATTATTGTTTTTATTATTTATCAGGTCATACCATGCTCCTAAGTATGGTATTGCTTGTTTTATCATACAAGAGTTTAATAAATCATTCAAATTCTTAGATTATTTCAAAAATTACCCTCTGATCAGTTGTGTGTATTCTTCCAACAATCATCAAAAGGTTTTCTAATGTCGACCTCATCTTAGATTGTCAATCAACCACGTAGTTGCCTTCAGTTGAACTATATTCTTCAAGCATATGTTATCATTGATTAGTACTTAAAAGTGCATTTTTATCAAGGTTTTATATCATCATTTTGCACTTAAAGTATCAATAACTCCTTAACTAGAGCATGTTTTATAATAACATGTCTAATAATATAAGATACCTTTAATTTATGGTAAATATTCATCTTAAATGCAGGTCTATCACATAAATCAAATGATTGATTAATGAGTTTAACTACTAAAATTGAGAAGACAAAGAGAGGGCTAAGTTTAATGGTTCAGTCCAAACTGGAACATCATACGGTTATTGGATCATAACTGGAGCTGTAGAACTTGGATTTAGGTCTGGTTTATATGTATGGAAAGCTAAGACATAGACCTAAAACTTTCATGAAGAGTTCAAGATTTAAAAGTGTCATTCTCGAGTTCAAATGATAGCAACAACAGAGAAGTTAGAATCTGTTCTACAGTTCAGACATTGTTCAGTGTTCAGCCCATATCTCGATTCTAGAAGTACAAATGTACCGATTCTTGTTTTGTTGGAAAGCTGAGATAATTTCCCAGAACTTTTATGAAGACTATCTATTCAAATTCTGGTATTAGCAATGATGTTTTCTGCAGACAAGAAGATAAAGAGTGTTACCAAGTCAAGACCCACTCAACAATTAGTCATCAAATCAATAGTTCCGTATTTTGGCCTATAAAAGGAGGCATTTGCCATGCATTTAGGCATCTTGATTTTCATATCAAGATCATGTTCTTGCTCTCTCTCTTTATATTTTTGTAATGCTTAAGTTTTATTTATATTAATCTCTTCTTTATGCTTTTCATTTTCTTTCCTTTACTTAGTTAACTTATATCTTATTTATGTTCTTATCTTGTTTATTTATGTTTCTCTCTTTCATTATGTTTAGCTAAGTTTATTATGTCAAGGTGAAAAGGTTACACTAATGGTGTAAGAATAAGTATAGTATAAACTCAACATGAACTTTAATGTTTGATACTAACATGTTTTGTATTTGTTATCTTGTTCACTTTTAATACTTTACTTGTTAAATGGTTAATCTAGATTTATGTTGTATAACCCTTGGTACAACAAATACTTGGCACTTTCATAACCCAACTGTATGGTATAATCGACATCTGTGCTATGAAAGGAACTTGATTTGTTGTTGACATAAGTTATAATCATGAATACCTGACAATATTTACAAGTATTAACATTATTCGAATAAGATAACTAATGTAATCATGTTAATAATTTATAATCCGATTGGAACCTACTTTGTGTGTGGTTTCCAGTTGAGTAATAAAAAGAGTTTATACTATACTTGTTTGAAATACCATTAGTGGATCCTCTAACCTTGACAATTATTTTATCCTTGTTTAATCCTTATATCAATATAACATCTCAAATCTCTCTTCAACTCCTTTTCTGTTATTATTTATTTCTTTATTTGTAGTTTATACAGTTAACCTCCCTGTGGTTTGACCCCGGTCTTGCCGGGTTATTTATTACTTCGACACTCCTACACTTGGGAGAAGACATCAACTCTTTGGTCGTGTCAATCATTAACTGCCATTGAATTGTTAAGTCATCTAGACATGCATTTTCATTTTCATGAGTGCATCTTTTCTACTCATAGCTTACAACAAAAGTTTATAATTGTACTTGGTGTTCTTCACAATTAATTGCTCTTATCCCGTCTAATCTTATTGAACAACTATTGTTGATATTTCTAGCAACCATTATATGTACTTATATAGCCATGAAGTTGTCGCCCAATTGGGCCATGCTTCTACAATATAATAACATTTCCTAGACTCTTAAATAAAACCATTACGTTATCCTTTGCTAATGATCTTTAACATCTTTTTAACTAATATGGCTAGGTTAATCCCTTTAGACGAAATCTATTTTAGAGATTCTCTTTCATTTCAAGGCTTAGTAATCAGCTAGACTCGATCGTGGAAAGAAATACATTATCATCATCACTGATGTTCCTTTTATCATTGACATCTATGCAGTGAAATGCACCTTGAATCGATAGGTTTCAAAGCAAATTGTCCTCGGTTAATCTAGGTAATGTGCATCCTTTCAACATTTATCCAAATGCACCCATGTGATAACATCTTTCAAGAGTCATAATCATATATCAAAGGGTAATCCATGCTTTTAGACATGAAGATGCCCCTCAAGTGCAGCGTTACTCTCAACTGCTACTGGAGTTCATTGAGTAATCCATAAACTTCTTAGGTAACATCGCCATTAGCTGAAATAGATGTGTCTATTCTTTTTTCTATCATCAAAAGGCATTGTCATTGCCAGATGTTAACCACAACTTTGATGGATTTCACTGAATCATAATTTGATTATGTGCTTCTTTGCCCCCTAGTTTATTTGAATATTATTTGTTTTCCCTATAAGGATCCACTACATTGTCCCTAGTTTCTACTTTTTAAGGACGACTCATAACAAGTGTCAATAAGACTTTGCAAACTTGGTCAATGACTTTTTGTTTGAAAATTTCTTTCTTGTTTTGGAATCAACTTTCTAAATTTCAAGAATTATATCCATTCAAATATAATTGTTGTAAAGAAATCAGAGAGATGCAATTTTTGAAAGTATTTTTAAAGTTTAAACCTCTTTGGTTGAAGACCTAAAACACACCATTCAATGCTAAAAGATATTTTGTTAATGATTGATAAGGTATAGGTTGAGAAAGAAATATTAACTCAAAGTTGGGATTATCCATGGCTCAAATAAAATTCTTTGCATTTTGAAAACAAGAATTTGCCTTGTGTAAGCTTAAAACAAATTTGTTTTAAATTTCTTATAGTTCTTAGGGGTTTTAATCTTTCTTTAGGAAAAAGATGGTTTGATCTTGGTGAAGGCACATGATGAGATTTTATTATTATTATTATTATTATTATTATTATTATTATTATTATTTCTTTTTTTTTTTGTCAAATTTTAACGCTTTCTTTAGTTCAATATGGTGACTTTCTACTATTGTGGGTTTTAAAGCAAGAGGCTTGAGTAAAAACTTGATGTTTTGTTAAAAATTTATCTCATTTTCAGCACATACTTTATCAACATGAATAATAATGAGTAGTTTTGTTCACAATATCATGATTCTTATGAAAAGTCTTTCTGCATTTTAAGAGTGTTATTTTTTTGTTCAGTTTGCTCGTTTGCTTGCTTGATTAGAAATGGCTTTTAAAGGCACATAATGCAGGCTATGACTTTTGACTATGAGAGAAAGGGATTTGTAGGCTCAAAGAGTGTTTCAAGGTCATAAGGATTTAATATCTCTATCATTATATCTTTCAATCTTTTCATCATGTTTCTTTGATTCGCCCTTTTTGATTGCTTTGGTGAGACATCCTTGTTTTGTTTTGACCTTTACTTGGTCTTTTTTATCTTTTCATTTGGGCATGCCCCCTAGTATTTTAAATTTTTTAGGCTCTTTGAATTTTTCATAGCATCTCCTCAGTCTTTGATATGTGAATTTTTGCCTAGCCCCTAGTGTGGGGTGTGATCCTAGTTTGGATCAACCTTTGACCTTTAGAACTTCTATTTACCCCTAGTGTGGGGTATGGTCCTAGTTAGGATCAACTCTTGATCTTTGAAATTTCTATTTTTTCTAGTGTGGGGTATGATCCTAATCAAGGTTTTTAAAGAAAAAAAACTATTTCAAGCTCAAATAGGGACCATAAAGGATATATTTTAGAATATGAAGGGATAATAAAATGTTCTTTCATCATTTCAAGTGCAAGTGGTTAGAACCAATAAGTTCTGTCCTTGTTTAGTGTATTTGTTTGGAACTTATATTTTTATGAATCAATGACTAGTAAATCCAACTATATGCAATTATGCGAACAATTAAAATATGGCCCAAGAGACATGGGGTGCGGGCTTTTTGTGCATTTTTAATTTTTTGTGTCTTGGTTCAGAATTGTTTAGTTACTTTAAAATGAAAATTGCTTGAATGATTCGTTTTTCATCCTATAAACAGGAAGTCGAAACATTGATTTGAGTTAAAATCAAATTATTTCTGAAATCAAAACACACATTTATTTATTGATTTTTTGGTAAAAGATTATTATAAAACTGATTTGGTCACAACGTTTTGAAAAGGTAGGGGTGTTTCTTAGTGTCTTGATGCATATTTGAGTTCAACCTTTCTGACAAATTGCCATTATATTAATCCGAGTAAAAAAGAAAAAATAAAATGTCAAATGATACTTTCATAATAACATCTCTCATCTAGATTATACCACATAGGGAATGGTGGTTTTTGGGTAATTGTTCTTGAGAGCATGAGTCACATAACAATTTCAATGTTGTGTCCAACTATTGTAACATCCTAGTTATCAGAAAACACACCAATCATAATTTAGGGAAAAACATGGTAATTGTTTTTTAAAAAATCAAATTCATATAAGGGTCCATCAAAATGTTGACAGAATCTCCCCTATACTGTGAGGTCTCAAGTTATCGACAACAACTTGTTACACTTCTATTAACCATTATCCAATCACAACCCAGTCATCCTGGGTCTCAATTCCAACAATCAATATAATGGAATCGCAATATCATGTAGATTATAATAGAAATAAAGTATTAAATGACACTAAATAAGTAAACACATATACATGTAGATTATAAATACATGAAAATAAAATCTAAGTTCATACATTCAATTTAAAAGGTATTATTACAATTCAAGTCATAACAATTTCTTAAAATACAAAATACTTAAGTATTCACCTAAAGCTATATAACTAAATGATAGAAAGATATGAAAATCACTCATGTCGTGAGTGTGATGGACCTGGAACAAATATAACATTAAAATATAAATATTATGGAAAACACTATTAATATTGGTAAGTAAGCAATTTATTCAAGACTAATATTCATTCATATTTCCCTATAATTCCTGCTTGGTTCTTTTTAGGATTTTTTTTCTCATGAATTCGCTAATATTTTTCATTCCATTCTCAATCTCCAACCAAGATCACATATTTATACCGAAGGACAATTCCTTCAAGAAAGTGTCGATACCAATTTATTGGTATCATTAACCATCCTTCACCAGATAGCTAATCATATCTTTTTTGTTATTTTTTCCCAAAACCTTGGGATGGTAATGTCGATACTAATGAATCCTATTAATATCATTAGTCTCCCTCACTAGGACCAACTAATCAAATTTATCGTGAATATCGATATCAATACAAACTTTTGATATAATTAACTATTTCTAACCCAAAATAGTTAATCAAGTCCCAACAATACTTTGAAATATCCTCGGAAATGTCGATGTCAAGGACCCTTGATATCATGAGCCTCCATACCAGAAATAGCTAATCAAATTGTATGAAAATACCAATATCGATGAGCCCATCGATATCATTAACTATTCCAAAAATTAAACAAGCTTTCATAATTATATACATTTAAGAAAGATATGGGTGTAGAACACCTACCTGCTGCAGAAGCTCAGTTTGCGTTCCTTCGTTGTTGTTGTGCTTCTCCTGTGGTCTCTTCTAAATCCACATGTATACCACACCATTTCTTACTCAGTTACATTTCTCATAACAACAACAATAGTAATAATAACAGCAATGTTGACTTCTTTTTAACAATTGTTTCCTTTACATTTATGTTTCCCACTATATCCCTTTAGATCATTGTTTTTTTTATTAAATTATAATTATCATCACCAATTCAGTTTTTTTAAATACGTCTTATTTCATTTGAACCCTAAGACATGACACCACACATTTCTTGAGTGAAAGGAGTCTGATTCTACCCCTAACGCAACTAAGTTTCCTTGTTTTGTCAATTGGTCGAATCTACCAGGAGAGGTGACAGCTCGACCTCTCCTCAGATATTTACCTATATCTGGAGTTTTAGAGCTCAAAATTAAGCGAGGTCAGATTCATTGGAAAGCTAACATACCTGGTTATAACTTCTATGCAGAACCCTTCCCTGAATTTTATCATTGTTAGGCCCAAATCTTCTCTAGAATCAAGGTGACGAATCTGTCCAGTTTTTATCGATGGTTTTTAGATGAACTTTCCAGTACCCCTATTTTCCCTTTTCTCTCAAGACACTCATTCCTAAGTTTTTCCTACATTTCACAACTCCTTCTAAGCCAAACCATAAGCTATACCCATGGTTAATAATTTCATTTCCACCTCACGTAACACATGCATTTGACTTATGAAGTTTTCTATTATCAAGTTTTCATGTTTTTCCCGTTAGTAAGCTTCCTACTACAACTAATTCATGCATCATTAACATATAACATGCCAAAACTCTTCCCCCCTCCCCTTAATCTATTCTCGAACGAACTTGGCCTAAAAGGACTAAGGGTCCCCTTTTCCTTTCTTTACAATGGTTTGTCTCATTTACTCATTGTTCACATCATAAACACATATCACAAGGTTTATCAAGTATAAATTCATAATTTCTTTTCCTCCCATTCAACCCTCACATGACGACCACTCATGTCCCTTGGTCATTGATTTTTCTTTGGTAATTTTGCAGAATTTTCATATTCAAAACAACTTATAATAGTTTAATTAACTTTATTCTAGCAAATTATGCAATTCTCCCAATTTTCACTCAAGAACCCTAATTTACAAAATCTGAAATTGGTGCACAATTCCTAATCAAATTTCAAATTGGTTTTCACAATTAGATTTAAGGTCCTTACCTTGAGGAAATTTGGATTTCAACTCAAATTTGGTTAAAGATTTTTAGCTTCTCCTTCCTTGCATGCAGTCGACCCTCTCCTCCTCTTTTCCTTACAATTTCTTCACTTGTTGATTCCTTTGTCAAGGAGTGTTATCTCTACTTAATAGTTTAAAGTTTGTATAGTCCTAAAAATTTTGGTGTTTTTCCCCCAATTTTGGTGGAGAAAATAAATTAAATTGCAGTCGACCACATGGAGGAGAGAATGAGGGTATTTATAGTCCCATTCTCTTTTAACTATACTTTTGCCCATTCTTTCCTCTCTTTTACAATTTAGTCATAACTCTTTTCTTCTTTTAAAACAAAAAAAAAACAAAACAAAACCCCAGCAATTTAATTTATTTTAAATTTTTTTTGTAGAGTTTTATTCTCGGGTTTTACACGGGAAATTTATACTAGAAAAATTTTTGATCCCTAATTTATTTAATTTGTACATTAATTATCTCATTTTCCTTTTTCCATCTATATTATTTTCAATTTATGTAAAAGTTTATTCTCGAGGTTTACAATTGTGCTCTTTCCTTTGCAATAAAAGTTGATCGAAATGGGAAGCATTCATGGAGTAAACCTTTCTCTAATTGCAACACATCAATGTTTTTGGTTTTGAAGTTGAAAAATATCACGTCAGGAAAATATTCTCCCATCAGCACAGCATCAACATTGTAAAAGGCCAATGGACTTACATGAGGTTTTTTCCTTGTTAAAATCTCAATGCTTATTGAATGCCTTTTGTTCCATTGTTTTCCATTATAATCCTTCATGACCCATACTTTCATGAAATCACTTTCCCTATCCATCTAGGTTATGGCAAGTTTTTTTTTTTTGTTGTATTCGACAAGTCCAATATCTTTGCTATTATTGCCCTCGGAGATTGGTGAAGGAAGTGGAAACAAGCAATAACCCTCTCTTTTCACATCAAATGCAAATACATTTCTTTTCCAAGTAAGCCAGTGAAGTAAACCATTCACAGATACTTTTGTCATACGATGAAATGACTCCTCTTGTAGCAGCTTCACTTCATTTAATAACTTTTATCTCCAATTCTTTGAGTCAAACAACTCAGCTCTAATGTAGTGGTACATATATAATTCTTTATCATGCGGGCAAAACTTGAGCTTTAAGAATCTCACGATCTTGTAGTGTAAAGGCTTTGATCTTTTAACCATCATGTCAAATTCCATAATATCATATCGTGTCTGTGAATTCGAGATCCTTTTCCATTGTTTGGTATTATGGTTGCACATATAATAGCATGGTCCATTATATGCATGACAAAGTAACACTCCTTGATTTGTTGATGTCATAATCTCCACATGGCTAGGAAGGAAATTAAATCACATTTTAGGATGGTGCATTGAAGTGTCAATTAAAACAAAGGAAATATGATATTCATTTTTTTTTATCATGCTTTGTATAAAGAACCCAGAGATAGTGTTGGTTCTTTGGCTATGTAGATTCGTGAAAGTGAATTCATAAGTGAACTTGTTGCACTCTTTGAAAAGAACCCTACATTTCCCTATGGTTTTCATTGATGAATACGTTAAAACTTTATAGATGATATTCGAGCATAGGTCACGAGCTAAGTTCATTATAAAGCAAAGTTGACGTTGGCAACTCTTGACTCTTCAAGGAAAAACTAGATTTGAGGGACTTATATTTTAACTTGTTAACATGCATGTAAAATGGAGACTATGTATGTGTTCATATGATAAGCTCACCGTTTAAAGGGTGAGACATGATCATTACTCTTGCATGATGAACAAGAATTTTGATTCTTTCCCAAACTCTACATTGAAAATTTCTTGAGTAACGACCATTATGTCACTCGCAAGTCCTGAACTCAAGATGCTACATAAAAGGCTTGCCTTGATGTAAAACATGTGTAAGGAGTGGAGCATACACCCTAAAGATATGTTATGGTTCCTTTACGTGGGACAAATGGTAAGTTTACTACCTGGTCTCTAAAAAGGGTCTCTTGTTCTCCTAGTGATCACCTTTGTGAAGGTAATATGGGGGCTCAGTAGGCAATGTGACGGCATGTGGATCATTCATTACCAGTCTAAGCACCCAATGAAAAGTTAGGGTTTACACAAACTTAAACATTGACTAAAAGGCATAAGGTAAGCTGTTAAGCCCCTGTTTAACATAAAGTTTTAGTGTGTGCTCTCACAAATAATATAAGTGATGCATGAATGCCTTTCATCCTTATCCAATATACTATGCATGACAAGATGTAAATAGAATGCATGTTAAAGCTCTTAAACAAAGTAAACCAATCATAGTAGAAAAATAAACAAACATTGGTTTTCATATAGCATAAACAAACAAAACATTAGTTCAAGGGTCCCCAGTGGAGTCGCCATCTTGTCGTACCTTCCTCACAAGGGTGCGACGTCGCGACAACACTTCTCAAACGGTGTTTTGGAAGGTCTTTGGTTGGATAAGAGAGTCGCCACTTAGTATTATGATTAATAAGAACCATAACTGGTCTGTCTTTTAGAGATTCTAGGTAAGAGACTAGTTGTATAAAAGGAAGGTATTAATACCCCTAATACTCTTTACCTAAGGTAAGTTGCATTGTTTTTTCTCTTTGTTTGCTATGGTGTGATGATGTTTCTATTCCTATTAGCTTACTATGACAGGTTTGCTATGGTGAATAAACCCTGGTTTCCTTGGTCAAGAACTTGGTCTGGAATGGTGAATTATCCTCAATTATTATTGATGCTTCTTTAGGGGTAAAAATGGAATTTTTGGCTATTGCGTTCAAAATAATATTTCATGTTGCTACCAAATTTTTGAATTTAAAAAAAAAACCAACAAAAACCCAAAAAATATGTTGACATATTTGCATCATTTTCAGCGTCTTTTCTAAAGAATTTAATTTTTTGAAAAAACATTTACTTTCAAATGTGTTTAGTTGTTAGCGCGTTTTTTTTAAGTCAATGTTGATGTTGCCTTTTTTAAAAAAATCAAAATACAAAAAAATAAGAAAAATTAAAATATAATAAATGGGCAAAGGGACCAAAAGTGAAAAGGAAGAAAATGATGGACTAAGAAAATTTAGATTGCTTGGTGACCAAGTAATTGAGGGGAAGAAGACAAAAAAATTACTTATAAATAGGTGGTTATACACACACAAAATATGGGGGATTTTAGGGAGTCCATTATATAAAAAAAAACCTCTCTCTAGCTCACATACCCACACAACACAAAAAAACATGGACCTTATCTTTACAAAAACACTAAACCGCCAACCCCAATGACCAAAAACATTCACAAAACAACCTTTTCTCCCTCAAGCCAAAGAATGGCAAAATAATTAACTCTCCTCTAGCCACTCATCTTCAACTGGAGCCTCCGACAAAACCTAAATAAAAAACCAATCTTCAAAAACCCATTTCCTTCTCCCTCGTAATCTCGAAAAACACACCATATTATCCTTTCATTTTCAACCTTTTCCCAACTAGAAGCCTCATCAACGCATATACCTTTTTATATCAACAACAACCATCAACCCTCTCTATCATCTTCCCTAAAATTTTCTAACCCTGCTTGCTACCTGTTTTTTTCTCCTTTGCTTCTGGCCACCAGCAACAATTGTCAACGGATGTAACCTCACCAGCCCCACATTCCTCCACCCACAAGCACTAGCTCCTCAACATCATAGCAACCTCCGCTAGCAATAGATTCAACAACGCCAGCTCTAGCAGCATCATTGCTATGAATACCAATACCAACAACTTCTTCTTTTTTTCTAGCTGTGAATCAATGACCCATCAACAGCCACTGAACTGACCCTCTCCACACACAATGCTCCACCCGTGGTAGCAACGACAATGACCATTTAAAGAACAAAATAATGAGAGATAGGCAAATCTAAAAAAAGGAAAAGAAAGAAAAAGAACCGAATTTTGTTGTGTTTGTTTCTTGTTTTTATTGGTTCCTCTTAGTTACACCGTAGGTATAGGAGTCAAGAGGAAAGGAAGAGCTGCCTAATCCACGATATCACGTGCCTTCAAAGATGCTAGAGCATCATTTGCACGAGTAAACAGTGGCAGTGGTGTGTGAGACCCATGCATCAATACTGTTCCGACGATCCTAGAATCTTTCAGTGCGCTTCCTGAGTTCCCAACAATCTCTCCAACTTGTTTCCAATCTTTGGAAGGACTATTTTGAATATTTTTTTAATTTTTAGCTTGTGTTTTAAATTATTTTTAAATTTTGAATTTTTGTGACTTGTGAACATGTGCTTATAGGGTGTGTGAGTACAAATATAGTTAAAAATTGTGTATGCATGTTTGCATTTTATTTTATTTTGTGTTAAATGAATGATTAAAAAAGGAAAAATGATAAAAAAATTTAACCAAATGTTTTAATTACATATGACCTAAAAAAGTAATTTTTATTTGTTTCATATGGCTCAATCCTTATAAAAATTACATTTTTATTTATAAAGAAGAGAAAAAATATTTTAGCATCGTTTTAGAAAGTTTTTTGTATTTCTTTGTATTTTTGTGGAATTTACAACAACTTTGTAAAATTCCTTAAGGATTTTGCCAATATTTCAATAACCCTAAGTTTTATTTTTTTCTTTCTCTGAAAATTAATGGTCAATATTCTGGTATAAATGTTGGACCTATAAAGAGGCTAGTATTTAAATATCAAGATTTGACTAGAAAATTCTCATAATTCTTTTAACATTTATCAATTTTAATTGGAAGTATTTTTCATCACAATGTACGAGTTGTGAGAAATATTTTCGCCTTCCAGGATAAGTGAACTCTATCAGGGCACCTATATGGACTATTCCCATAAGAATTTATTTGGGCATACGAGCCTATAATAAATTTGAAATGTCAGATTTATTCATGTGAGTAAATCTTTATTCTGAGTCATAAATAAACCATCGATTATGAACCCATCAAAACCTTTAAACCATATATAAACTACATAAAGCAGCTAACTTCAAGTAAGATGCGCTAGGGGTGCTGATACCTTTCCTAACCGCAACAAATCTCTTACCCTTGAAATTTTTGATAAGTACAGTTCATCCAGGTCTCCTAGTGACCCGGAACCAAACAACTAGGTGGCGACTCCTCGACCCCGACATCTCGTTACGCCACTTGCCCACGTGCAACATTTTAGATAAAATTCATTGTAGTCTTTTTATCCTTATATTATGATGAATGAGTTGTGTTATTCTTAATAATATCGTGGATATTAACCTCATACATGTTTTTAAATCCTTATATTAAAGTGAGTAATAATAAATTATTATCCCTAATAATATTTTGAATATTAACTTTTTTTATGTTTTTTTATCCTTATATTAAAAGTAAATAATATTTTCTTGCAAAAAAAAGTCTAGGACATAAGTTGCTATTTTGGGTGAAAAAAAATGAAAGGTCGCGACTCAGTGATGTAAAGATAGGGTCTAGGTAAAAGAACACACAAAGAGCTCTCAGTAGAACAAGAGAGAGAAGCTCTCGGTTGTAGTGAGAGATGCTCCTGTTTGCATGAGTATGATTTCCTCTCATTGTGCAGCGTTTTGTCTTCTTGTTCTCTGCTCTCATTGTTCTTCCTTTCTCCGAGTCACAACTTGATGGCAAAATCCAAAAACAAATCTTCGATTTTACGGTTTGCTCGGCACAATTACAGTCTTCAAGCTTCTCGCCCTTCGTCCGCTTCGCGTGCACCAAGGGCTCTGTCTCGCAGTAGATCTCATGTCCGGCAAGACCCCTTGTCTCCATCTCAAGCCTACACTCCTCTTAGAACCAATGTGGTCTTTGTCGATGTAGCTGGTTCCTCTCGTAGGGTTAGGTTTTGCTCGAAGAGTAGAAAGAGGGATATACAAAGGAATAAACCTAATGCCCAATCATCTTCCTCTCCTGCCTCATGTGGACAAGATGATGGTTCTTCTGGCAGTTCCAGACCCCACCTTTCTTCAAATGAACATTCGACTGGGTCTAATCCCTGTAGTTCCTTCCCAGGTACTGGTAACCCTAACCTAGGACTGAACGAGGACCCTTCTCCCCTTCCAACTTCTGGGTGCGGCATCCCCACTTTACGTCTTACTGGTGTCACCTCTCCGGTTGGCGCTACCTCTTCTCCTTCCCTATTGAAAGGCAAGGCCCTTCTAATAGTCACCTGCGAGCCCCCTCTGATATTTCAACAAGTACCCCCAACACACAATCTCTCACTTTAGTGCATTTTCCTGAATATACATCTTCAACATCTTGTCACTTGAAGGAAACTGATATTGGAGAACATATAGACTTATGGCAGTTCTGCTTAATCGGTTATGTTGCTGGGAAATTCCCAGGATTTTCATCTCTGTTAAAATTCATTACCAATTCCTGGAAACACAAAGCAAATTTTACTATGCATGACTCTGGCTGGCTAATTTTTGCTTTCTCCTCTGAATTGGAAATGCTTGATATTCTTGGTGGCGGTCCTTACTTTGTCTTTGGTCGGCCCTTCATTCTGAAGGTCATGCCAGAATTCTTTGATTTCACAGCCATTGATATGATGCATATGCCGATTTGGGTAAGATTTCCTAACTTACCTCTCAAATGTTGGTCTTCAATCTGTCTTTTCAAAATTGCTAGTATGATTGGGAAACCAGTTCACTGTGATTCTCCTACTGCCTCTATGACTCGGTTGTCAGATGCCAGAATTTTCATAGAGGTTGACCTGCTTGTCGATCTACCTACTTTTATTAATCTAGTCCTGCCCAATGGTTCCTCTTTATCTCAGCAGGTAATGTATGAATCACTGCCTCACTTCTGCAAACAATGCAGGGTTCTCGGGCTTACAGTTTATACCTGTAATAAAGGCACTGGTCATAAACGTAAGAAGAGGTCCCATGAAGTTCATGTTCGCTCTGGATGCTCTAGCCCTTCTGCAGAAACTATTGCTGTTGAGAAACAACAACCATACAACGAAGGCCTTCATGATGAACCATCCATTGATCCAATGTCTACTGAAGTTGCCATAATTGTGGATAAGAGACTTCTATCTCCTAGGCGTAAAAGGACCAAACTAGCTGAAACAGGACATTTTGGTGCTAAACACCATGCTTCCTCAAATGTTGTTCATATCTCTGATGATCAGAATGTTATTACAGATGTGGAGCCTCCTAAGAGGCAATATCCAACTCGTAGCAGAGTTGTTGCGACCACTAGCTTTGGCCAGTAGGGGAGAGAATCCAAGCCCTCTGTTGCAGTTGATTCAAGGCATCAGAGCCGCTCTGATGATTTTATTGCCTCATCTTCTCTTTGATTTTCTCTTTTGATTCTTTATATTTGTGGATCTCTATTTGTAAGGGAGCTTGTTCCCTCTGTTATCCTTTTGTGTCTCTTGTATTGGATTTGTTGTGCTGTTCTTGATCCTGAGCAGATTAAGTCCCCACTGCCTTTTGTTTTGGTTTTTGGTTTTCTCTTGCTTCTTGATAGGTCTATTCTGCCTTTTGTTGGCTTGTTGATGTCTTAATGCAGCCATGTTCTCTATGCTGGTTTTTCTTGCTTGCTTTCCCTTCTGCCTTGTGCTGGGGTTAGCTTGTTGTTACGTTGTCGGTTCTGTTTTTGTGTTGGATCTCTGCCTTATTGCCCTCTTGTCTTGTTTACTTTCCTTTAGGCCTTGTGCTGGGGTTAGCTTATTGCTGGGTTTGCCATTTGTGTAGGTTCCTGCTTGTTTTCTCTGTAATCAGGTTTTGATTGTTGTTGCTGTCTGTGTTGGTTCAGTTTGCTGCTGGTTTTGCTGTTGCTTTGCCTGCTTGGTTCACATATAGGTGTTGTTGATTGGTTGTGCGGCTGGCTGTGTTGGTTCTGCTGCTCAGTATAGTTGTGCTCTTGCCTGCTCTGGCTTTTGAAGTGGAGGCTACCTTGCCGCAGTGTTGCTGGTTTTGTGTTGGTGCATTGCCTGTTTGCCTCCTCAATTGTTGTTCATAGCTTCAGTTGTAGTCTAGCAGGGCAGTTGCTGCTTGTTTAGTTTCTAGTTCTTTTGTTTAAGGTTGTTCTCGGCCTCAGTAGGAGTTTGTTCACATATTATGTTCAAGAGAGCATGTTCCCTTTTCCTGTTTATATCTGTATATTCTTGACTTGCTGGTTCTCCAGCTCTGTTTCATTTGATCTATAAATTACTTACATTTGATAAAAAAGAAGAAGATAGGGTCTAGGTTTTTTTTTTTGTGCGGGTGTGTGTGAGAGAGGATTAGAGAATGTGTGCGCCTTTTTCTTTTTATTATTTCTGTTAGTTTTTTTTAATGGTCTCTCCCTTGTTTTATTTTTTATGGCTTCCCCTCCTTTTGTGTGTCTATAATCACCTATTTACACGTAAATGTTTTTTTGTCTTCTTCCCCCTAATTGCTTGATCCTGAAGCAATATAAATTTTCTTTGGTCCTTTATTTTCTTCTTTTTCACTATTAGTCCTTTTGCCCATTTATTATATTTATATATTTTTTATTTTTTTATTTTGATTTTTTGAAAAAAGACAACATGAACGTAGACTCAATGAGAAGAATTAATCAAAGATTTTTAAACAAACACGTTAAAAACTTAAAGCGTTGAAAGTAGAGTTTTTTTAATTTTAAATTTTTTGAAAAAGATGTTAAAAATATTGAAAATAATGCAAATACATCAAGAACATATTTGTTTTTGGGTTTTGTTGTTTTTTTTCTTTTTCTTTTTTTTTCCAATTGGTTTTTGAAAAACAAGGTAAAAAATTAGGTATCAACAAATATAATATATTTCTTGTACTCCTTTTAAAATTGAGCTATTGTATTGTAAGAATGTGAATGATACTTTAAATATTTGAAACTAAGTAAGTGCATCTAAAGAGTTTGCGAGTTTGAAATCGAATAATGTAAAAAGTATAATATTTTTCTTAAAAAAAACCTAATTAGTGGGCATACAACTTGAGAAAATAGAGTAGACAATTGATAATGAACTATTATAAAATCAACGTTTTCAATCTCTTTTTAATTTCCAAACAATTTTGATCATTTTGGTGGTATTAATAAAAAAATACTGCATGGTTATATTTTGTGAAAGATCACATGTTTTTGGGTTAATTAAAAAGAGAAACTATATATCAAGAGTTGTATTCTCTATCTCACATAAACATAAGGTTTGTTATAAAAATTATTTATGATTTTTATTTTTATAAAAGAGAGGGGAGTACACTCCCAATATTGAATAATTTTCTAATTAAATAGTCATTAATATACTATTATGAATAAATTATATCCATGCAATAATTTAAATTCTATAATTGCTATTGGATAAAAATCATATAAAAAAACTAAAAGAATTGAAGTTTTTGATGGTGCTTCACTCTTCATCTTTTATTCTTTAAATTTTTTTTTTCATTTTCATCCATTTTTTTCTATATTTTTCCTCCAACTTTTTTCTTTGATTGAATCCTTTTATGGCATAATTAAAATAGCTTAAGTTTGAAATTATGATAGAAAGATCAAATTAAAAGACAAAGCTCTGAAATGTAAAGCACAAAGAATACATGATAATCCCAAATATGTGATAATTTTTATTTTTGATTCAAAATTTCATTTTATTCATTTTCAATCACTCAGCTTAAGAGATGAGAGAGAAGGTCATTGAAAAATGATGGAAAAAAGAGAAAGTTATTATTTGTAATGAATAAGGCAACAAAAATGGCCAAGTTTGGTCTCAAAATGTTCTATTCAACGAGATGAGTTTTATGGTGGTGGTTTTTGGCCTTCATTTAAGGTACTTTTTAGGTGTTTTTATATGAAAATTTAATTGAAAATAAGGTTTTTAGTTTGAAAATTAAAACATAACTTTCCAGCTAGTTTTAAGCCACCTCAAGAGGTAAAAAAACTAAGTAGTAGATGATGTGTCGCATGCTTAATTTTTGTTTTTGAAAATAAAAAGAGTGGGCCTGCAAAAAACAATATAAGCCTAGTTACTTGACCTTATGTTTCAAGGCCCTACTATCAGCGGTTTTTCCATGATTGATTGATTGATTTTTTTAATTGATTTTATTAAATTTAAATGACATCTTTATATTTCTCAATTAAAAAACATGATATTTCAATATGCCCTATAGCTAATCAATTGGTTACACGTGGTATTTATTATATTCGTGTAAATATATATTTATTATTAATAAAGGCTTAATTTATCTTTAATATTCATATAATATTATATTAATGAATCTAGAGTAAAGATAAAGTCCAAGAGACAAAAAATAATTTGCAAAAGAAATTATAAAGTTGTTATAATTATAGCATTGTTCCTAAAATATTTTTGGTTGATGTTCTCTTAAATATTGAACATTTATTAAAGTCGTATAGACTGATACATAATATGTTCTTTCTTTTATGAAAGGAAGCAATTGTTCTTATAAGCTAAGGTATAAGGGATACTTGGAACTAATATATAGGTGCTTGTCATAAGAAATGTACACTGAAATGACCCGTATAAGAATTCCATATAGAAAGATCACCTATGTATATAGAAAGACTCATATGATAGTTGTGTAAGTGATTCTTACACTTAAGATCACTAAGTTATCTTATATAGAAAATGTTATGTTTTGATCATGTTGCATGCTGTTTTGATCGAGGTAACGAAAGGGCAGACATTATGTATAATATGAACTATATGAAAGTACTTGAGTGGTCAAGAGTATATTTATCACCCTAGGTGAATTAAGGAAAATATTTCATCTATTCTCAAATAATATTGACTAAGAAATTATTGGCCAAGTGGAATGAGATTTGAAAAGAATTTCAAATTTTATTCAAATGATCAATGACTATTATGTAGAGAGCAAACATGATTTAACATGGCGGACATACTCTATGCTTTAATGTTTAATAAAAACATTATTGTTGAAAGGATATTAGTTATACCGAGAAACTAATAACTAAAAAGTTAAGTCAAACCACTAATGATTTTTTTAATATTTGGGGGATCATGACACGTTGTTAAATGATACACTTGATTTTCAAATATTAATTAATCAATTGTTGAATTGATAATAAATTAAATTGTTTTATTTATTTAATTATATTTAATTTATATTTGAGCCAATATATTAAAAACCTAATGGGTCACACACATTAAGAACCATTAGTTAGAAATTAAACCAGGATGACTTAATTAAGTATGACTTAATTGAGATTTTTCAGATTTTTTTATAAATAGTAAGCTATACCTTTTATTTTTTAAGTGTGGCTGTTTGTTAGGCAGAAAAACTATACAAGTCACAGAATAAAGAGCTAGCACTCTAGACATAACAATCCATCTATCCTAAATAGGGATTTAGGAGATTTCTCATTAGTGATTCGTGTTGATTATTGTTGGAGGCTGAACAATTAAACAATTTGTGGTTTACAATAACCTAGCATTTAAATAATTATTCAAAGTCGAAGAAGATCAAATCTTCAAATAATAAATCCTTTAAACAACTCTAGATTTGTATAATAAGATTTTAAGAACTCATGAATAATTTTATTTTATTATTTTTATTGCGTGTAATGACATTTGAAAAACTCAATGTATGATATTATAATAGACATGCATAACATTGATATATTTTTATGTTATGATAAAAATCAACTTAGAATCTTATGTATGTAGCGTAGGTATTAAATCTAGTAATTATAAATAAACGAAACATTTAATAATTCTTTTTAGGTAACAAAATAAAATCTTAAATTTGGGACCCGGTTTGTTTTAAATCCCGGTCCGGGTTGCATTATTAGGTTTTGGCTTTGTTGAGTAGTCGGCGTTAATCTTCTATAGCAAAGAAAAGATAGCGACGGCCCTCTGGAGAAACTGAGATACAGAGAGAGATTGACATTCAATAAAAAAGCAAATTATCGACCATGACTGGTAATTTCCTTTGATTTTCTTAATGGGTTTTTTTGAATATATTGTTTATGATTACATATATTGGTTGGTTGATAATCAGTTCCTTCCAAGTAGAGGAGTGTTGTGCTGCGCTGCAGCAATGGGGCATGTTTATATCTATGTGTTAAGAACTGATTGATTGATTGAATGAAACGAATTGGCAGACTATGGACAGGAGCAGGAGATGGAAATTGAAGCATTGGAAGCCATACTCATGGATGAGTTCGAAGGTACCTTATTTCTTTCTTTCTTTTTTCCCCTAGTAAACAAACTAATGATATGCAATGGCAGAAATTCATTCTAGCGAGAGTGGCTTAAATACTTCTAATCGTTGCTTCCAAATAATAATTTCTCCACAGGTTGGTTGGTTTGTTCTTCTTACTTTACATCCATTCTATCAGATTGGATCACTCTTTCAAGTTTTTTTTTTCTTTGTATTTTAGCACTGGCTGGAAAATATTAATTTGTTCGTTTTTCTTCACATGTAATACTTTGCTCTGTGGTCAACAGGATGATGACACGGATGAGTCTACTGACATTCCAGGTTATTCTCTTTATTTTGGTGCAATAAACATGTTTTGATTTTTGCTAGATCAGTAAATGAAGGTTATCCCAGCTTCCTACAGACTTTAAGAAACTGCCATAGCCATCCTGTTAAATTCAACTTCATGTTTTGCTTTTAGGACTGTTTTGGTGGGTGCCCTCCTTTGATCAGACTTGAGTATTTATTTATTAAGTTCTTTCCCATTTCTTTTGCAGTTCAGCTAGGTCTAGTTTTCTCCCACACAGTAAAGTATCCAGATGAACCACCACTTTTGAATGTGAAGAGGTTAGTATGTACATTTTGCAGACATTCCTATTTGGAGGTGTTCTTTTTTTGATTTAGTGTTCTCTATCTCTATTCAAAATTAAAATGTATTACTTGAAAGAAAATTACTTTTTTTTTTGTCTGTGGAGCTCGACTTTGCTCTCTGAGTGCTTTCCTTGATTTGTTAAATGCTTCTCAAATACCACACAAACATGTAACAACAGAGGACCACTGTTTTCCTATTGGCTACCTTCTTCTGAAATCCAATTGAGTTGAAAGATTAAAAAAGAAGAAAGAGAGAAATAAGAGAGGGGGAGGTGAAGACATTAGAGGCACACATGCCTTGGACCCAGATTATAATATTGAGAGTTTTGCCATCAAGGTTTTGAGCAAATAACTAGAAGGCTTGAGTATTCATGGACATTTCGGAATGCTGTATAGGAAAGTTTATTGTCAATATCAAGACTGACTTGGACCTAGAGAAAATAAACCTCAGATTCATAAAACCATTAGAAAATTGACCAAAGTGCCAAAATACAGAAGGAAATTGTGGTCGCAGAATTACCAAAAATTGAAACCTGAAACAATAAGATAATTTGATCATGAATCAGTAAGGTAGTGACCTTATTGAAAGACTTGAAGCTTTTTATTTATGATGCCTCATGTGCACCACTCACCACTCACAACTCACAACTCACAACTCATAAGGAGAAGCTGCATTTGCCAATCTGAAAATTGCAAGAAAAACTAGCTTCCTTTTTCCATGGTTGCATCAACTTGTGTACATGTCTCTGCTACAATGTTGTTTCCACTGCTGCGCTGTCATCTCCAAAATCTAGTTACAGCCAGCAGCACGTGAAAGGCCTTTAATGAGAGTGGTACAGCAACCAGGTTACCTGCAGCAAAAGTGACTAGATATACAGTTATTGCATGCTACTGGTTTCTTCTTCTGTAGAGTCTCCATATCAACCTTGATATTTCTCTATGTTGACAGTGTAACGGAAATTCTTTGTAAATTCATTGTGGCTTGTGCATAGGTTTTCATTAAAATGCTATTTTCATGAAACCATAGAAATCTTAAACTTAATTTTCATGAAACAGAATCCCTTGGTGTTTTGCAAGTAGACTTTTTTTTTTCACATTTATTTTCATTATTTTATAGTATAAGCACTGACAGGATATCAATTTTGAAGTGCAAGCCATAGAGGCAGCTAACCTGCACTAAGTGCTATTTCGAAAGTATTCTTTTCACCCATTAGAAAGTCTGACCTACAAAAATAAAATGATCATAAAAAGGCTGTTGAGTTCTTGCTGCTTTGCTAAACGTTCAAATGCACCCAGAAGGTGTTTGAACCACCTATCTTGTTAAGTCAGTTGATGGGCTGTGTGGTGCAAGAGCTGGGTGATACTTATGTAACATGTATCAAAATGACTACTGTGAAGTGATAAAAGTATGACCTATAATTGGAGTATTATATAGATGAACCATGCCCAGAGACATCTGATTGTTGTTCCTCTCTGTTCCAGCATACGAGGTATCCAAGCAGATTATCTTAAAATTTTGAAAGAAAAGCTTGAGCAAGAGGTAATTACTTGAACTCTATATTTTGATTTTTTACTGTACCTTTTAAGAATGTAGTCAAGCTATGGAGGTATCATTCATATGATGGAGCTGTGTCTAACAATTTCTCATGCTTGGAAATGCCGAGGAATGTTAATGCACTCTCTTCATGATGTGTTCCCTGAGACAGTGATTGGGTAAATACAACAGAAAAAGCCTCAAAAACACTTAAGAAGAGCAAGAACTGAGATGACATAGGGCACTACAAAAGTGTAAATTCTGTAGAGCAGCAAAATATTCAAGTCTAGATCGTTGATTCCCTGGGATAAGGATAGCTATAAGAACTAAAATCTACCCTCTAAATTTATAAGCTGTTTATTTTTGTTTGGTAAAATATGTTTATACCATAAAGTGAATATACAATTCAGGAAACTGTGAGGTTATGCTAATAATTTGACTTGATAGTCATTCGAAAATCTTGGTATGGCGATGGTCTACACACTAGTTACATCTGCTAAAGAGTGGCTGTCTGAAAGATATTGTCAAGATGCTATCAATGAGGACATTGAAAACGAAGAGGCAGCTAAAGATGATGTATGTATTCCTCTGTGAATTTTTCTTTTTTGTTGGCTGCGTTCTTACTAGATTTAAGTGAAAACATAATTTAGCATTCCAAGATATGTCCACTTGATCTCAAAAGCTTACCAAATTACTGTGCATTGATAATTTCAGATGTTTGCTGATGTCATTTTTATTTTCTTAAGAAGCCATTTCTTGCTCGTTAATCCATTTACAGGTAATTGTCCCACATGGAGAACCTGTTACTGTCGAGACATTTTTGGCTTGGAGAGAAATATTTGAAGCAGAGTTGGCCCTTGAGCGAGCCAAGTAAGTCCTATTATTTGAACACTATATTTCAGGGTCAAGGTTCCATTTCAATTATGTTATTTGGATATGTTTCTAACCTTGAAACCTTACCGTCCACAGTTAGGAAACAAAACCATCATATTTATTGTTTGTGTTTGTCGTTATTGTGTCGTGGTGTTTTCCTAACCCTAAATAAAATTTGTTAGTTGGCATAGCTACCCTTTTTTCATAGGGTATGGAGCGAGTGTATAGGGTCGCCTATCATGTTCATGAGGTTGACTTGGAAGAATTTAATAATTTCTGTGAGGCCGACTACCTTTGTCTAGTTTGATGGTGGGCTTGTCTTGACACAGTTCAATTGCAAAACTTGTGCAACGTATTGTTGCTGCAAACTGATAGTTGAATGATTTTAGAACTTGATGGGTCTAAAGCTAACTATTTCTAATTAGATAAGGTTGCTGGTTCTCAATTTGCTTTTTTGTTAATGTTCACTTTGAAAACAATTCGATAGAGGGAGGTGGTCAAACCTTGAAGAAGTTAGCATCATTTGCTACTTTTAGGAGGTAACTTTCAAAATATTTTTTTGCTCTCATGTGCAAGAGAATTGTTGACTTCATGCCAAGCAAAAGACTAATCATACAGTAGACTTACCATGCATTAGGATGGACAACCCACCTATAGGTTCTATTTGCTTGTATAAAGAACAGGAGAAAAGAAGAGAATAAAGGTGCTTGTTCATCGGAGTTTGCCAAGACTAGTTGTGGAACTTCAACAAGAACAGGTTTCATTTCGAATACACTAACAGATTTGTTTGAATTGCCTCTACCTTTCGACTAGGCTTTCATTATATATAGGAAAAGTAGTGCTGTTGTGCTGTACATAGTAATTACAAAGAGGAAATCTAGGAAGCTAAATATAGTAAGGTAAATTTCCTATTTAAGCATTTATATTCCTATTTAAGCATTTACAACTGTATGCTTGACTTCAGCCTTTCTATTGACATCCCCCCTCAAATTGATGCGGGCTTATCCATAAGCATCAATTTGGTCGTAAGATAATGATGACGTTGTCGTGTGAGAGTCTTGGTAAAAACATCAGCCACCTGAAGATTGCTGGACACATGTGGAAGTGATATAGTTTGAGCTGCAAAGGCGTCACGAATGAAGTGGCAGTCCACCTCAATATGCTTCGTGCGCTCATGGAAGATAGGATTGGCGGTAATGTGTATAGCACTTGTATTATCGGCAAAAAGAGGAGTAGGAGTGCACTGCTGAAAACCTAGCTCAGCAAGGAGCCCGTGGAGCCAGATGATTTCGGAACAAGATTGGGACATAGCCCTGTATTCAGACTCAGTAGAAGACTTGGAAACACGGTCTTGTTTCTTGCTCTTCCAGGAAATAAGTGCAGGGCCAAGGAACATACACCAACCAGTAGTTGAACACCGAGTGTCAGAACACCCGGCATAATCAGCATCACTATAAGCAATAAGATCAAGAGAAGTACCAGCAGGATAGCAAAGTCCTCTTCGGATTGTGCCATGAACATAACGAATTATTCTTGTAACAGCAACCATATGGAGGTGCCTCGGAGAAGCCATGAACTGACTAACCTGTTGTACTGCATAAGAAATATCAGGTCTAGTGTTTGTAAGATAGATCAAGCTGCCCACGAGTGTACGATATGCTGCCGGGTCTGATAATAAATCACCCTCATCTTTGCGTAGCTTGAGATTAATTTCCATCGGAGTATCAAGGGGTGGCGAATTCTGGAGACCAGCAGTTGTCACCAAGTCCATGGCATACTTGTGTTGGGATAAAAATATGCCATGTGAACCAGCATGAATCTCTAGACCAAGAAAATATGTTAGAGGACCTAGATCCTTCATGTGGAAGGATTTCTGCAAATGCTGCTTTAGTTGATCAATCAGAGCTAAATCAGTACCGGTGATAACTATATCATCAACATACACTAATAGAAACACAACTCCATGTGCAGTCTTACGTAGAAACAAAGATGCATCATATTTACTTTTGAGGAAATCAAATTGAAGAAGGATTGAAGTAAATCTCTCATACCAAGCACGAGGAGCTTGTTTGAGACCATACAAGGAGCGGCGTAACTTACACACAGCAGAGGTAGGAGTGGAAAATAAGCCGGCTGGTGGTCGCATATATATATCTTCAGTGAGATCACCATGAAGAAAGGCATTCTTCACATCCAATTGGTGTAAACACCAATGTTTAGATGCTGCGATGGCCAGAATTGTTCGAATAGTACCCATTTTGGCTACGGGAGCAAAAGTCTCCTCATAATGTACTCTATATTTTTGATGGTTTCCAAGAGCCACCAATCGTGCTTTATATCTGTCCAAGCTGCCATCAACCTTGATTTTAACAGAATAGACCCATCGACACCTAAGAGGAGTCACACCAGAAGGACAATCAACAATGTCCCAAGTCTGATTAGCTTCGAGAGCATGTAATTCTTCCTGCATAGCCTGCTGCCAGCATGGTTCTTTAGCTGCCTATGAATAACCAGTAGGAATAGCAATAGAGGATAAAGTGGCAGAGAGAGCAGCAGTAGAATTGTGTGCCACAAAGGAGTTAAATCCATACTTAGCAGGTGGTACAGATACTCTAGAGGAGCGGCGTAAAGGAGCCAAAACAGTTACCTCAGAAGCCACAGAAGGGTGCAAAGGAGGAGCAGATGACAGGACAGAAGCTGAAGGGGGCAGCACTGGAAGTCTTCTCTTGTATACCATATGTGGCTTGAACCTGTCAACTTGAGCACTTTGCAGATGAGAAGAGTCATCAAAAGAGGGTAAAGAGGCAAGAGAAGTGGCTGAGGATGAAGGCAAAGGAAAGAAACATTGATTTTCAAAGAAAATAACATTTCTGGAAACATGAACTCGATTAGTGTGTGGATCAAAACATAGATAACCTTTTTGAGTAATGCTATATCCAAGAAAGGCACACCTAATTGACTGAGCAGAAAGTTTATTTCTATGAGGTGGAGGAAGATGCATGAAGCATACACACCCAAAGGTGTGAAGATTGGTGTATATAGGAGGGCAATGATGAAGCCGAAAATATGGAGACTCTAGACCCAAGACTTGTGAAGGAAGTCTATTGATTAGATAAGTTGCTGTAATGAGTGCTTCCACCCAAAACTTAGGAGGAACAGAATTTTCAATGAGCAAAGTACGGACCACATCCAAAAGATGGCGATTCTTGCGTTCCGCTACTCCATTTTGCTGAGGAGTATAGGAACATGAGCATTGAGAAATGATACCTTTAGATTGCAAGAAAGATTGGAAATCGTTAGACATATACTCCCCTCCTGAATCTGATCTAAGAGTTTTAACAGTGGCAGAAAATTGGGTGTTAACCAGTACAAGGAACAATTTGAACATAGAGAAAACTTCTGATTTGTTCCGCAAGAAATAAACTCATGTATAACGGCTGTAGTCATCTATAAAGGTTACAAAATACTTGTATCTTGCATGAGAAAGGATAGGACTAATTCCCCAGACATCACTATGAACTATCTCAAACAAATTTGTTGCTCTGCTGCCTTCAGAGGGAAAAGGTAATACTTTACTTTTGCCAAGCTTACATGTGACACAATCAAGGAACATACTGGAAGAGGAATGCATTGTAGTGTTTATTAATCTAGATTTCAACAGATGGGAGAGAATTCTAGGATTTGGATGACCAAGACGTTTATGCCAAACTTCATTAGACACTTTAGGTGCAGTACAAAAGAGAGATAAAACAGAGGAAGGAACCAAGGTGCGTGGAACATGAAATTGGATGAAGAATAGACGTCCGTGCTTAGGCCCCTTCGCTACCAGCTGTCCCGACATCTGGTCCTGTACAATACAACCATGTTTAGAAAAGGATACATCACAGTTATTGTCCACAAACTGACCTACAGAAGCTAGATTTACAGCAAGCTTAGGTGAGACAAAAATATCCTTTAAAGGAGGTATATCACCAACAGCTACAATGGGAAGAGCATTGCCATTAGCTGTTTGAATATGTGAGGATCCATAATATTTGCGGATATTACGTAAGCCACCAAAGGAGTTTGTCATGTGATTGGAAGCACCTGAATCTAAGATCCAAGGAAGAGTTGAAGAACCAGTACCTTGAAGACCAAGTGTGGAGAAAGCACTCACAATCATTTCCTGCACCATCTCTTTGGTTAATAAATGTGCTGGAGGCTGTGAGATAGGTGAGCCAACAAGAGGCTGTGGAGCAGAAGGACCAGCATTGGTAACAGCAGTGTGATAGGCTTTGTTGATGCGAGGAGGACGAATAGAACATTCCTTAATAATGTGTCCTGGCTGTTTGCAGTAGTTGCAAAACTTATTTGGACAATGAGGTGCAATATGACCATACTTACAACTATAGGATTGTGTCTTGCTCATATCATGGTCTTTCCCTTTTCTGTAAGCAACATAAGCAACTGGGGCAACTCTGGTCTGCTCCATAATGGTCTGAGTATGGAGACGTTGTTCTTCACGCAAGAGTTCTCCAAAACAAGCATCCAAGGATGGAACAGGATCACGATTGACAAGAGAGGCACGTACTAGTTCATATTCAGATCGCAATTTCATCATAAATTGGTCGCGTTGGCTGATCTTATGGACTTGCTGCACTGCCAACACTCCTTCGGCAGAGATCTTAGCTGTAACAAGATCAGAATAGTCATTCCATAGAGTCAAAAATCCAGAATAGTAATCTTGAATAGAGAGATTTCCTTGGGTATAGTTGGCAATAGCCAACTCAAGCTGAAACCGCCTAGCATTGTTATCTTGGTTATAGACTTGTGTGAGGTGATCCCACATAGCCTTTGCTGATCTATGAGGGAGCAAAGACAGGATCAGATGTGACTCCATAGAACTGAGAATCCATGACATGATTTGTGCATCTTTGGCTGCCCATGCTGCCTTAGCAACAACAGATCCCTCAACAGCCAAGTCTCCTTTGTTGCTGTCATCTATATAGCCCCATAACTCCTTTCCCTTGAGAAAGATCTCCAGCTGAAATGCCCAAGCAGTATAATTTTTGCCAGTAAATCTGACAAACATTATCTGACTTTTTCATGAGGCTATGACTGAGAGAAAAAAAAAAAAGACTAAGATTTTAGGAATTCTATGAGAGAGGCTCTGATACCATAACAGATTTGTTTGAATTGCCTCAACCTTTCGACTAGGCTTTCATTATATATAGGAAAAGTAGTGCTGTTGTGCTGTACATAGTAATTACAAAGAGGAAATCTAGGAAGCTAAATATAGTAAGGTAAATTTCCTATTTAAGCATTTACAGCTGTATGCTTGACTTCAGCCTTTTTATTGACATACACTACAAGAGTGAATTGGTTTGTTCATCTCATTGAAGAAGCCTTCTTTTATGTTTATACTACCCCTGGTGGTGTCTTGAAATTACAAGCACTTCCCAAAGCTTGAATGTTTGATAGATGTCCCCTTCTATATTTTAAATAAACAACAAAAACTGCGTTTTATATCCAAAATGACCTTAATAGGTTTAAAACTACCCTATTTTATGGTATGAGCATTTTGGCATAAAAGGTGATTTGTGTAATATTTTCTTGAATGGGGAGGAGTTTCTTGTCAAACTTCGAGAAACTTTCAGGAGGGGGGGAGTGGTATTGCAATTTACTCATTATTTTAATTTGTCAATTTTCTATTTAGCACTAGGTTTAAATCTCAAACAATCTAGAAGCCTTTTTTTTTATTCCAAGTGATGTTCTTCATGTTATGGGCAATATATAGTTGAGTCATTTGTTTCATAGATGTCTTTTTACGTTTTATATTAGCAAGCATGTGATGCTACTACCGTGTAAGGAAAAGTGGATATGCAGTTTCAGATGATTTCTTGTACATCTCATCTCACAAAAAACCATGTGCTGCATTTTATGTAAACTCTTTTTTTCTTAGATTATAATCGGATCAGTGGAATAAGTTTTTGTTCAACCATTAATTCATGACTAATGTCTGGGACCATTTTTCAGGCTGATGCCGGAGTCTGCCCTCACAGCCCCAAAGGAGAAGAAGCTTACAGGCAGACTGTGGTATGAAAGTGGAAAAGCGGTATGCTATCCCTGACTTTTCCTCCCTCTTATAAAGTGGATGCACAATTCAATTTCCCATGTTAAGATTTGATGATATTCCCAAAATGTGCACTTAATAGACTGCTCTAAACCATAGCATCTAAAATATTTAGTATCTCTGATGATGTATGGTTTCTTGGTGGCTGAGCTGTAGCAGTCATCCTGTTCGCTAATAATGCTTCCCTACCTGAGCTGTAGCAGTCATCCTGTTCGCTAATATTGCTTCCCTACCTGCGTTAGAGATGATATCCCATTTGCTCAATTTCAACTAATGATACAATAATGTTTAATCAAGTTTGGACTGGATGATTAAATAACATTATTCTTTTCCCCCCAGTGCTAGCCCTTGGCTGATGAAATTTTATTTTAGGTCAAGAAATATGAATCAAGATGAACCATCAATGCTCTTAGACGTCATTAATTCATCCTTTCATTGAGTTGGCTATTTCACTTGATTAAAGGCATTTAGTAACATTTGAGGTCAACTCTGATTTAGATTGTTAGCACTGGGATGGCTCGATATATTGATTGTCATTTTTACTGGCCGCTCTAAATCACAGACCTAAAATGTTACTAAATGTTTCTAAAATAATTTGAATTCTCTCATACATCTTTTGCTGGCACATCTCAATAGATGTCTATCATAGAGAAGGGTTCATTTTTAGATAGAAATTGCATTCCAATTTCTAACTGAACCTCTTTTATGCTAAAAGGTAAATAACATGTTGAGTCCCTTCTGCAGAAAGGTGCAGTAGCAGTCAATGAAGGATCTGATGAGGAAGATGAGGAAGAAATTGATTTTGATGACGACGATTTTGAAGGTGATTCTTTATCTTCTTGGTCTACAATTTATATAGTTTTGGCATTTTATTGGCATGGAAATTTTATTTGGTAACTTGAATTTCAATGTTGGAACTTTATCACATGCATCCTTTTGAAGTATGTCCTTTCTTTGATGTAATGGCAGATGATGAAGAAGATATGCTTGAGCACTATCTGGCGGATAAATCTGACTCTTCTCATGCTTCAAGGAGAGCTGCGTAAATGAAAGTATTTGGTGTTGAAATTAAGGTTGTCGAAGGCAAGTGTATGGGCATTATCGGCCGAAAATTTAATTTCTTTCTGGGCGTTGTCCTACACGTATTTATCTCCTTCTCCCCTATATATTTATTGAGTGAGGAAGAGGGATGTGTAGATCCGAGTGATTTCCTTTTGTTCAAGGGAGGGGCAGGAGGGGTTAATGTAGAGATGCAATCCAGAATTTAGAACAAGTTGAGAAAAATCTTGCACATGAATCTAAGTACTCTATTTGCTAAGTTAATCCATTACCATTACATGTGGACAATGTTAACGTGAAAATAAAGTCATGGTAAGCAGCGACGGCGCGACATATCCAGCCTTCCAAGCCTCTCACAAGTCTCAATCCCGAGCTCCAGCACATAAAGGCTTCATTCCAATAAATGGAAACCTATACTGAAGATGCAGATTCGCAATGGCTGACAAACAGCAAGGATCTGTTCGTTTCTACTGTTTGAGATGGGGCTCCGATGGATGAAGGAGAACATCCTTCTCTTGCGCCACTAGATACATGTAAACGAGCATTTTTCGACTTACCGAGCTGGTTAAGAACTACTCCAGCATGACAAAATTCATGAATTAAGTGTGTTGTTGATTCCAAATCCATGAGTTGAAAAGATCAGAATATAAAGCAAAGGAGAGCATTTTTCTCGGAATAGCAACGATGAATGATTGATTTTATTTCTAATCACAGTATTCTAATATTTCACAAGACTGCAACATCTGGATTGATTAATGGGTCCAGAATAGAACACACACCCCCCGGGCTCTGGCGTCCTTCTATTCTCCACAAGAACTACGGATATTTTCACAATAAATATGTTGTAATAAACCCCCCACCGATTACCTTCCCTGGCATTAAGGATCCGCACGGTGCAGATAATGATCAATCATCTTTATGCCAAGGAGTGCCCTCTTCAGAGATCATACAACTTGACTTCTATACGCATCCTTGATCAGACATGGCTTGAGCAATGGTTAGAAAAGCAGAGAAGACAGCTCCGTGCACCAACGCCCTGAGAAGAACAGAGGATGAAAAGGCAGGTAAGGAAAATAATAGATCTCTCGTGATGCAGACTCAAAATAATTTCATGCATCGCATCATTTTGGCCTTCGGTGGTCTGTAGAATCTCCCTACAACGATACAAATAAAACCAAACACTGACGCGTCTAAACTAATTTCAGTGAATAGGCTTTTTAAACCTATCACACTTGTTACACTCACAAAGTCACTAGACGTGTTCTCAATTCATGAATTTGTGGACTGTAAACAACATCATGAAAACCTTCACGGATTCAACTTTTGAAGAGCGTAGTAGATTGAACCAAGTCACCAGACCATCAACTCTTCTAACCATGGCGTCTCAAAACTGTACTTGTTAGACTTAGACTCTTAACGGAAAACACCTCAATAACTAGTTTCTGATACATAGCACACCGTGTGATAATATCATATAGTAAGAAACACAAATCAAAAACTCATTGCATAATAATATAAATCGTGAAACATGAGAGCTCTCAAGTTGCTTTACGTTGGAATTTTCAGACTGACACTCGTTCCCCAACTGCTTGCTATGGGTCGCTTGGATCACAACTCATATAGACATGATAAGGCGCTTCCTCGGGACTCTCCTTTTGGTAGCCAAAATCGCTTGCTGCTTTCAGGGCTCTTTGGTAGATCTTGTTTCATTGCTTCCTACCATTAGGAGGAGTAATTGGAAAATCCACATAAAATACATCAATAAAAAAGAAAATCCAACCAAACTACAATGTATAATGTTCATCAGGTATATTTTCATCAGTCATCAGAAAGGAGAATATACGAATGAAGTACAACCAACAACCCACAAAGAGCGGATCCACCTACTGAACCCCAACACAGACCTAAACACTAGTCATTATGTAGTAATGTAGTGAGAAGGATCCCTTAAGAACACTTCAGGCCACTTCAAACATTATAATCTAATTTGCTGTCTGGACCAGAAATAAATATTTTACAGCTTTGAGTTGATTATTTTGGAGTCATTTTAGAAGGAAATCTGAACAAGGTGGTTCTTGCAAGCAGATTACATTGCTTCTCAGTTTGAGCACAAAGCTCCAAGCTTTAAGAAAATCCCATTCCAGCTAGAAAATATTCAAAACATGAAAAAATATAAAAGCAAAATAGCCTTACCTGCAATTTAGATTCAAAGTCCTCAGGTGACCAGTTCAGCAAATTGCACTCATGGTTTAATTCAAGCTCCCCAGCAACAACCTGCACCCAGGTGTATTACTGATTTAGCACATATAAATACGCTGAATAAACTTGTGAAGACTCAAACCCATCTTGCACAAACAGTGATAAACTGACCAGTCTTTTCAATCCACCTTCAACTTTCTAACATAGATTGCAAGTGCAACACAGCTTTGAGACCATATTTGGCCACGGCTACGCTTGACGAAACTAGTCAACCCTAATTCTGCAAATTACAAACCCCGGCTCACCACAACCCTTTGTGGGACAAAAATCCAAAGTAGTCCTACATCAAGCCCTGAAAAATAGCACTCTTCAGAGAAGTTGGAACTATGACAATTATTCAAGTTTCAATGATTTTTGAGACCTACGCACCTGGACTTCTACAATCTTTTGAATAGTAGCAGAACCTTCCCCATGCAAAAAAATAAAGGAAACAAGCCTACTTCATAATCATGATAAGATGCATTTCTTTTCAAAAGTTATGCTTGGTCAACATTCATCCCCAGAGCATGGGGTGGAGTCATAATATGTCAAACATAAATTCATGTCATTGTTCTTTTTCAACGTGTATTGAATATTTATGGCGCACAAGTTAACTGAAATAACCTATCCCTCCAGCACCAGTTTGAAAGTCATGAAGGAGGAAATATTAATTCCATAAGGGATTACGCTGGTAACTCCTACCTTGTACAAGGATACGACAGCCTGAATTAACCAGATTAATGGCATCAGATTGATCGATTTCATTCTGGTAACCACAAGGAAATGCAACATCACCCCTTACACTCCAAGGTTTTGCTTCATCATAGTACTTTGATCGAGCACAAGTCTTTGAGTAGTCTCTGCAGGTTTCACATTTATAATAACACCATAAAATGTTAACAAATCACCCCAGCAACAAGATTAATGATGACTAAGGAAAACACACCGCAAACTTCTCTTCTGCGCTTTGATATCTCTCAGAAAAGATATTTTCATGTAATCAAATCCATCCTCATCCACCAAATATCCCTTTGAATCTGTCCAATATTTTGATACATGTTACAAGAGTTGCTACTCAAATAATCCTCCGCAGCAAAACCTCAACTGCACTATGGCCATTAACCCCTAAATATCAGAAATACTGAAAGTGGAAGAACCAAATAAACAAAATTGTGAAAAGAAATAGAAAGCTTTTTCTGTATTTTTATGCTTGTTGACGAGATGCAAGATAAAAGACCTGCAAAACCTTGAAGGCATCACTCCTCTTGCAAGTCTTCTACATAAGATGGAAGAAACACTTTTGAGAGATGCAGTTGAAATAGAAGAACCTTACATTCCTTATCAACTAAAACTCAAAGGTCATATAGATATTGTGAGTTGTGATGATCAACATAGCTTGTTCTTTTTGAGGTATTTTGACTTGGGAACTAATTTGACATGCTGGAGCCCATCACTCAATTTGATTGTATAAAATATTCACGGACAACTAAATGTACCTGATACTGTGATTGGAAGAGAGCCATAACCAATAAGCTTCTCTAGAACAAGCATTGTAATCTTTCCAGAACCACTTACAGCACATCTGAATGGGAAATTAGAAAAAAAAAGCTAAAAATTTGCAAAAGAAGCTCAGCATCAACTGAATGCTTTATGTAGTATATTAAGCAGCTAATAAACCTAATAAAGGTGAGAAATATTCTGATATTTGAAAGAATCAAACGCAGCAGGTCTCAAACACAATACATCTCACCGTGCATTATGGAGAATGTAAGAATATATTTCTATAGGCCTATACTATGCCATTGGCTTGAGGGATACTGTCATCAACAGCAACAAGTTTTTGGAGTCAAGGGAGGAACCTTAGTCCTTTGATTTCTTTATTCATGCCAGCAAGCATAAGCTGCACAAAGAAAACCTGCAAAAGCATGGTGAATTTGTTAGATATTAAGATGCTTAAACGAGAGTAATACAATGAGCTCAATAAACTCATTAAGAAGACAAATATATAGTAAACCAGAGAATAAAGAATTTCACACACAGGTAACAATCACAGACTATGGCAAAACAGAGAATAAAGAAGTTTACACATGGATGCACACAGCTAGAAAGCACAAAACTTAAAAACATGTTGCACGTGCAGTAACTAAGAGTTTGAAGGGAGAATCATTACCAGCCCATAGCCAGTAGCTTCAGTTCGAAGGCTAGAACCAGACCAAAATACCCTTGGCCCTGTAAAACTTCCCTGCATGAGTCGGGCATGAATATGAAAGAGGCACAGATACGTCTCTTTCCATGATGAATACTGACATAACAATAAAATTCAAGCACTTATAATACAAGGTGGAAGATACATTAAAACTTCTGTACAGGAAGCTATAGGAAAAACAGGAAAAAGGCATCTCACATAATAAAGTGTCAGTATGGTTAGATTATTTAGAACTAGCTACCTTCAGTCGAGACTGTAAGGCTCTCTTTTATCCCAAGAAGAGCAGTATTGGCAATTTGATTTTAAAAGGAGAAAAGTAGTCTGTCTGAAGGTAAAAAACAAAGGTCCAAGATTTTGAATAAATTAAAATAGACATGGGCATGATATAAGATTCTGACAAGAACAATTCTCAGTCCCTGTTCATTGTGAACTAGAGTTCCTAAACAAAGCTATGGGTTAGAGAAATCATTTCTTTCCTGTGCGCTTACATTTACTCGTAGTTCAATGAAGTTCCAGAAATATAATTTTTTCAATTGAAACCTTTGGTCTTTCTCAATCTATTTTTTTTTTCTTTTTCCCTCAATCTTCACGACCTCATATTACCCTTACAAGTTTTACTTTACTTTTAGAGTCTTAGAGAATTCTTGTGGATTTGAGTCGAACCCTTCCATCATGAAGCTCTTATGATTGAATCCCAAACGAATTTCATAAATCTTTTTTTATTTTGAGTCACAGAAGACTCTTATAAATTTTTTGTGATGCATAGCCTCAAAGGATTTCTTACAATTGAGTATCAAAAGGCTCTCGCAAATATTTCTTTACTTTTAATTCTTAGAAGTTTCTTGTATTTTTTTTATGTGATTATATATAAGAGGACTCTCGTTCTTTACTTTTGAGTCTTAAAAAACTCAGCATTTTCTTCTACAATCGAGTCTCAGAGAACTCTTACAACTTTTTCTTTACTTTTGAGTCTGGAGGGACTTTCACAAATCTTTCTTTATTTTTAAGTCTTAGAGGACTCTTGTAATTTTCTTATACGATGTTTCAAAGAATTCTCACAAGATATTTTTTTATTTTTAAGTCTTTGAGAACTCTTGTAAATCTTTATGTGTTTACGTCTCAAAAAACTCTTACAAAATTCTTTGTTTTTAAGTCTCATAAGACTCTTGTAAACTTAAGTCCAAAGCATCACTCGTGTGAATTTGAATCCCAATTGATTCTTTTAATTTCAATTCTTGAGGTTGGTCGTCTCTCGATTTGAGCACCTTTTAAATTTTTCTCGTATACACCATCTTTTCTTTATAAGCTTACTAAACAAGCCTAAGAAAATTCATTATTTATAGACTTTTTACTATAAGCATTGTAAAAAGATGGTAGCTATCATAACTTAATTTTGATCCTCTTGTTTCGATCATATATTAAAAAAAAATCCAAAAAAGCGCATTTTTTACGCAATATGGCCAAATTCTCTGCCATTTCATGATTTTCGACAACCTTTTCATTTATCATTTTTATTTTAATGAGTTTTCAAAAATTAAGTTTTGAAAACAAAGTAAAAAAGTAATGACAAGAAAAGAAACAAAAAGCTTAGTGAGCATAGTAATAATTAAGGATGACGTAAAGGACTAATATGAACATTTCTAACCCCTTCCCCAAGCAATTTAAAGATAAAGAGAGAGAGAGAGAGAGAGAGAAAGATGTGGAAGGTTAGAGACTGAGATAGGAGAAGAGAGAATAAAGAGTAAAAAAAGAGAATATAGGATAAGAATAAAAAAAAATATTAGGTAGTATAAAAAAGGGGTGGATAATAGAGGGAAAAAAAGAAAAAAAAATCGAGTAGAAAAAAAAGAGAAATTTTTGTGTAGGGAAAAAGAAAGAAAGAAAAAGATGAAAAAGAGTAAAAAAAAGGGAATTGTGACAACCCTCCCCTCTTATTTTTCTCAGTTATTAATACAACAACCACCATTATAGACAGCGTTACTCACCCCAACACCATTGACAGCCCATCCTTCACACCATAGCCATTATCCTTACCAATAAAAACTCAACTCCCCACGTAGACAACAACAATGTCAACTCAGTAGCCATCACCATGTTTTTAGTCGACCTGAACCAGCCTTCTTCTATAAGCCAAACAATGACAACACCTTCTCCATCTCGCTCACCATAATAGTCTCCACAAAAAACATTCAATAATAGAAATAACAGCCTAACCTGTGATGGAGAAAGAGAAACGAAGAGAAGAGAAAAGACTAAAACCTCAAGTGACTTAATCTCCTCTCTTAGGTGGTGGTATGCATTATTGCTAGTGTAGAGAGGAAGAGATGGTGACAATTATTTCAATTTGCTAGGTGATGCTCCTTAACAGCATTAGTGTGTGGTCCAATATGCTAGCAGTAGTGACGACATGTGAATCCACACACCAACACTATCTAGATTGATGTCACTATTCTAACCATTTTTCAACTTCTCCCGGGTGATCCCAACAACTTTTGAAGATCGTTCTTGAACCCTAAATGATTTTTATTATTATTTGTAATGCATTATTAATTTTTTGTCATTGATTATGATGAATATTTAAAGTGTTAGGGCCCATACCTTTATGTTACAACCCTAGGGGTATAAGGTCGTCGGGGCTTTATAGTTTTAGGTGGAATAAAGTTAGAACCAATACTCCACGATGGGGTTGGGATGATAGGTTGCAACAGGTTTATTTGAAACATAATGGTTTAGCCTCGACGTTGAAAGTTCTGCGTATGTATGTGTGTCTAAATATTTATTTTCAAACAAATAATGAAAAACAACATTGACGAGTTTTTATCAAGTTAGAGTCATGATTGTTTTATCAAACTTGGGTATTAACAACTAGGTCATTGTGTCTCTTAGTTTTTATGGACCGACGTAGGCCTAGAGATTTTAAAAAAATTGAAATGAAGTAAGATTTTAGGAAGTTATTGAAAAGTTTTTGATGAATTTAAATAGGTAGAATGTTTATTGACTCTTGGGTTAGAAATTTTAATTTTTTCTTGTAATGATAATAAATTGTAATGGAAATAAATAAATTAATAAGAAAAAAAGGTAATAATTAGGGGAAAGAGTCCCAAAATTTTAGTTGAGAAATATTAAAATTTGTTTATAAATCAATATGCAAAAATACTAGTGATCGGGAAAAACTACAAGGAATAAAACAAATTATTAAGGAGGGGAAATTCTATAAATAATGGCAAAATAGCCCCCTTTTACTTTAAAAGAGTTGGTTAGCCCCACTCTTAGAGAAAAATGGTTTGATCTTTATTTTTATCTAAAAGTTTTGAGAGATTTCTTCTTATAAAAACATGTTAAGCATGTGTTGGATAGATTATTAGGAGAAAACGCGATTAATATGTGAATTTAGGGGAAAGTTTAAGAGATAAAAAGTTAGAAGCATGAGAGAGAAACATAGGGTTTTAAAGGGAGAAGAATTAAAGGAGGAGAAAGAAGAGTCATAAATTAAACTCAAAATCAATTTTTAATGTGTTTCTCACCAATTATTTCGTTTTGTTTTGGATTTGGGACAATTTTGGGTGAAAACTTCATTTCAAGTTAGGGTTTTTGAACAAAATTTAGGGAAAAGTGTGTTTAATTGTAGAATTGTTATAATGACATGGAATGCATGTTAGCTAGAGTAAAAATTAGTTAAAATTAAATAAAAAACAATAGATCGTAATGATCTTTAGGGCTGACTAAGGTACATTTAAGGGGGATGAGAATTTAGTGGAAAACTAGTGAAATCGTGTGTTAGTTTGAAATAAATATGTGAAAAATGTATTTTGAATCGAGTGTTAATATTCATTGTATAAATTGTGTTATAGATATTCTAAGAAAAATGATTTACATATTATGAAAATAGTGAGAAGTGTTGAAATGATATGTAAAGGTGATCATTAGAGTGTGTTTTGAGTGTGTGGCATACAAAGATAGAAGTGTAGAATATAATTTTGAATACTAGCTAGATTCTTAAAAGTATTGAGTGTAACTAGGTATGGATTTTGACAGTTGTTAGGTTGTGTGATTTCATGAATATGAAATTGTTAGATTCTATAATATTTTGTGTTTAGTAATGTGCTAAGAAAGAGTGAAATATGTTTGTATTAAATGAAAATTTGTTGACTTGAATATGGACGAGTCAATTTAGGAGACATATTGACTGATGTTGTATCTCCTTCTTGAATTGGGAGAGGCATGACGAGTTGGGCCATCAGTTGGAGGAGTTATGTCTATAAAAGGAGCATGTAGGTGTTCAGCAACTCATTCTCTTTAAATTTTAGTATATTTCTTTAATATTGTTTTCTTCATTATTGTATCATTATTAATTAAGGGTTGAAATGGAAATTGTGGTGTTATGTTTTGAAATGAAAATAATGTATTACTTGATTGAAACGAGAATATATAAATCAATTGTAGAAGATATATTTTGATATGAATTAATTAGAAAATATTTTTTATTTATATTAGTTGATCGTGTTGACAGAACTAAAGAGATGTTATGATACTTAGTTAATCATGTTAATAGTAATTAAGGATATGTTGGTGATATTAATTAACCATGTTGATAGAACTAAAAAGATGTTTTGATATGTAGTTAACCGTGTTGATGGTAACTATGAATATGTTGTTGACATTAGGTGACCATGTTAACAGAACTAAATAGATGTTTTGATGCTAAGTTGACCATGTTGACGGTGACTAAGAAGATGTTTTAATACTTAATTAACCATGTTGATGGCAACTAAAAAGAGATCGTTGATACTTGGTTGACCATGTAGACAGTAACTAAAGAGATGGTTTTGATACTTAGTCATCCGTGTTAACGACAACTAATGAGACTAATGTAAATTTTAGTTTGTTATATTGACAGCGACTTATTCAATAAGTATAGACATGCTAATTATCGATGTTGTGGTGAGAAATTTTGAATTATTACTAGTATTTAGTTGATTTTTTTTGTTAATGATAATGAAAGCTTCTTGATAAGGTTATTGAGTTTTATATATGTATATATATTAACTAATAATACTTTTAATGTTATATTCCTTGTAGGTCCATCTCATTCGGTAGGATCATGGTGACTTATGTGTTTGGTATTGTGGTCGTTTTTGTGGTTGTAGTTTGAAAAAAATTGTTTTATAAAAAGTACTTTTAGTTGAGGTTGGTTTGGTATTTATATATGTTTGGTTAAAACTGTGGTTGAAATTGAGGTTGAACAAAAAGTAGTTTAATGTTATATTCCTTGTAGGTCCATCTCATTCAGCAGGATCATGGTGACTTATGTGTTTGGTATTGTGGTAGTTTTTATGGTTGTAGTTTGAAAAAAGTTGTTTTATAAAAAGTACTTTTAGTTGAGGTTGGTTTGGTATTTATATATGTTTGGTTAAAACTGTGGTTGAAATTGAGGTTGAACAAAAAGTAGTTTAATGTTATATTCCTTGTAGGTCCATCTCATTCAGCAGGATCATGGTGACTTATGTGTTTGGTATTGTGGTAGCTTTTGTGGTTGTAGTTTGAAAAAAGTTGTTTTATAAAAAGTACTTTTAGTTGAGGTTGGTTTGGTATTTATATATGTTTGGTTAAAACTGTGGTTGAAATTGAGGTTGAACAAAAAGTAGTTTAATGTGTTTGGTTAAAAGAATGCTTTTCAAATTGAAGTTATATATATATATATATTGATGATTTTTTAATTTAAATATTGTAGATTTAACTACTACTATTACATCATGAAATAAATAATATTGATATCAAATATTTTTTATTGTTCCATTAAACGATCTACAATTTCATCACGTACGAAATCCATCCGACAAGGACTACAGTTTTCTTGGTTTCTTAAGCGCGCAACAACATCAGGTAAAATATCATCAGGAACAAAATTGGGATTAAGATCAAATTCTGCAAATATGCCTGCATCAAGGGATCTCCTTCTAATTTTTAGAATAAAACACAATTAAAAATAAAAATAAAAAATGATTTTTTTTAACTGGATCAGACCCGGCAAGAATAAAATTGGGATTGCGATCAAATTCTGCAAATGTTACGTCATCAAGCGATCTCCTTCTAATTTTTTGAATAAAACACAATTAAAAAAATAAAAATTGAATTTTTTATAACTGGGTCGAACCCGGTTCAATGCATTTAGCTTTGGACCGGACCCGGTTCGGCCGAAACAGTTGATAATGACTCCATTGTTCACGTGAACAGTGGAGTTTCACTCTCCACTGAACGTCCGTAGGTTTGCGGAAAGCAGCTGAGAGCTGCTTTCCGCAAACCTGCGTTTTACATTAAAATCTACATAGGTCCCACATACATAGTAAATTGTGTTGTGGGATTACCAAACAGGTTGCGCCTGCGTTTTGCTTCAAACGCAAACGCAACCTCCTAAATAAACGGACACTTAGTTCACTAGATTTTGTTAGGTATATAGCCTATGTAGTTTAATTAGTTATGTTGTTGCAATAATTTTATTTTGGAATGAGTTTAATTACAAAACTTTACTTGAAATATTATGTACATTAAACTCTTTTGTGTTAAATTAAACTCTTATGTGTTAAATTCATTCATGCATCCATAATGTGGAGAATATAGTATACTAATGAAAGAAAAAAATTAGAATTGTTATAGTTGATTGTGGATAAACTATGGAAAAATCTCTAATAAATGAACTAGTGGTATGTATAAGGCATATGTGTGGAGGTTACTAAAATGTGTTTTATGTAGGATATAGACAAGGCCCCAAATAAGGGAGGCTCTAACAAAATTTTGTTAAAATCAAAAAAATTATAAATTTTAAATAATAAATGAATTGGTTGAATTAAAAAGTGTATGTAATGTTCAATGGATATGATTTATGAAAAGAAAAATTGTGCAAGTAATATCTAAAAATAATGTGGATGAAATAACCACACTGATATATATATATATATATATATATATATATATATATATATATATATATATATTACATCATAAATTTCATCATAAATTTCATCTTGCATAGAGTCAGCATGAAATGTTGAAGAAGCAAACCATTGGTAACCGATGATGAATGATTGGTAATAATTTAAAGGAGAATTATCTCATCACTAGTTAAAAAAATAATTATCCCTATTTTCATGAATATCATATGAAATGTTGATTTTAATACATATAAACTAACAAGATGTTACAGATGTGTTCATCATGTTAGCATCATGTTTTGAAAACTTGAATTTTTACGGTTAGGTTAACATGTCTTCTAATTTTAGAAATCAATATAAACCTAACATGACATCTTTAAAAAAAAATAAGGTTAATAATAATTCCACATCTCCAAACTCTTTATGATAAATCCATGTTTGTATTTGGACATCCTTTCCAAGTAATCTCTATCCTATAAAAGTTTATTGAAAAAACTAAGCAGTAGATGGAGAAAAACAAGCACCAAAATAGAGCCAAATTTGCCTATAAAATGGGTTGAAAAAAATCACTAGAAAAAAAGCTCAAAACCAGACCTAAATGAGGTGTTTGATAGGCTCAAAGTTGTGCCCATTGCAACAAAAACCAAACCCATTGCATCTAAACCAAGCCCAAACTTGAAAAAAGTGGTGCAAATTCAAGCAAGAAGAGAGACGGAGAAGGCAGAACCAAAATTGTGACGGTGCTCCTCCTCCATGGACTTCCCATTAACACATGTCAAACAGGAAGGGTCATCTCTTCAAAAAAGAATCCAACGCAACTAAAAACTCCTTGATTAGCCACTAAAAGTTGACACACCCATCTCAAGTATATAAGAACATTATTCCAGACGCTAGTTCGTGGGTGTCATGTGTTTGATATTTTTTTTGTAATTTTTTATTATGTTCCTAGATTCCATAACTCCTCTCCAAATTAATCCATAGTATTAGCCACCTATCAAAATCACCCTTAAAAAAGTATTCTTCATCCTAGGGGCTTCCTCAACCGAAAAGTGGACCGTGTTCAATGCTTATACTAGAAGAAATTGATTCTTCTACCTACTTGACTTGCTATAACACTTATGACACCTCATAAAACTGAGCAGTTATCTTTAACTCCTATGAACGTAACTCAAACGAGATCCTTAACTCTCCTATAAAGGGACTCATGTATAAAATATTCCTTAAAACTATTTTCACTTGCATTAACACAAAGTTACAACACCTCATAAACAAAGTACAAGCATTGATATTGTATTTGTTTATTTGAGTGGAAAATAGATGATTTGTGCAATAACTTATAGTGAAAGAGATAAATTCCAAGAAACACAAATTGCCTATCCTACCCTTTGTGATTATTAGCACTCTAATAATTATAATAATTGAAAGAAAACCTATTTGAAGCTGTAAAAGGAAAAAAAATAGAGTTATATAATTTGTATTTGTTATTAATAATAAACTAAAAGAGGAGGGGGTTTTACTGTATCCCTCATCACAAAGCATTATTCTTTGGAATAATGCTTTGCTTTTCTTTTTTTTTCTTTTTTGATTTTTTTTAAATTTTATCCTTTAATATTATATTTTTTTTTATTTAGTTATCACACTTTCATGACATGGATCTTAATCTTAAGTTTGCGGGTTAACCCGGTCGACTCAATTTTTTTTTCTTTTTCTTAATTTTTTTTCAATTTCGTCCTTTAATATTGATTTGATTAAGAATTAAACTTCATGATTTGTTTTATTTACTTTTCATTAGGTTATCCTGATCTTATGACCCAAGAATAGTGCTTAACAGATTAACCCGAGTTGACTCAAGTTGTTTTTTTTGTCTTTTATTTAATTGTTTTTTAATTTTATCATTCAATATTAGATCGGTTGAAAATTGAGCTTCATAATCTATTTTGGTTTGCCTTTTATGAGAATATCTTGGTCTCAAGATCAATGTCATGTATTTTGACATTTTAACCTAGTTAAATCAAATCATATTTTTATTTTATTTCTGAGAGGTTATAGCATTCTCATGACCCAGGTCACAGATCTTTCAACATTAGACTTGTTTTTTTATTGGCTTGTCCTCATCTCATAACCCAGGTCACGGGTTAACCTAATTGACTTATTTTTTTTAATTGACTTTTTTTTTTAATTTTTTCAATTAATAATGTGTTTGATTGAGAATTAGGTTTCATGAGTTGTTTTGATTTTTTTTTCATTAGGTTATCCTAGTCTCATGACCCAGTAATAGTGCTTAACAATTAACTCGGGTTGACTTGACTTATTTTTTATGTCATTTTTTTAATTAATATTTTTATAAATTTCATCGTTTAACATTAGGTCCAACATGAGTAATTGAGAATCGAGCTTTATAATTTGTTTTGACTTTTTCTCTATAAGGATATCTCAATCTCAAGATCAAATTCGCGGATTTGATAGATTGACCCGAGTTAAATCATGTCAGTTTTTTATTTTTTTCTATAAGGTTATCTCGGTCTGATGACCTGGGTCATGAGTTTAGCAGATTGACTTAGGTTGTTTTTATGTTCTTTTTTTAATTGATTTTTTTTTAATCTCATCCTTCAATATTGGGCTGGTTGAAGATTGAAATTCATAATTTATTTCGATTTATTTTTCATAAGGTTATCTTGGTCTTATGAACCGAGTTGAAAGTTTGACATGTTAACTTGGATAGTTTTTTAGGTCTTTTTTTAATTGATTTTTTTTTCAATTTTATCCTTCAATATTGGGCTGGTTGAAGATTGAAATTCATAATTTATTTTGATTTACTTTCGATAGGGTTATCATAGTCTCATAACCCGGGTCATACATTTAACATGTTAACTCAGGTTGTTCAAAGTCAATCTAATATATTTTTATTTTAATATTAAAAAAATATCATCTTTAATAATATTTAAATATTTTTTTAATGTCCAAAAAAATTTAAATTTAAATTAATTCGCAGCATAATGCAGGTAAATCATATAGTACAATAACAATTATAGTTTTACCTTTTCTCTTTCCTCTTAATTATTGCTGCTTACCTCCCTTTTGTTCGATAATCATGATAGATTTAATAATATTGTTAAACAAACAAATGATCTGCATTTACTCTAATCAATGTAGCATCGTTTCGTAAACAAGCTCGAAAATTATTGGGGTTTATGTCATCTGGACCGCGCGATGAGCGCAAAACTTCAAAAAAACTTTACCAAATCACCAAACAATATTAGCGCTCTAGATAATAATGCAGATATTTTTGTTCTAGTCCTTACAGTCTCCCTATTATGTCCCCCTTAACCCAACACCAATAACAAAATAAATGGAATGGAAGCAAACTAAAATGGTACATACAAAATACCACATTAAACGGTTCAAATCAACTTAAATTATTAATTAAAGATTGAAGTCTATTTTAAGTGATAAGATTGTTCAAGCGGAAGAAGAAGCAGCATTACAATGATTAAAGCCATACCAAACAGCATTAGGGATGAATGTGTTGTAGTAAAATGTAACAGAAGAAGTGTAATAGCCAGATATGGTGATAGACTCAGGTTTCCAGCCATCGTAGCCATTTCTGTAGAGGTACACATAGCAGATCTGGTATGTACACGGCCCATCAATGTGAAATGTATCTGTTGAGCAACTCTCAAATGTTCTTGAACGTGGATCATCAAGTCTCGGAACATATACCTGGTCATTCATATATAAATTTGTTATCAAGAATTGAATGCCAATGACCCAGAACATAAATTAAACCTCAAAGAATTGGGTAGTATTTTGCAGCATTCACTGACAGTACTTTGGCATGAATAAGCTTCTAATAAGATTTTGACTAAAAATTAATTATCATATGCTTCTAATAAACTGCTGATGCGGAGCCTTGTTTGGACACCAACCTGATACCCATAAGCATCTCCAAATGCAAGGCTGATCCGATCACGTGTATACCGACTTGAAGAACAGCTTGTTCTTATTGTCACCGTGTAAGAACAGCTGCTTGCAGTATTCTAATAATCATATACATTTACGCCATAAGAACAGATATATAGATAATTAACTAAAGAATTAATAATTTGAGTAAACAATTTCATCAGATCTTCTTAATTTATACATACATGTACAAGAAGAAGAATCTACTATACAATTTACAGGTCAAATCCTTTAAATTTTTTGTACAGTATCTCTATGAAATAGTTATATGCATGCATATATGATATCAGTCATAAGACTAATTAACTTGTCTTGAAAGAGCAAATATATAAAAATCGTCTAATTATCTACAGACTACTTCATACCTGCAGCGTCGTGTTGATCTTGAAGGAAGTGAGGGGCTGTGGCTGTGTAATCTTTGACTTGGCTTGTGGCGGTGTGAATACAACAGCCAAATACAGCCAAAAAGTCACCAGTGCTTTGCCGTCGATCATTTTTTCTTGAACTAGGTGGCCAGAAAGTGAGAGGGACGGGTAGCAACTGTGCTTTAATACAATTAATTTTGCCTCTGTATTTTAGGGGCACAAAATAGATGAAGGGCATTCCAGAAAGAGAATAGGGGTACAGCAGTCTTTTGCTTCTCTCATGTATTTTAGTGTTTGTTTTTTTGTGCATCATCCGAAACCTTATTTTCTAGATGCTTCTTTATCTAATTGGTTGTGTTTTTTCAATTTTAATTTATTCGGACTAGGTTGTTTATGAGTCAAGATTAAGCTATTTTTAAGTGATTTTAAAGACCGACTTTTAATTTCTTAATTTTTAATTTAAAAATATAAAAATAAACAAATCTCGTTAATGATAAAACCACTCTTGAGTTTATTATCCTATTACATAATTTATTAGTGTATTTCATTTGCAGTACCACTAAGATTATGGATTAAAAAGTAGATTTAAAAAAATTATAAATTATATTTTTTTTCTGTAACCAAGATTTTTAAAAGGAGATTTTAGTAGGATTCATGAAAAATTATAGTATATATTAATTAATCAAACATTTTAAAATTATAGTTAGAATAAAATATAGCTTTAACCACTCTTTATCACATTACCAATCAAACTGAATATTATATTTGGAACGTCATGACCAGTAATTTGTCATATTCAGGCCACAATAACATGGAATACGTATGTCATATTTGCTTTTGTGATTTTGTAAAATTTTAAATTAATGTATATTTTTATATTATTTTAATATACTAATATCAAAAATAAATTTTAAAAAAATATATATTATTTTATTATATTTTTAAATAAAAAATAATTATTATCAGCTATTTGTCTAACCTCTGTATACCGGAAACACAGCTAATACAATACGGTATGCATTGATTAGAAATAAATGAGTGACACATGTATACCATCAATATCTACCAACAAATCTATACATAACATGGCCTCGACACATAAGCCGAGACCTAGTCAATAGCGCACAGTAAATCTATAAGAGACTAGACCCAAAACTACTAAACAAAGTGTCGGTATTACATTAGTATTTCTACTGTAATAGTTATAATTTTTTAAAATATTTTTTATTTAAAAATATATTAAAATAATTTTTTTATTTTTAAAAATTTATTTTTAATATTAGTATATCAAAACAATCTTAAAACTTCAAAAAAATTAATTTGAAGCAAGTAAAAATAAAAGAATTTCAAAAACACGATTTGATCTTAAAAACAAACACTACCTACATCTTTCATTGTTGCATTCATATTTGAATTTGTGGTCAAAATTTGTATTTTAAATTTTATTTTTTATTTGAAAATATATTAAATTAATATTTTTTAAAAATATTTTTTTGATAATTTTAATATATATAGAAAAAATTAAAAAAATATTATTTTAATATATTTTTAATTGAAAAATATTTTTTAAAAAAAAAACATTGCAAAATCAAACACTCACGTAACAAAAACATTCCATCAAAATCGATTAATTATTATACTATTCTTATACCTGTGTTATGATATAGTAGGATTCTATGTTAGTTTTTTACATAAAAGAAAGTAATTCTTATGTTAGAAATATGTTTTTGGATATCATATTTTTTAATTGAAAAGCAAAAAGATGATCATCACGCTTAATAAAAAAAATTAAAAAAAATGAAATGATAAATTAAAAATGAGTTGTTAATGCTAATTAAATAATAAAACATGAAGTCGTTATTCTTAATAAATATAAAACATAAATGCAAATACAAATATTTGACACTAGTTATCCATTTTGTTTTACACATTTTCATTTATTTTATGTTAGAAGTTAATTCTCATTCCTAAGAACAAATTATTTTTATATAAAATATAAGAGAAAAAAATTGCATATAAATTATAATAATATCTTTGAAGCTTTGTAAAATTAATATATATATATATATATATATATATAATTATTTTTGAAAAAAATGAACTAAGTACTTAAAAAAAGAAAAGATAGTATTAACCAATATCTAAATAGAAAACATTTATGAAAAAAAATAAAGTTAGGTGCTACCAAGCCTAGCAGACGAGCCCCAAGTGCTTGGCCAACCATAAAATATTACAGGGCCGCGCGCCTACTAATATGTTTTCTGAATGAGCAAATGACTTGTCATACATTCTATTTTTTTTTCATAATCGAGTGATAGATCATCTTCTATGGAAGATGACCTATCACATGTTAGATAGGAAGTGACCGAAAAATTAGGATTCGAGTTTTTTTAGTCATAAAAGCTATTGTTTTTACTTTTTTTCACTTGAAAACACCTAAAATCATCTAAGAAACCTTTATAAATCTATTTTCAACCCCAAAACACCCTAAAAAATTTACAAACCTCAATCTGCTTTTTTTGACATATAAAGAAACACTACCTTCATTAAACTCTTCTTGAGAAAACTAAAACACCATCTCCATTGACATAAAAATTGAATTTTTTAGTGGATGAAATGTGATCATATGAGAACTTTATCTATCCTCAACATTTTCCAAGGATTTTCTCTATTCTCTCTCAACACTTAAGGTCTAAAACATGAAGAAAATCAAGTCCATACCAAAACATGAATAGCTAAAATAACAAGGACAAAATGATAAAAAAAAATTACAACTTTAAGGACTAAACTAAAGTTTTTTGTGACAGATTAGTAATTGAACCTTTTTTTGTTCTTTGTCAAATTTAATTCTCCTTCTTTTAATTGTTATTTTTTACTATAGTTAAAGCTTGATTTCACAAAATTGATTTTCAATCAATCTTTGAATATTGTCAATATCTTTATACATACTAGGTAATGCAGATTGAAAGAATGTAAACAAAAAAAATCATATTAATGTAAAATGAGAGGATAAAATTACAAAGAGCAAAAGTTTGATGACTAAAATGATTAAATAAAAGGATTGCATTGTCCATATAAACAATGCAATCCACTGTTACTTGTGTCTCGCTGAATAGTTCATGTCGCCATAATGATATACCATTATGTTTTAGTTATATCTTTAATAAGTCTTCATACTCTTCTAAAATATATGAGACTTATCCATAAAAATATAGATATTATTGGCTAGTTGGCCCGTAATTCGTTGCGATTCGTACCAAAAGTTTTTTTTTACACAAAAAAAGAATGTCAAGGCATTGTCAATGTGTTTTCTAGCACCAAGAACACTTTTAATTGTGAACTAAGAAATTGATGTGTGCATTTAATAAAAGAAATTGAGAATCATGTGCTAATAAATACTAAAAAAAGTTGTTAACAACAATTAAACCAAGTGAGAGTTACCTTGATATAACTCGGTCGACCCAATAGGCTCAAACATGACCCGATCAAATCCTAGTTTGACTTTAAAAAAATTCAAGACGACACCATCTTAGCTTTTTAAAAAATATCGAGACAGTGATGTTTTGGATTGACCTGAGTCAACCAAGATTAACATATCAAACCCACGTCTAGTCTTGTACTCTGTTGAGTTTAATAACATTATTTTATGGAATCTATGTTTTTTAATCTTATGACAATAAAAATGGACATGCATAAGCAAGCTAAAGAAAAAATTTAAGGAAAAAAAATCATGAAGAGCTGTTCAAAATGAGCATTTTCTAATGTTATAAAAATAATGTCATAATCTTATTTGAAAATTGAGTAAAAACTGAATTGTATTTAATAAAATAACACCCATAATATATATTTTTTATTAATTAATTTTGACGAGATTTAATTAAATAGAAAAAAAGATTAAAAAAAATCCCATAACGACCTTAACAAAAGAGGCTAGACGTCTAGGCCCGGGTAGGCCAGCACGCCTAGCCCATAATGAGAGAGGTTAATTGCACATGGGCCTATAAGGCCAAGCTTATATGTCAAGCTATTTTTTGTTTTGTTTTAAATGAGTGGATGATGGGTTATCTGTTTTTTTTTTTTTTAAAAAAGATGAAGATGACTTGTCTTCTACTAATATAATCTCCATCCTCTTTAGGTGGCTAAAAAGGTGAGTTATGCCTTATTTGACCCAAAATATCAATTTTAACCCTTTTCTCCTAAAAACACCTAAGAAACATCTCTACAAACCTCAATATAACCTAAAATCATTCTTTAATTGGTAAAAAAAATAGGAAATCACCCAGAATTAAAAAGATGTTTGATCCACGATGTACCTTTTCCAACTAGATAAACGGTAAAACACATCTTAATAGAACTCCTCTCATTAAATGGAGAACTCCTTAATCCATTTTTTGTTGAATTTCGGCCAACCCACAACTTTCTCTCCTTCATTGTTTTTCAATGACTTTCTCTTTCCTCTCTCAAGTTTAAGGACTGAAATGTAAATAAAATAAAGTTTTGGATTAAAAAATAAAATTCTAAAACTAAAAGAACCAAAATGGAAAAACAAAAAAACTTTAGGGACTATATTTTTAAAACTCACACCTTATGTACAATTAAAAAAAAGGAAAATTACCCCTATCATCATATAGTTTAGTTGAAATTGCATTTTCCTATTGTGTTTTGGAAAATTACAATTTGCATTCTAATCTATAGTAAACGGGTAACAATATGCATCCTGTATTTGACTAACCCAAAAAAAATTATAAAAAATCAATAATTTTTTTTATTCACAAGTTTGCCATTATTTTTCATTTAATGATTAAAGAGTCCTTGTTGCGTAAAATAATAAAAATGCCATAAATGGTCATACTTCAACTCCACCCCAAATCTGAATCTACATCGTCTATCTAGATCCACACATTAACATTTCATGCTATAAAAATAAAATCAACATCCTCTTATATCTCTCTTTCTCACACAATATATAGTTCAAGCTGCTACTGACGCTTCTCAAGCTTTCTAAAGACATGGTTGCTCTTTTTTATTTATTTTGTAATTGCTTCTCCCGCTTGCTAATATACAAGATGGAAGATATAATAAAAGATAATAACATGTTAAACCAAATCAAGAAATAAACAAAAGATAAAACATCAATTACCATGCAAAAACAATTATTAAAATATAGCATGGTATATTTATTAATTATTGACAAAAACAATTAAAGGAGTGGAGCACAACCATAACTACAACAAAGAAAAATGGGAGGACAAAGAAGAGGGCATGGATTAATCAATCACAATTCACATAATATTCTTTTACTTCCAACCTAAAAAGGAGAACCCTGCTAGCCTTAAAAAAACATTCCTTTCCAAAGTGAATGGGCAGCAAGTGGGGAGCGACTACTTCTCTTCTCCTCAACCACAAAAGCTTTTAAATTTCTTTCACCTAAAGTCCCTGAACCAATTTATCACTCACACCCTTCAAATTCAAGTCATTCTCTGCGATCCCTTATTGAGTTATAGTTTACAGTAATGAAATTGAATTTGAGTCTCATGATTTAGCTATTAATTATGATTTGGGACCTAAAGAAGATGAAGAAACTGGAAAGAAAATTTTGCACTTGGATCTTTAATATTGTATAAAAATATCATAATGGAAATCAAACCTAGTGCTAATTTATTTTGAATTCTTTTAAAAACCACCAAAAATGTTAAAATCATCACCAAAAATGCTAAATAGAGTTTCCTGATCATCCATAAACCTATTAATGAAATTGGAATTATAGGTTGATTTAGAAGAATAAGAGGAAAGCTTCCGGTTTGACAAAGGGAAATTTGAACCACTACCTGCATAAAAGATTCCACCACCCAATATAAATAACCACACTGAAACATGAATTCATGCGAGAAATCAATTTCAATAGTAATTTTATTGTTCAAATTGGGAGAAATCACAAGTTCTTTATTGTTTGTCAAGAGAGAAAAGGAGAAATGATATGTTTGGTGTCTTTGATTGTTATATATAAAGGTATTTTAGTCATTTCATCATATTTGAAAATTTTCTTTGATCAAGTTGCGAAATGTATTTTTTTTCAAAACTCAATAGGCAAGTGTGATTTTGAATAACTATAGGATTTTATGAGTAATTTTCCTAAAAAATAAAAGAGAGGTTGTTTTCATTTTAGTGTTTAATTAGGCCCTTAAAGTTTCAATTATTTTTTAACAATAAAATTGCATTACATTATGCCAAATCAAACATCATTTTAACGTTGGAACATTCTTTCAGGACCAAGAGAACCTCATAGCAGGCTAATCAACACAAATTAGTCCCAAAACTCAGTAAATGCAATGTTTAATAATGAAATTGAAAAAGAAATAGTGATCAAAATAGAAAATGATTCATGGGAAAAAAAGAGTAAAAATAAAAAACACTTCTCTAATTCATAGTGCTTTCTCTCACAGTTTATAATGAAATTAGTAGTTTTTTTATAATTATAATTGTAATATTAATTAATATGAATATGACAGAGGGATACAATATGCTTAATAATTCCTTGTCAAAACAAAAAAACAATCTTTTGATATATACAAGTAATCATTAGCTCTTTCATAAATTTATCTTATGTAAAATTAAAAAGATAAATTCAAGATTGTATTGTATCTTTTGAACTTTTAACTTTTTTCAAGTCTTCAAGATTTTCCTTTCACATTAGTATTTCAATCATATTGTAACATCCCGAGATTTTTTCATGATAAAAGCAATTTTCATGAGTCTTGAACTTAAGAAAAATAAATATTTTTTTTTCAATATATATAATGTCTTAGTTCCACACACAATGTACCATAGTGAATAATAAATGGTTAAGGAAATAAATTAGCATTTGATGTAATAGAAACATAATGACTAAGAAATGAAAAAAATATAAATATTTTTTCCGTTTGGTTACAACTCCCAGAAATTTAATAATATCTGAATACTCCTAGAACAACTGTCTCACAATGGAAAACTTCTTCTTGTCATTCATGGTAGGAGTCGTGCATAGAACTAATATTTATGTAAATTTGAACAACTATAATTACATAAAAGTAGAACCACTGATTCCCTACACTTTTATGATATTGTTAGGTTATAAGTCACAACATGCTCTTTGTCCGCAAGACCTCGACATGTTTTGTCCACAAGATCTCAGTTCATTGAAGTATATTGCACCTCTGTATTTCCATAACTTCACTCACTCTTGCTCATGCTGGTTAGGTATACAACTCATCCTTTCTGAAATAGTTATCCCTTGTCCTTATAGTTCCTATGAAAGGAACTAGGTTCCCCTTCGATTCCATCAATTACGATTCCTTTCTCCCTGTCCGAGTCACTAATGCCTTACAACAACTTTATAGACTAAAACACCAACCCTTCAATCTAAACCTTCAATTAGAATTTGTGTTTAAAGCCTCGATCCTTAGTGGCCTTCCATTAACGTCTTCAGTAATTCCTGGACACTAATCAACAATATCACTCCAGTAAATAGTGCCATGTACTAACACTAACCGATCAATACCAAGTAATAACTCCTCGTTCAAGATCACCCTAACAGTTCTATTCGGCACATCCTAACTGCTTAGGAACATTTTTTTTCTTAATCCAAGTTAGGCAATAATTTCTTAATTAGACAACCACTCCCATTCCTCCTCAATAAGCATTCGACCCTCACCAGGTAGTGATGCTCATCGCCTAGAACGGAGTATAATGTTGCAATAGTCCAAAAATAAAAATTATCATGACATCCCAATCATTTTCACGTATTCAATCACAATACACGTTTTCTCTTTCTAATGAAATGTTTTTCCAAAAATTTTTAAGATTTCACATTAACATTATACAATGTATACCAATTATCTACTCGATAATTGCTTCTATTAGTAACCCTTTAACCAGGACACTACTCCCAAACATCCAGACAACTAGTTCCTCTCATTATGCTTATTTACCAGGCATCTATCACATTTACCCAAACTCAGCACTGACCCCAGGTCCAGTCCATTACTTCTGACCGTCCAAAAATCCAACCATCCAACATCTTACATTAACCTCGTTACCGGGTCATTAACCCATTCATCCAATTACCGGGCATCAACCCCATCTCCAGGTCTTTTATTTATTCACCCAATTATCGAGCACTAACCCATTTGCCGCGCAACTAATTCATTTTCCCAATCTACCGACACCAACCCCCTTTACCGGACCACCAATTCATATCCCCAATTTACCAGGCACTGTCCACTTTTATCGGGTCATTAATTCATCCGCTCAATTTCTCTGGACGCTAACCCCTTTACCGGGTCACTAATTCATCCACCCATTTTCCCAGGCACTGACCCCTTTACCGAGTCACTAATTCATCCGCCCAATTTCTTTGGGCACTGACCGCTTTACCGGGTCACTAATTCATTCGCTCAATTTTCTGGACACTGATTCAACGTATAAATTTGTTCGTAATTATTACAACCACAATATACATAATAATATCACAAAATTACTTTATTATCAACTTTAAAAGCATAACGCACTACACTCTTCTTCCGAAAATACACAATATTGTTCGTATCAATTATTACAATCCTTCAATTAGTTCCATCACCGCCAATTCCTCACTGAGCAACTAGAACTTTTCAATTTTCTTAATAATAATATCACATCAATGTTCATATTTACAATGGCATTATAAAAAAAATTACAATATCTTAACATTCATAAAATTTCCTAAATAGATTAGGTGTCGGGCACCTAGCTGCAGTCTGGTCACGGAATGTACGACCCTGATGTTGTCCTCCCGTAGACAACTCTCCTGTACCAATAGGAATTACTAAATCACTTATACAATTATTTCTTTTCAAAATAATTTAAATTTATTTTGCCATCGTGAAATTAAATTAAAACTTCATATTCATAAATCACTAATAAACTACTTCCAATTCATATACCCATAATAAATTATTTTATTTATAATACATTTATCGCCATGGTTTATCCAACTAATAAATTGGTTGTATTATTCATTCCATGACTTCAATTCCACCCTTTTCCCTAATCCTTATATATTACAACAATGAGATTAAACAAGGATTTTGTCACAATTTAACAATCAACTTTAACAACCCAATTCATTTATTTTCATGAACTTGGCCAAACCTTTATAAGATGAAAAATTAAGATTTTCTTTCCATCCTATTTAATTTACAATTCAATCCTTCTCGCCATGTTTCTTAATGTATTTCAACACTAATTTTATCATTACCCACATCCACATTCCATCCTTTTATTTCTTTCCTCACTTTGCCAAATTTCTTAGTTTAGTAAGGATAACATTTTTTTTGTTCACATCCTACTTGTTTATGCATTACATAACCCCATTAAATATATTTCCATCCACACTAAAATCTTAACTTAGTCCAATACAATTTTCCTCTTCTTCCATTTAGCCTTGCTGATTTTTATTTTTTTTAACATCCAAGAAGGGATTAATTCTTCTTTGATTTTAGTTTTCAAAACATCATCTAAGGTTAATTTCATTAATTTGAGCATGTTAATTTTCCATTTCATCAATCATATACATTCCCTACATTTTTCTACCAATGCCAAAATTTAAAGTAAAGGGTAGCATGCAATTTCTTCAACTTTTTACTCAATTAAACACTAACCCATTCAATTCTCATGCCAACAAATAAAATTTCTTCGCAATATCACAAATTACTAAAACCAATATGCTAATCACAAAGTTCCATAATCAAGCAAATCATCACCCAAGCATACATGTATGAAATTTCTACAATCAACACAATAAAATCATACTTACTGCTAAGATAAAAAGGAATTTAATTAGAAGAAACCTCAAGATGAAACCACCCTTTATCTCCCTCTTTCTTCTTCCTTTCTCCACACTTCATTCTTCCTCCACAAGCTTTCAAACCCTTAGATCACACAAATATTTAGTGTAGCTCACCATAAACCTTCTTAATTATCTTAACTCTCCATAGTCATACATTATTTTCAAGAATTGATGAGAGAATTATAGAGAAGATGTAAGAAAATCCCTAACCCCCTTTCTCTCCTTGTAACCCGTTGGACACCCCAAGCAAAATGGGATTTATATAGTAAAATTTTTATTATTTGCATTTAAGCCCTTGCCTTTTATGTTTACATTTATCTAGTCCCTATGAGTCATTTTCTTTTCTTCTTTTCTTTTTCCTTTTGGTCGGCTGGAAACAACCCTTCGAAGGCTGACTTTTCAACTAATTTATATCATCTTTCTTTTAATTATATCACCATGTGTCTTTGGTTTTTGTTTTTTTACCCGGCTACCAATACTTTTTCATGCAAATTTTAAAAATCACCAGAAATAATATTCTAAAAATTATGAAACTTTACCCCATGGTAAAATAATATATTATAATGCTCCATACAAAGTTTCAACTCAATTTGTCAATCATATTAAGAGTTATGTGCGATAGCGCAAAACTGGTCAAATTGTGATTTTTCTAAAAACTCTCAATTTCTTCAAAAACTCTGAAACTTTAACCAAAGCTAAGAAAATATATTATAAGTCTCTATGCAAAGTTTCAGATTTTTCTGACAGCATGATCGAGAGTTATGAATTTTTAACGTAAAACTAGTCGATTTATGATTTTTCACCCAAAAATCAAAATCTCCTTATTTCATCCCTGCTCAATCATTTTATTGTCTCCTCGGAGCCACTTTACTTTATTTATTTTCCATTTTTAGTCATTTACAGCTTATTCCCGTGCCACGACAACATTACTGATTTCTCGCTGGTGTTAATACCAGCATTTTTCATACCATTCTTTTCTTTTTGACCGGGAGTTAACACATATTAATTTTAAAATTAGTGGAATAAGTCCATGTGAGCTACAAATTTATATAAACTAATAATTCCTTAAGCATGAGGAAACATAAAAAAGAACATAAAAACAATTCAACACCTCAATCTCATTTTAACCCAATACTACCATCCAATACAGAGACACTCAAATTTCAATGACTTTATGTTTTAACCAAGGTATTATATAAATTATATAGTAGAACTTATTATTCTTCTACTTGGTAAATATCAAATGACTTGTAATTTTATGCTATTGATTATGAATAAATTCATGAAAAGAAAATCAACTTCATCACGAGTTTCTTCTTTTATTTAATGATAGGTGGTGATGTCGTGCAAACTTAAACCCTTAAAATTAATAATTTGTAGTATAGAAAGTAAGGGTATCGTACCACAAAGATACTAGTATTAGAACTTAACTACTCAATCAAGACAAGCTATTTAAGTTTAGATTAAAGAAAACAAAGTAAAATGCATGAAATATGCTAATTTTATGAAATCAACTAATATGCAATTTAAACGATAAGTAATTGAAAAGAGGATTTTATTTATAATCTAAACTAACTAAAAACAATTTAGAGCGCTAAGAAAATGAAAGAAATCAATTTTGAAAATAAAAAGGCATATTTTGAAGAATATAAAATATAGAGAGAAAAAGGCTTTAACATCAATTTTAAGAAAGTGTTTCTTAAGTATAATTAAACATCAATCATTGAATTAGATATGTTTTTTTAATTCGATTTGTGATCATAAATAAATCAACCTTTAAAAAACAAGTTTTTATACCTATCCTTACATTTTAGTTAATCTAACAATCCTAATGAGGGTTTTGATGGTTTGTTCATCTTCTTTTGTTTCACTTTTCCTTTCGTTCTTCTTCTGATGCACCAGTCGGCCCCTAGATTCCCTTTTCTTTCATGGTTTCAGTTGCCACCCTTCTCCTTAACTCTCCTTCACTCAAGTACCCAAAGAAGACAATATGCAGCTGGGTTTGATGGTCGATTCATTGAAAGAGAGGGATGTTGTTTCAGCAGAGCTGTAACTGATTGTGGGGGGAAAGATCTAGACTCGTTCTTCTTTCCCAATTCACTACTCATTCTACACTCATAGGGCTTGGCATGCAGGCTGTTTGGTTTGGTTATCTTCTTGGAAGGGGTGGCTCCTGCAGCTGTAATGACAGTTGTTGTTTTTGGGGAGAGCAAAGGTCATTCTCTCTCCATTACTACATTTATACCTCCCTTAAAAGTGGAAGGGTGTTTGGCAGGCTGATTACCCTTGTTCTTATCTCTATTTAGTTCATCCTAGGGCTGGTCATATCCTTCACAGTGCCCATTAGAGTAGGCTGGTTCTGCTCCTTCATACTTCCCCTTAGAGTATGCTGGTCCATACTCCTCAATTCTTCCTAACATGGGTCGGCCCAAGACTAGATTTTCATCGAGGTTTTACAAAATGCATGGATTCGTCAGCAAATATAGCTGCCATTGACTCAAAAATCATCAATGAAAATTGTGTCGCTGCCGATTCAGAAATCGACAACAAAAACTGTGTCACTACCGATTTAGAAATTGGTGACGTAAACTGTGTTGCTGCCGATTTAGAAATTGATAGTGACGGTGGAGTCGTTTCCGGCTTTGCTTCCTTTTTTTTATTGGGTGTTTACACATTATCATTCAAAAATATACACGCAACTGGATGGCAAGACGTGCTTATTTAAAATTATTATCGGCTACTACATTCATACCATGTTGTTGCAGGCAATTGCGTGCAAGAAAAGAACTCCAAAGGCTTTAACAAGAGGCTAAGGAATTTTTCATTAAACCTGTTGGTGATTTGAGGATGATTCATCTTGAATAGAGAAGGAATGATACAATCCGAGGAAGGTTAGATTTGGATTTTATCGTAAAATTTCCTACTATTCAGTTTTACACTTTTGAGCATAACTGGAAATCCAATCGTTGGATCAAGCTAAAATTTGACCTAAAGATCCTAGAGGTATTGGTCTATATTGGGGTACAGTTTTAGATGAATCAGTGTTCGGGAAGGACTTGCAATATAGGTCGGAACAGGTTGTATGAATTTTGTTATTTACTTTCTTTTGACTTGTGGACTTCTTATTTGGCAAGGATTCTTTTTCTAAAAGGATGTGGCAACTTGTTTTGGGAATTTCCTAGTTCCATAAGAATCTTTAATGAGCTCAAACATAATTGTCTGCATCATCTAAGCAAAAAAAAAGTATTACATTTCATCTTATTGTTGTCTCTAATGATATCAGTGACATATAAAAAAAGAAAGAGAGATTAAACAAAATTTGAAGGATGATTCAATTCTACCGCATAAACATAACTCTTGGTGAACCATAACCAAACCACCTTAGAATCCATTAAAACTCCAAATTCTATCTATGAGATCGCACTACATATTAAATTTGGGCTTATTTTAATATCGTTTGCTTGAGGTTTTAATTCGAGGTTCAATTCTACCACACAAACACAACTCTTAGTGAACCATAAGCAAACCACCTCAGAATCCATTGAAAGTCCATATTTTGTCTATTGGGTGTGAGATTGCACCACATATTAAATTTGGGATTATTTTGATATCGTTTGCGTGAGGTTTTAATTCGAGGTTCAATTTTACCGCAAACTGATCATACAAGGGGTTTGGGTACCTAGACATAAGAGAACGACCTATAAACAAAGATTTGTTATGTGTTTGATATCAGAATACTAAATATTGAAATTGAGGTCATTTCAAGATCATTTGGTATGGGTTTCAATTTTGTTACGTAAAAATTACGTAATAGGTTAGATTTGCGTCAAGTTCCAAAACGTGATCCTTACTGTTTGTTTTTGTCCAAATATTTTTGTTTATATTATAATTGGGTTATTTAGGAGTCAAGTAATTTTTTTCGCTATTATTCACTTCTGTTTTATTCATGTCTTCGTTTCGTCCATAATTTGTACGAATTTGCATGGCTACTCGCGAAATCGTAATCGTAGTTTTGTTTTGCTTTGTGTTCAGTATATTTATTGATTCTTGAGTCTGAAAATTATAATTGGATTGCACTACAAAGGCTACTGAGTTTGATTTGTTGATTTCATTTTTCTAAATAGCAAAAAAAAAAAAAAAACAAGTTGTGAGGTAAAAGGTGTAGTAAGCATATTAGAGTGGAAAACCTTGATTTTTGTGTTAAACACGAGAGGTGTGAGGATATATTTTATGCCACTAACCAAATTTTACATATTCAAAGAATGTCTGAAAACAACGAATCAGTGACACAAAACTCTAACGTCGCTCTTCACTTGCGAGCCATAGGCCAACAACTTGAGCTCTTATATAGGACGTACAAGGATCTAAAAGATGAGGTGAATTCGATAAAGCAATAGAATTGTGGAGCTGATTGCCGAGGAAATACGGTCTGTAGGGTCGTTTGGAATGTCAGATCTGATTTTGAGGAGTTTGTTGATGAAAACGCAGATGCGGGTGAAGATGACTATTATTTTGCATCTGCTAGCCAAGGAAAGAGGTTTGGACCTAATAGGGCTAGAAGGAATGTGATTTTTCATTTTTTGGGGAATTATAAAGATGTGGACGGGGACTTGGACCCAATTAAACTTAAAATTCCTAACTCTCAAGGTAAAATGATTCGGAGACGTACTTGGAGTAGGAGAAAAAGGTGGATTGAGTTTTCGATTGTCGTAGCTATTCGGAGGAGAAGAAGCTGAAAGATGATATGGATTCGATGAAGCAGCAAATTATTAGGGTTGATTGAAGGGGATTCAATATGAGTAAGGAAGAGAAATGGAGGTTACGAGTTTTAAATATTTATTATCATAATGCTTCTATGAGGTTAGATAAAGAGCGCGAGGCAGAACGACTTGCAAAGGTTTATAAAGAAACAAATAAAGAACGTAAAGAATGGAGAGCTTTAGTTTAGCGTCAAAAGAATGAAAAAGAAAAGAGGGCAGTAGTGGATATCAATAAAAAAAAATATACACATAAGTGGATGGCAAGATGTGCTTATTTAAAATTATTATCGGCTACTACATTTATACAATGTTGTTGTAAGCAATTACGTGCAAGAAAAGAACTCTAAAGGCTTCAACAAGAGGCTAGGGAATTTTCCATTAAACTTTTTGATGATTCGAGGATGAATCATCTTGAAGAGAGAGGGAATGATACGATCCAAGGAAGGTCAGATTCGAATTATGTTGTAAAATTTCTCAATGTCCAGTTTTACATTCATACAATGTTGTTGTAGGCAATTGCGTGCAAGAAAAGAACTCCAAAGGCTTCAACAAGAGGCTAAGGAATTTTCCATTAAACTTGTTAGTGATTCGAGGATGAATCATCTTGAAGAGAGAGGGAATGATACGATCCAAGGAATGTCAGATTCGGATTTTGTCGTAAAATTTTCTACTATCCAGTTTTATGTTTTTTAGCATAATTAGAAATTCAACCGTTGGATCGAGCTAACATTTGACCTGAAGATCTCAAAGGTATTGGTCTATATTGGAGTAAAGTTTCAGATGAATCAGAGTTCGGGAAGGACTTGCGATATAGGTCAGAATAGGCTGTATGAATTTTGTTATTTATTTCCTTTTGACCTATGGACTACCTATTTGGCAAGTCATTTTTCTAAAAGGATATGACAACTTGTTTTGGGAATTTTCTAGTTCCATAAGAATATTTGATGAGCTAAAACATAATTTCCAAGAGTGGTAACGATTCATTAATGTTCCAAAATCCTTTTCTTATAAGGATTCCTTATTCATCCTAGCTACACAAGGAAAGAAGGGTTGATGTTATTTAATGACAGATTAGTTATTTTTATTATTTTCTTTCATGTTTGGGCTTAATTAATATTTGTTTTCAACTAGGATCTAAGGGTTGTTTGGATCAAGTTATGGGTTTTTTAGTTTAGGGTTTTTGAGTTTAGGGTTTTTGAGTCAGTTTTGAGTGGACCTCATATAAGTCCACCTAAGGGATCCATTAGGGTTAATTTTTCAAGAACTATTTAAACTCATGTAACTAAAATTTCAGCAACCATTGATGAATATTACTTCTGAATTTTTTAGTTTTAACGTGTGAGAGTGATTTTTGCATTCTTCAGTTCTTAAATGAATTGAATCTGACTTATCATAGATTAACTGGCTTCATGGTGTCATTCTACTTCATTCTAATAATGTTGGTGCCTTGGAGCAGGTTACCATTATGTCACTCTTATCAAACCTATTTCAGCTTTCCGAGATAAGATCTCAATCTTGATTATGAGTTGCGTGACCACATGATCATGAGGTTCGCATCAAACTACATGGATCAGACTTACCCACTTGCTATCTAAAATAGGGTAGATTACTCTAGAATCCAAAAGCTTTAAAATCTCAGCCTTCACTACCTCTGTCATATACATATTTAAGCTTTAAAATCTCAGCCTTCACTACCTCTATCATATACAGATTTAAACTCTTTTGTATCTCTCTTATTGGCTTTGAGTTCTCTTCCAAAAGAATATGATATAAGTGGAAGGGCTAATTCCTTTAATTTTAGCCAAAGCCCATCCAATTATAGTTTTATGGTCACAAAGCATGTGCACAAGTCTCATATATTGCACATATGTCAAGTTCTTTGCAATAATCAGAAGTCTCAATGTTACTGTTGTTACCCATTACTGGGTTCCCACAAAACAAATGAGAAAATAAAAAAAATATATCAAAAAATATTCGGAAGAAATCCAAAAAATAATAGGAGCGAGAAAAGGATGTTGGAATGCCGACAAAAGGCCAAAATTGGTTGAGGAGGTTCAAAAATGAAAAAAGGTTGAAATTTGACAATATATTTTTAACTGATGAGAGCCCTGTTGACAAAGAAAATTCAAGTCTAAAATCAGATGTTTATGGACTCAATTAAATTTTATCTAAGGTTTAATTGAATTTATGGAGGGTTGGATTGTAAGAAAAAATGGTTTTTAATTCAATTTAGGCTTCTATTGGAAGAAATTAAAGTTCTGGGGTCCAATTATAATTTTGAAGAGTTGATTTGGTCAAATCAGGGGCTTAATTGCGTAATTATTGAATTTTGATGGCCAATTAGGGACTTAATTGAAACAATCCGAAACCAAGGACCAAACCGAAAAAGGCGCTAAAATCAAGGGATCCAATTAAAACTTTTCCGGGGGGCTTGATTACAAAATTGTAAAAACATCCAAGGACCAAATCAGAAATATCATTTTGAAATTGAAAACGGCGTCGTTACATTAAGAATTACGCGCACTGTTCATTGTCTTCTTAAAAGCAAACGGCTGGGCAGTAAAGGCAGGGGAGACGTTTAGTAGCGACGGTGGAGCTGTTTCAATCATGAGGCACGTCTCGCAGCTGACATCCCTCGCCACCGTGATGCACGCCGACCGTTACCAAGAAGTGCCTGCATCCTCTAGCTATAAAAGCCAGAGGAGGAACCGAATGGAGGGGGAAGGAGAAGACAGAGAAGACACGATAGAGAAAAGAAAAAAAACAAAGAAAGAAAGAGGGGAAACATAAAGGAACAAAAGGGAAAAGAAAGAAAAGCTAAGAGAGAAAAAGAGAGAGTAGAGTGAAGGAAGAACAGAAACACAAGCAGAAGGCAGGAGGAAGAAGAAGAAAATAAAAAACAAAAACCGAAGCAGCAACCTCCGTGTACCACGGCCCGTCCTCCTCTTCGACGCCACCAGCAGCACCGCTAGCACCAACAACACCTCCATGAAGCCACTGTAGAGAGGCAGGAACACTGTTGACAAGAGGGAACAAAATACCAGAGTAAGAAGATAGTATAACCGAAACAGAGGAGAGAAGAAGAAGAAGCAGCGTTTACCACCATAGTCAGCTGCCGCGACACCAATGCCACCGTGATCCACCAGCATCGTGAACTACAGCGCCTCCATTCTAGGTAATCCTATTCCCTTTGTTTTAATTTCCACCTTCATCTTCTTGCATGCAGAACGTGCATTGTGCACGTTTCTGCAAGCAAGAAGAAATAATTACCCTGTTATTGTGCATGAGCACATTAACCAGGTAATCATGTTTTGGACTGGTTATTGTACACGGGCACAGTAACCTGTCTGGGTTGACTCAACCCAGTCTAGGTGGCTGGGCTGAGTCCAGCCCAATATGCGACATTTGTGTTTTATTGGGCTGCGTCCATCCCAATATGTGATGGTTTGGATTTTTATGGGCCAGACCCAACCTAGTTTGGCATGTTTTTTTTTTTAAAAAAGAAAATTTTCTTATATATATGTGTGTGTTTGTGTGTGTGTGATTTTCCTACTGAATTTTGCTTAGTATTGGCTTGTATTTTTATACTGTAAAGATATAAATCCAGTATTAAAATACTCAGTTTTCGTCAAAACATTGAAAAATTAAAAATAAAATAAAACAAAAAAATGTTTTTGTTTTCAAGCATACGACCAAGCATCCAAAAAAAAATCATATCATATTTTCATACAACAAAGATTCAAAAAATTTGTATTAGCATGCATTTTTGCTTTAATAACCAGTTTATTAAAGACACGGGAACTAGGCCAATATTTCAAAAATTTCAAAAAAAATATTTTGTTTTCTTTTAGTATCTGGGGTTACAACCTTATACGTAAGACGTATTCTAGATATTAAATTCTTTTGTTGACGTTAGAACGGTTAGGTTTACCTAATAAGATAAGGATCTCCTTACCGAGGAGGACTTTTCTTAAACCATAGACGGACCAACAATTAGAAAACACGACAAGACCTTAGATTTTATCAGACAATAAAACAATGCAGCTTACCTTAGGTAGGGCGTATTTGGGGTGCTAATACTTTTTCTTTATGCAACCAGTCCCCGTACCCGATCTCTGAGACCATTTAGGGTTCCTATTTGGCGACTCCCATTCTATTTTTCCATAGATAAAAGACAAGAATTCATTGTCTCCCCATTTTTTTTTTATTTTTCTCATGATACCAACACCAAGGATTTGAGAGTGAATTTTTTCGCTGCGACGCCGCACACGTGCGACAGTTACCTTAAAAGATATACTTTAAGTGATCAGGAAAATGTTTCAATTCAAGTTCGGGTGCCTGAAAAACAAAAGGTAAAAGCCTCTTGTAAGAGATAAGTGAATCATAAAAAACCTTGTGATAAGGGAATTTTTAGCATGTATATTTTCTGCTATTCATGCTTGATTTTTAAATATTTTGGATATGTTGCACAAGACAATTAGACTTTTGAATCTCTTTTTGAACTATTGACCTCGTGGGAAATTAATGTGTTTTCAGATCTTAGGTTACTGAACAGGCAGAGCCGGGCAGTGAAACTGAACAATGATTCATTATGTGCTGCAAAGAAGCTATACAATTTAGTCCCGGATGTTCGTAACCATTTTCAAATAGCTGAGATGAAGGTCTACAAAACATATGAAGGACATATAACTCAGTTTTGTTGTTTCGAAGCCCAAAAAGCGAGTTGAAAAACAAGGATTGAACCAGCCCGAAATTCCTGCACTGCAAAGACTGTTTCGGTTTATAGCCCATATCTCAACGCTCAGAGGTCCAAAAATTGCAAGATAAGTGTCGTTGGAAAGAAAATTTGATTCTCTACAATTTCTCTAGAAATAGAGATTTTTTAATTCGCACGTTTCCTACCTCAAATCTGGCCCGCAATGTCTGGGTAGGAGAAATCAATGCAGAAAAGGTAATTTTCTTCATTACTGCAGGGGTAGAAAAGCCACAATATAAAAGAAGAGTTACGGGGTCTGAAAAACAGAGGAGAGACACTTGGAAAACCCTATAACAGAGCAAAGAAAAACAAAGGAGGCGGCACCAAACAGGAACAAAAAGAACAGAGGCAAAAATATTGAAGACCGAGAGGACACCTATCTCTTCCACTGAAATTCTCTGCTTTTGAGTGATGTTCATCGTATCAAGTTTGTTTCTCTTTAATTTAACTATGGAGTAGACTTTTATTCTGGGATTTTTGATGTAACCTTACTATGAATATGTGAACAATTTCTTCGATTGAATTATTACATTAAGATGTTGAGTATTTCATTCTATGTGTAATGCTTGCGTGTGTTTGGCCAACATCTGCATGATTTAGAATTCAATTTGAAACTGAGAAGTGATAATTGTTTTAGCTATTGTTTGAAATACCTTAAGAAATCTATAGGATAGAGATATCCTAGGAACTTTTGTAGTCGATACAGGTTTTACAGTACTTAATAAATTTCGACAAGTTCAGGACTTTCATAGAGTATATGAAATTTGTTTGTCGAAATAATTTATTGATGCTCGAGAGAGATTAATATTTACATTAGGAAAACCTGATTATCAACATTAGGAGTAATTAATTTAATCGAGAAAGTTCACATAAGCATAGTTACGGTAAGTCAGAAATCCTAGAACCAGTACAATTGAATTTATTAATATTTAATTATTTGGTTGTTTGTTTTTTAATCATTAATTTTTGTTTCATAAACTATCTCGTTCGATTCCTCAAATAGATCATAATTTAAAAGACTTTGGTAATTAGTAGTAATTTTTACAAATCCTCGTGGGACGATACTCTACTTATCACTTTATTACTTGTTACGATTCGTGCACTTGCGAAATTAACCAACAAGTTTTTGGCGCCGTTGCCGGGGATTTTAGATAAAATTACTAATAATATCAATATAAATTAAATTTGATCTAATTTGATTGCCTTTTGTCTTCAGCTCTTTAGGTGTGTTGTCTAGTGCATGAGAAGCAACAAAAACCAGTCGTTGCTACCTTATAATTCTGAGATTGAGAGAACTGCAAGGGGATTAAGAAAGAAAACGCGAAAGACTCAAAACAGTTCAGGCATCATGGCAGACAATGAAAATCCTGAGCAAGACACACGGGCATTGAGAGATTTTGCTCTCCCACAGGTGACAGGAATCCGTTCTGTTATCAGGAAACCAAGGATTGAGGCCAATAATTTTGAGATCAAACCAGCAATACTGCAGATGATTCAGACCTCAATTCAGTTTTATGGGTTGCCAAGTGATGATCCTAACGCCCATATTGCAAGTTTCTTGGAAATTTGCGACACATTTAAGCATAATGGCGTTACTGATGATGCCATTCGCCTCAGACTGTTTCCATTTTCTCTGCGAGATAGAGCGAAGAACTGGTTAAACTCCATGCCTGCAGATTCAGTTATCAGTTGGGAAGATTTAGCTCAGAAATTCCTTGCTAAATTTTTTCCACCAGCCAAGACAGCAAAAATGCACATTGAGATAGCTAACTTTTCCCAACTTGAGAGTGAACCATTGTATGAGGCATGGGAGAGATACAAGGATTTGCTCAGGCGATGCCCCCACCATGGACTACCGAAGTGGATGCAGGTGCAGAATTTTTACAATGGATTGAATGCCTCCACAAGAACACTAATTGATGCAGCTTCAGGAGGAGCTTTTATGAGTAAGTCACAGGATGATGCTTACAACTTATTGGAAGAAATGGCTATGAACAATTACCAATGGCCAAATGAAAGAAGCATACAGAAGAAGACTGTTGGGGTGCATGAAATTGATGCAATCACGACATTAACAGCTCAAGTCCATTCATTAACTCAGTAACTGAAAACCACTCAACTGTCAGCAAATGCCATCCATACAACGTGTGATTTTTGCCATGGAAATCACACAAGTGAAGAGTGTCAGGTTGGGAACCCATTCTCTCAAGCAGAGCATGCTCATTTTGTGTCAAACTACAGCCGGCAGAACAACCCCTACAGTGCAACATATCCAAAATATTTAAAAATCAAGCATGAATAGCAGAAAATATACATGCTAAAAATTCCCTTATCAAATACCCCCAAACTTGAATGTTTGCTTGTCCTCAAGCAAAAAGGAAACCATGAAAGCATAGTGTTAAAAGCTCATGATAAGTTCAACTTTGACATTTAAAAGGCTCCATCATGCAGCATTCACTTCTTGACTTAGCTCATAGACAATATTAGATAATGGAAAACTAAGCATTCCTACTCTCTGTGCAGACCGTTGTACAAACTTCCAACTCATCCATGTGTTTCATGTGTTTAGCATCCTTGAACCGTGCACAGTCATTCTGCCATTATTTTTTTTTTTAACAAGGTAGCCAACTTTAGGAGTAATAACACACTTTTACTTGTCTTTTGACAAGGGTGATTTTTTTAAATTTATCACTTGTCATTTGACGCGAATACAAACATTTGTGATGAATGCACCCGGTTACTTAACAGGTCATAAACTTAAAATGCTTTGCATACTCATATTTTAAGCTGCTGTTTGACGTAAAAGTAAACATTTGTGATGAATACTCCTAGTTACTAAGCAACTCAAAACATTGGAGTAGATACACATCATATACTTATTCATTCACTTTCATACTCATTATCACTCCTTGTTTTGATATTTTTCTTAGAGGGTAATAACAAAAAAGAATAGCACACTTATCTCTTATGCATAACTACACAATTCACCTGACTGTGCTGGAAAAGTGTACTTCAATAATTCAACAGAAAATAGTCATGCTTAATCCAACTTTATAAGATATTATCCACTCTAAGCCTAGGAATATCATGGATACATTATGAAGCACCTAAAAATGTCAAAGTTGGTCTTAAATGCATATCACTTTTCACCCTCTGTTTTCATGGTTCCAGTGTGCAGTGTCTTTCATAGTCAAAGCATGCAATGTCTAACTGAAATTACCAATGGCCAAATGAAAGAAGCATACAGAAGAAGACTGTTGGGGTGCATGAAATTGATGCAATCACGGCATTAACAGCTCAAGTCCATTCACTAACTCAGCAACTGAAAACCACTCAACTGTCAGCAAATGCCATCCATACAACGTGTGATTTTTGCCATGGAAATCACACAAGTGAAGAGTGTCAGGTTGGGAACCCATTCTCTCAAGCAGAGCATGCTCATTTTGTGTCAAACTACAGCCGGCAGAACAACCCCTACAGTGCAACATATAATCTCGGTTGGAGAAATCATCCTAATTTCTCTTGGAACAATCAAACTGTCATGAAGAATCCAGCCATGCCATCTTCAAGTGAGCACATGAAAAAGAAATCAAAACTTGAAGAAGCTATGACACAATTAGCAAACAACACCAGCAAATTCATGACTGAAACAAATACTAATCTACAGAACCAAGCAGCTTCTATTCGAAATTTGGAGGTTCAAGTTGGTCAGTTAGCCAACATGCTCACGGGTAGACAACAAGGAAATCTACTAAGCACAACTGAAATTAATCCTAAGGAGCAATGCAAGGCCATAACTTTACGAAGTGGAAAAGAAGTGGAGCAGACCGCTGGAAACAAGAGTGCAGGAAGAGAAGAGGAGGAGCAAGTGGCCAAAGCACTTCAGAATATGAAAAAATCTGATCCTCTGCCAGAACCAACGCAAGAAATAATACAGAGAATTCCATTTCCACAACGTCTCAAGAAGAATAAACTTGATAAGCAATTTTCTAAATTTCTTGATGTGTTTAAAAAATTGCAGATTAACATTCCTTTTGCAGATGCTCTTGAACAAATGCCAAGCTATGTGAAATTTTTGAAGGACATCCTCTCAAACAAAAGAAAGCTAGAGGAATATGATACTGTTGCTCTTACTGAGGAATGCAATGCCATTTTGCAGAAGAAACTGCCTCCTAAACTTAAGGATCCAGGGAGTTTTACTATACCATGTTCCATTGGAAATTCTATATTTGAAAAAGCTTTATGTGATTTAGGTGCAAGTATTAATCTCATGCCTTTATCTATTTTTAAGAAGCTTGGTTTAGGTGAAGCAAGGCCAACCACAGTAACACTGCAGCTAGCTGACAGGTCATTGAAGCATCCAAGGGGCATAATTGAAGACGTACTGGTGAAAGTGGGCAAGTTCATCTTTCCAGCAGACTTCATCATACTGGATATGGAGGAGGATAATGAGATTCCTATCTTGCTTGGCCGGCCATTCTTGGCCACTAGAGGTGCGTTAATTGATGTGAAGAAAGGGGAGCTGCGGTTAAAGGTGAATGAAGAGGAGGTGATTTTCAATGTGTTCAAAGCCATCAAACAGCCAGATATGGGGGAGAGTTGCTTCAGCATTCAAGTGGTGGACTCTTTAATTAATGACAAAGTCAAGCTTCCAACTGACCCGTTGGAAGCATGTTTGGTAAATAATGTACTGGAAGAGGATGCTGAAATAGCAGAATATACATGTTGGATGGACTCTTTTGAACCTAACCGCAGAAGATACTTTGAAGATTTGGGACAACCAGCACCAAAAATAAAATCAACCAGTGAACAAGCATAGGTTCTGGAATTGCAACCTCTGCCAGAACACCTTCGGTATGCATATCTTGGAGAAGCTTCCACTTATCATGTGATAGTCTCTGCAAAGCTGACCAAAACAGAGGAAGAAAAATTGTTGAGGGTGTTGAGAAAACATAAGGCAACTCTCGGGTGGGTATTGGCAGATATCAAAGGCATCAGTCCCTCTATTTGCATGCATAAAATTCTGTTGGAGGATGAAGTCAAGCCAATAGTAGAACATCAGAGAAGGCTTAACCCGACCATGAAAGAGGTAGTCCGAAAAGAAGTTCTGAAATGGTTAGATGCTGGTGTTATTTATCCAATCTCTGACAGCTCATGGGTGAGCCCAGTTCAAGTTGTGCCAAAGAAAGGAGGAATAACAGTGGTAAAGGATGCAAACAACAACTTGATACCTACTAGACCAGTAATTGGATAGAGGATTTGCATGGATTATCGAAAGCTCAACAAGGCAACACGCAAAGAACACTTCCCCCTACCATTCATTGATCAGATGCTGGACAGGTTAGCTGGGCATGAATACTACTGTTTCTTAGATGGTTATTCGGGATACAACCAAATAGTCATTGCACCTGAGGACCAAGAGAAGACCACTTTCACCTGCCCTTATGGTACTTTTGCTTTCAGAAGAATGCCTTTTGGGTTGTGTAATGCACTAGCTACTTTTCAGAGGTGCATGATGGCTATCTTTTCAGATATGGTGGAGCAGATCATTGAGGTCTTCATGGATGACTTTTCTGTATTTGGAACTTCTTTCGATGATTGCCTTGCAAAGTTGGCATTGGTGTTGGAGCGTTGTGAAAAGAAAAACTTGATTTTGAATTGGGAAAAATGTCACTTCATGGTAAAGGAAGGTATAGTGTTGGGGCACCGGATTTCAGAAAAAGGAATAGAGGTAGACAGAGCTAAAATTGAGGCAATAGACAAGCTTCTGCCGCCAACTACAGTCAAAGGGGTTAGGAGTTTCCTTGGTCATGCGGGATTTTATAGGAGGTTCATCAAAGACTTCTCTAAAATATCCAAACCGCTATGTAGTCTGCTGCTAAAAGACACAAAGTTTCAGTTTGATGAGGAATGCAAGACAGCCTTTATGCTGTTGAAAAAGAAGTTAGTGACAGCTCCTATTGTAATTGCACCGGATTGGGAGAAACCATTTGAGCTTATGTGTGAAGCAAGTGATTATGCAGTTGGAGCAGTACTGGGGCAATGGAAAAATAATGTGTTTCACACCATATACTATGCCAGCAGAACACTCAACGATGCCCAACTCAATTACGCCGCAACCGAGAAAGAGTTGCTTGCTGTGGTCTATGCATTTGATAAGTTTCGGCCTTACCTGATGGGAAACAAAGTACTAGTGTATACTGATCATGCTGCAATTAGACACCTAGTGTCTAAGAAAGATGCCAAGCCTAGACTCATTCGTTGGATCCTATTACTGCAAGAATTTGATGTAGAAATTAAAGATAAAAAGGGGACTGAGAACGTGGTGGCAGATCATCTTTCAAGGCTGGAATTGACACAGCAGCTGGAGCCTAAATTCACGGTTATAAATGAATGTTTTCCTGATGAAAGACTCTTAGCAATTTCCACTAACAAATTCTTTCCTTGGTATGCAGATTATGTCAACTTTCTTGCAGGTAAAATCATACCGCCAGATTTTTCTTACCAGCAAAAGAAGAAATTTTTTCTGAAGTCGAACACTACTTTTGGGATGAGCCGATACTCTATCGGCATTGTGCAGATCAAGTCATCAGGAGGTGTGTTCCAGAAGAGGAAATGACAAACATATTGAAGCATTGCCACACACTTGAATATGGGGGGCACTTTGGAACTCAGTGCACCGCAGCCAAAGTTCTGCAATCAGGTTTTTATTGGCCCACTATGTTTAAAGATGCTCATGCTTTTGTTACTGCTTGTGATAGATGTCAGCATACTGGGAATATATCTCGACGAAATGAAATGTCACTGCAGAATATCCTAGAAGTTGAATTATTTGATGTTTGGGGCATCGATTTCATGGGACCTTTTCCTTCATCATATAACAACAAATACATTCTCTTAGCAGTGGATTATGTATCAAAGTGGATCGAGGCAATTGCAACGCCTACAAATGATGGCAAGGTGGTACTTAATTTTCTACGAAAGAACATCTTTACCAGATTTGGTACTCCTCGAGCCATCATCAGTGATGAAGGAACTCATTTTTGCAACAAGCAGTTTGAAGCACTGCTATCTAAGTATGGAGTCAGACACAAACGAGCATTGGCTTATCATCCTCAGACAAATGGCCAAACAGAGGTATCAAATAGAGAGGTGAAGCAAATCTTAGAGAAAACAGTAAGTAATTCTCGGAAAGATTGGGCACGAAAGCTAGATGATGCATTGTGGGCATATCGGACAGCATTCAAAACACCATTGGGAATGTCTCCGTATCGATTAGTTTTTGGAAAAGCATGCCATCTTCCTGTTGAATTAGAACATAAGGCATACTGGGCAATGAAACAACTGAACATGGATCTGCAGGTTGCAGGTGAGAAAAGAATCCTGCAACTTAATGAGATGGATGAATTTCGCAATGAGTCCTATGAGAATGCCAAGATATACAAGGAAAGAACCAAGGCATGGCATGACAAACACATTATACGCAAGGAGTTTGTCCCTGGTCAGCAGGTATTACTTTTCAATTCACGGCTCCGCTTGTTTCCTGGTAAGCTCAAATCACGGTGGTCAGGACCATTTACGGTTGTGAAGGTATTTCCTTATGGAGCAGTAGAGGTCACTCATGATGAAAAGGGAACATTCACAGTGAATGGGCAGCGTCTGAAGCATTATAGGAATGGAGAGTCTATTGGAAAAAGGGATGATATCCCTCTCACTTCATCTTAGCTAAATGGAAAAGTCAAGCTAATGACTATAACTAAGCGCTGATTGGGAGGCAACCCAAAAAAAAAAAACAAACCTTATTGGTTTTATTGAGTTGTGCAGGGATTGATCATACAAGCAAATAACCAGGAGCAACAACAAACTCACACCCACATAGTCAAAAGGAAGTATTCATAAGCCTTTCTATTCTTTGTTTTTCCATTGAGGACAATGTGATATTTAAGTTTGGGGGAGACATTGCATGCTTTGACTATGAAAGACACTGCACACTGGAACCATGAAAACAGAGGGTGAAAAGTGATATGCATTGAAGACCAACTTTGACATTTTTAGGTGCTTCATGATGTATCCATGATATTCCTAGGCTTAGAGTGGATAATATCTTATAAAGTTGGATTAAGCATGACTATTTTCTGTTGAATTATTGAAGTACACTTTTCCAACACAGTCAGGTGAATTGTGTAGTTATGCATAAGAGATAAGTGTGCTGTTCTTTTTTGTTATTACCCTCTAAGAAAAATATCAAAACAAGGAGTGATAATGAGTATGAAAGTGAATGAATAAGTATATGATGTGTATCTACTCCAATGTTTTGAGTTGCTTAGTAACTAGGAGTATTCATCACAAATGTTTACTTTTACGTCAAACGGCAGCTTAAAATATGAGTATGCAAAGCATTTTAAGTTTATGACCTGTTAAGTAACCGGGTGCATTCATCACAAATGTTTGTATTCGCGTCAAAAGACAAGTGATAAATTTAAAAAAATCACCCTTGTCAAAAGACAAGTAAAAGTGTGTTATTACTCCTAAAGTTGGCTACCTTGTTCAAAAAAAAAATAATGGCAGAATGACTGTGCACGGTTTAAGGATGCTAAACACATGAAACACATGGATGAGTTGGAAGTTTGTACAACGGTCTGCACAGAGAGTAGGAATGCTTAGTTTTCCATTATCTAATATTGTCTATGAGCTAAGTCAAGAAGTGAATGCTGCATGATGGAGCCTTTTAAATGTCAAAGTTGAACTTATCATGAGCTTTTAGCACTATGCTTTCATGGTTTCCTTTTTGCTTGAGGACAAGCAAACACCTTGTTATACTTATGCAGCATGGTTTGCAAAACTACAATGCCATAACTAAATCAATCAAATCATTATCAACAGTTGACCTTCTTTTTGTACAAGTCGAATCCAAACTTTGGCTTATCGTCACTTTCAATTTATCATCACTACTCAAATCAAATATTTATTGCATAAAAAAATCTATAATATCTAAGCACAAAACATAATATACATCACTAGGAAATCACATGGCATTAAAAATAATGAATTTAACTATTTTAGCATCAAACTCCATAGTTAATGTTCTCACATGCACATCAATATTAGTTTTAGTTGTCCTAAGGAGTGGTCTTCCTAAAAGAATGGGTGATGAATTAGGTGAAGTGCATCTTCCATATCAATAATGTAAAAATTAGTAGGAATTATCATACATCCAACTTGCACTAACACATCCTCAAGCACACCAATAGAATAAAATATGAATGATTAACAAGTTGAATAATAATACCGGTTTTGATTAAAGGATCAAGGTTAAGAGTTTCATAAATAGATCTTGGCATTACATTAATTGAAGTTCCTAAGTCATAGATAGCCTTTTAAAAACTTATATTACCAATTTGGCAAGGAATAAAAAATGAACCTTTATCCTTTTCTTTGAGTGGGAGTTTCTTTTGAATAATAGCAAATACATTCTCCCTTATATTTATGGTTTCATTACCTATAAGTTTCTCATTCATTTTTATTGTACACAGCTCTTTAACAAATTTTGCATAGCGATGGATATGCTTAATTGCATCCAAAAGTGGAATATTGATTTCAACCTTCCTAAACATTTCTAAAATCTCCTTCTCTTGCTTCTTTTTTTTTTCATAACCTAGAAGAACTTAAAGGAAAAAAGGTTGATTTAGCTTAAAAGAGGTATTGAAAGGTTGAGAATCTACCTTGAAAGTCATGAAAATTGGTTCGATTATGTTTAGAGAAGTCTTATAAGGTTCAGCTACAAATGGGGAAGTTTCAACCTCAATTTGTTTTTCAACCTTGAAGTCATCAATGTACTTTTCAAATCCTGCCAATGATTTTTCATTCCTCAATGTGATAATGTATGCATTCTCCCTATTAGGCATAACTCGCAAATGCAACTTTCCAGAACCTTGTGATTCCAACTTACCAACATCATTAACAAGTTGTCCTACTTGTTTATCAAAGTTTTGGATACTTAACCTTATTTCTTGCTAAAATTGCATCTTATTTTATTGCATTATCAAGGTATTAGAAGCAAATGATTTCATTATCTCCTTCATATCACCCAATGGCGTGCCATTCTTGGATTGATTCATTTGGGATGGTGGAAGTCTAGTTTGATATTGGATATGTCTTTGGTTATCATCTTAATTTTATGATGCAAAACTACCTCATTGATTCCCATATCTCAAGTTAAGATGATCCCTCTATCTAGGATTGTAAGTATTAAAATATGGATCATATTTGTGTTGTGGGTATGGGATTATTCTTATAACATTAACTTGATTTGTGGAGTCATCTTAAAAAGTTGGGCAAGAATCGGTAACTTACCCTTGCATCATGCAAACTTCACAATTTTTTAACCTGTTGTGAGTTATTTTGTCACAAAAGAACACACAAAGGATGTAAGAGTATCTAATCTTTGCTCAAAGTTGGAAGAATTTACCTCATTAATGCATTTAATAAGTGCATCAATCCTTGTGCTAAATTATTGAGTATTGGCAGCCATGTTGGATATCAATTGTATAGCAGCCTCAAGTGTTTTGTCAATTAAAAATCTTCTACTAGATGCGTCTATCATGCTCTTATCTTATGGATTAAACCCCTCATAAAAATATTGAATGAGAAGTTTCTTAGAAATTTGATGTTAAGGGTAGCTAACACATAGTTTCTTAAATCTTTCATAATACTCATGCAAGGATCCCTCATTCATTTGCCTTATTCCTTAAATTTCTTTTCTTATACTTTCAACTCTAGATGCAAGAAAGTATTTTTCAAAGAAATTTCTTTACATCTCTTCCCATGAGGTCATGGATCTAGAGGACATATAATACAACCAATCTTTTGTCAATTCCTTCAAAGAGAAAGCAAAGGCTTTCAACTTGATTTGTTCCTCTGTAACCCTAACATGTTTCATACTTGAGCAAACAACATAATTTTCTTAAGATTCTTATGGGGATCATCACCTGCAAAGCCATGGAAAGATGAAAGTAAACTAATAAAACTAGACTTGAGCTTACAAGGAACATCAATTTGTGAAAAATTAATATAAAGTGGTTGTTGGTTGAAGTTTGAAGCAACGAGCTCCTTAAGAATGTGAGGTTATCAGATGGTCATGTTGGCATGTTCATTTATGAAATTTGATGGTGGTACTTGTTCAAGAATGTCACACCTGGACATTGAGGCGACCTTAAAAATTAAATCGATTGGAAAAGAATGGATTTCTGGCATCCTATTCTTTGATGGGGAACGGTCTTGTTTAAGGAGTCGCCACCTAGTATTATGGTCACTAGGAACCCTAACTGGTCAACAAAGATTCTATGGTACGGGACTGGTTACGCAAAAGGAAAGATATTATAACTCTTAAATGTCCTGCCTAAGGCAGGCTGCATTGCTGATCTTTGTCATTGATTGCTAACATTTTTGTTGGTTTATACTATGATGGTTTGCGTGTAATATTCCTGACTTTGGCGCCAGTGAATATTCAACTATGGATATTTTCAACTCTGGCGTTGGTAAATATTACGTAGGTATCAAAATGAATAAATTTAAATCATTATTTATTTATTTTTATTCATGACTCTGGCGTTACTGAATAAACAAATAAAAATCAATTTATTTTTACGCATACACTTTATTTTTATTTTTATGTAGCTAAATAAAAGCAAAATTCAATAAAACAAAATAAAATAAATTTACATTAGTATTTTTATTCCTGACTCTGGAGTCAGTGAATAAACCAATAAATTTATTTTATTTTATCTTATGTTATGTTATTTTTTTATGCACATTTTTTATTTTTATATAACTAAATAAAATACAATGAAATAAATTTGAATCGGTATTTTTATTCTGACTCTGGAGTCAATAAATAAAAAAATAATAAATTCATATTTATATTTTTTTACATACACAAATTTTATTATTTTATTATTTTTTATTATTTTATTTATATTTTTAGGCTGGGCCCAGCCCAGCCTGCCCGCCCCGGCCACTGGCCCAAGCCAGTGCCCCGGCTGGGCCAAGCAACACGCGTGTTGCTACGCTGTGCAAGTGAATTAATTCACTTGCACAGTGTAAAAGCCATTTAGTTGAGATAATGCGAGAAGAAGAAATCACGTACCTGTTCTGTTAGAGGCGTTGGAGACGATGGCGAAGCTCTGGCTGGAACGGCTGTTGGTGACTTTCGCCTGCTTGATACCTTTCCTTTTGCTTTCCCTTTTTGCTCCCGTGCCCACGGTCTACTTTTGTTTTTCCAGCAGATTTTGAGATAATGAAGGAAACAAACGAAGGTGCCGGCTTCTGTGGATACTGATTTTTGGGTTGTTTTCTGCAGGGATGAAAGCAATGGCAGAACTGATTCCCCTCTCTGTGTAAACTTTTTTTTATGCTCTGTTTTGCTCTGGTTTTTTTCTCGGTCTTTGCTCTGTTTTTAGGTTTTTTTTTTTTATTCTAGGTTTTCTTCTCCCTTTTATAGAGATTCCCCAGCCGCTTCCTTTAACCAGTCCTGCCTTTGCAGGACTATTATTTTCCACGAACGAGATCGTGGGCGAGAGACGTGATCCACGATTGGATCGAATCCGTTGCAAATTTTCAGCCTGTTGAATCGGGATGGAGAAGACGAACACGACTGTTCCACCAACAACGACAACGTTTCGGCAGCAATGGATATTTTCATTTTGACCCCTGAACATTTTAAACTCAACAATTGGGATCTTAATCAGTAATAATTAATTTCTAATTGTGCCCTTAGATTAAATTCAATTTGAATCCCTGAGTTATAGCGCCATTTACACAACAGTCCTTGGTTTCTGGACTATTCAATTTGGTCCTTGAACTTTAATTTTCTAGCAACCTTGAATCAGCTCCAAACTTTGGTATTTTTTCAATTAAATCCCTGATTCCGTTAATTAATTGAATCAAAGTTTAATTAAGTCCTCAAACTCATTAATTCTTTAATTAAGCACCTGATTTATTAATTAAACTAACTCAAATTTTTAATTAAAGTCTCCAACTTATTAATTCTTTCATTATTGACCAATTGACTCTCAAATTTAATAATTACATCCTCAAACTTTAAATTTTGTGTTGTCTTAACTCTATTCTCAAATATATTTTTATCCATTCATTTTGTATTATTTATTCAAAAATTAGGTTATGACAAAGAATATATGGTATGAAGTCTTCTTGTTGATTCACGTTCTCCTCTAACTCATTTGTCAAAGGATGCGCATTTGTTGATGCATAAGTTATGCACATAACGAACTTGATGTAATCCCTTGTAACTCTTATCCTATCATCTTCTTGATCTTGCTTGGTAAAATTTATTTAACTCTTCCTCTTTAGGTTGCCATTTTTCTTTGGAGTCGGAGTTGGACATATAACCTACAACTTGTAATCTAAACTAAATAAAAACACAAGTTTGATTCAAGTAAACAATGATTAGTATCCTGACAATAGCGTTAAAAAATTGACAGGTGTCGAAGTCATGCAAATTTAAACCTTTAAAATTAATTATTTGTAACATAAACAGTAAACGTATCATCTCACATACATACTAGTATTAAAACTTAATTATTCAATCAAAACAAGCTATTTAAGTTTAGATTAAAGCGAACTAAGTAAAAATACATGAAAAATGTTAATCTGACGAAATCAACTAATATGTATTTAAATGATAAGTAATGAAAAAAGGGATTTTGTTTATGATCTAAACTAACTAAAAGTAACCTAGAACACTAAGAAAATAAAAGAAATCAATTCTAAAAATGAAAAGGCAGATTCGGTAGAATATAAAATATAGAGAGAAAAGGTTTTAACGTCAATTTTAAGAAAGTGTTCCTTAAGGATAATTAAAAGTCAATCATTTAATTAGATATATTCTCTAATCTGATATATGATTATAAATAAATTAACCATGAAAAACAAGTTTTTCTACCTATCCTTACATTTTAGTTAATCAAGCATTTGTGCATCAATTAACCTTAATCACATAATAACCTTCATTAAGCATGCAAAATTTAATTATGTGGTAGTATTGAGATCAAGATAGGCGCATTTAATTCATGATAATTAAACATGCATGGGCAAGCTAATTTAATCAAGACTTGTGTTTTCTAAGTAACAAATAATTAAACATGATTATGAAAATTAGATACTTCTACTACTTAAGTTAATTAGTCAAGAATCCATCATAAACTAATCACTAACAATATATTTAAAACTAAAAAACATATGTTGGGCATCGTATAAAGTTTCAGTCATTAATCATCAAATTTAATCATAGAAAAACACAAGTTATTCATATATTACAATCAAATTTAGAATAATTTTAAGCACAAATCCTCGTGATAATTAAAAATTAAGCTTGCATGAAATTCATGATTAACGTTACTTTGAATAAGGAAAAAGAAAAATAATTTTTTATAACCATAGAATTCCTCTCCCTCTCTTCTTCTATGTTCTGAATGTCTTACCTCTTTTTTTTGTTTTTTGATTAAGGTCTATTATGTGTATGTAAGGTAGTAGGAAGTTTCTTAGTTAAGAACTAATTCCTAATCAAACTAGTTTTAGGTTTTCTTATACTAATTTTATTATAATGGCTTGTACATTAACTTTGACCTTCTAGAGAGGTTTCCTGGTAGTATGGAACCCTTACCACATCATTAATGAGCTGTCATGTCATCATTCTAATATGGAAAGATTGAGTTCGACTTGTGCTAGTTTGATGGCAGATTTTAGGTTTGATTTCAAAGATGTAGTTCAATTTTATCTAGACAAGTTAATGGGTCTATCATAAATGAATGGAAATGTAACATCCCCAAATATTTGGATACAATTTTCACTTGATTTCCTTGGTGATAGTTGCAAAACAGTGTGTGTCTATATATATATAGCAACTCATTAATTCAAAGGATCATACAAATTCATTATTAATGAATCTATCAAAATTTCAACAGAGTTTCATCTATAATTATATTGTATCAAGTTATCAACAATTTCAAAACAAATCACAATTCAACACCACAATCATGTCCAACCATCTTAGACCAATACCATAATGTTTCACACAAGAACGAACAACATTCATTCTCTGATAAACAACATCCATTCTCTCAATTCATTTTTGTGATATTGCACATTGATTATAAAATTATTTGATGCTTGGGAAATCATAAATAGAGAACATTCATAGAAATAATAAAATTATCAAGAAAACTAAAACTCCTCTTGGTTTTACTATTCACCTAAACACAGATCACTGTGGATTGGAGTAAGGTAACGATGTGGTTTTCCTTGCCAAAGAAACTTGTTAGACATGCAGTTGGGGGTGAGGTTGTCTTTTTCATAGAATACATTTGGCATTGAAAAAATAGTTCAGGTTAGGGACAGAATGGTCCATTCAAGTTTTTGGGGTATGGCGCTAGGGAATGGCATAATTGCCAAACACCTGGCACTGAGATTAGGCATGTTTGTCAGATCAGCGCGCCTAGGTCTGGCATCACACATGGTTGTCAGACCCAAGCAAACATATCTTCATTATTATAAACAAATCATAACAAAAATATAATTTAACATTTTAGATCTAAAAATTCAAATCATATCTTCCTATTAAAATAGTTCATATTTTATATTTATGAATTTGTTATTCCTTCAATAGAAATTCTACCTTCTATTATTAGTATGATTATTATTGTTATTATTGTTGTTGTTGATGATGCTATTGTCATTATTATGATTATTCAAGTAAACTTAGGTTATGCATGTTTGTCAAATCTATGTAACGTGAGTCAAAATATTATTTATAAACGAAGTATAAATAATTTATAACCAAAAAACCATCACAAAAATCTAATTTGATATTTTATATCTAAAAATTCAAAACATATCTTCCCATTGAAATAATTTATTTTTTATGTTTATGAATTTGTTATTCCTTCAATAGAAATTCTATTTTATGATTGTTATCGATATAGTTTTTGTTCAAAAGTATTTTTTTAAATATATTAAAATAATATTTTTTTTATTTTTTAAATTTATTTTTAATATTAATACATTAATATAATTTGAAAATATATATAAAAAATAATTTAAAGCAAATAAAAAAATAAAAATAAAAATTATTTTTTTTCAAAAATATTTTTGAAATACAATAACAAACATGTTATAGTAATCATGTTTTTTCTTATAAATCTATAATGAATAAAAATATTTTTTAAGCTATCATAATTAAATTAAATAATAAAAATATTTTTGAAATGCAATAACAAGTGTCTTAGGTCTAGTATTGCTAGCTCTTGGGTATGGCATAGCCGCCAAATCCAAGTGTAGACATTTAGGTGTGGCTTGGCCATCAGATCAAGTGTCTTGGGTTTAGCATTACCACCAGACCCGTGTCTTTTTTAAAAATATTTTTTTTACGTTTAAAAAAAAATTGTTATTGCTCGCTGCAGAGCGCGGGCCAATACACTAGCCAATACACTAGTACTTTCTAATTTAAATAAGATACAAACATGAATATGGTTCGATTATGATTTAACTTCATTTATTTAACTAATTATAATAAGCATGTTCTAATTCAGTTAATAAAAATATCACTAAGTTTAATTATATAAAATAGAATACATCCATATATATGGATACATGACAATTTCAATCCAAAATACATAATGTTATGCCTATTACTAATCTATAGAAAGTAGTTATGCAAAGGACCAACTATTCTTCATGGGCTTATGAAGGAACTATAATAAATATTGTAGTTCATTAATATTAATGTAAAGACATTTATAATACATGTATAACAAGTCATGGAAAATTGTTTTTATATCGAGTCAATACTTAAATAATTCATCAATTAAAATACTCATGTTCTTCAAGAAAATATAATGTGCTTGATTCCAAAATATTGATCGTTAATCATATATCAACTCAACAGACATTTTGACACATTCATTACTCCTTCGAGTAACTAGTTGTTCAACTAATTAATGGTCACTAAGCCATCTAATGTCTCTAATATCCCATAAATACTAGTCGATTACAATATCCTAGCTGTCAAATAAATTTGACGCCTCTAGTATCCCACGGATACTAATCAACTTTAATGTCCCAATAATCAAATAAATTCGATGCCTCTACTTTCCAACAAATACTAGTCAACTTTAATGTCTCGATTATAGTTTTCAGATCCGGTCCGGTTCAAGACCCGGGTTCCGAATAATATGCTACATCTAAAACGATGTCGTTTTGATTTAAAAAACGCAGTTGCGACCCGTTGATTTTTATTTTTTTTAAATCAAAACGACGTTGTTTTAGTTAAAAAAACAAAAGTCAACGGTCGCAACTGGGTTTTTTAAATCAAAACGACGTCGTTTTAGTTAAAAAAACAAAAGTCAACGGTCGCAACTGGGTTTTTTAAATCAAAACGACGTCGTTTTAGATGTAGCATATTATTTTATTTTATTTTATTTTCCAAACAATAACCAACTTCTACATTTCCATTATAACAAAGTAAATTTCAATCCACGATAATATCTTAAAAAATCTTTTTTCCTATAATTATTATTCACCTGATAATATCATCTCTACTCCCATATGCTAGACAACTATTGTTTTTTTTCTTTCTTTCTTTCTTCAACTTAATCAATTAAGTATATTTCTTTTTTCATAACATATGTTTTGCAAGAAAAGAAATCAAGAAATTTTCTTTTATCACATATTTATCACACTTGAACTTACCAACCAATTCCTTTAACTAGTGCACTTAGATTTGATACACATTCAATCCAATCGAAACTTATCACTTCTTCCATTTTATACTTAACCGAATTATTCTAGGATGAGAATTATTTTTCTTTCAATTTACACCTTGTTTAATTTCACAATACAAAGGCTAACACGTTTAAGTATTACTAAATCTTCAAATTCATAAAGAAAAGCACTTACTCTTTTACCTACACATGTCAGCCAAACTTTTTTCCCCTTTAAAAGATGAATATGTTTCTTTCAAAACTCTCACAGTTTAACACCTTAATTGTCATCCAACACTTGAAGTAATACAATTTTTACATGATTCATCAACAAATAATTCAAATAAACTCAACCCCCAACTTCCATTATTTTGGCCAAAACTTCAAAAGTATGTACGGGTAGGTTTTTTTCTTCTCTTTTCCCCATGGATCAAACCAATCATATTCATTATCATTCATTCCAACCAATACTATTTCTCACAATACACTTGATAATTACCACAATTATTTCCAAACACTATTCCTACATACCTTAGTTAAAACCCTAAACATGACAAGTATTAAATTCTCTTTTTAGTTCATTCAATTTAACCTTTACCCATTAATTAGTTATGTATATTATAATTAATCATCCATAATTTCTACAATTCTAATAATTTAACATAGAAATCCTAACATATCATAACACTAACCCTTTTCAATGTTACATCCTATATAAAACCACACAAGACAAGTAGTTTGGAAGAGTTTATTACCTTCCAATCTATAAAACAAACGAGAGGTTAGAAGCTTAGGAGACCCTCATTTTTTCCACTTCTTTTCCTTCACTCTTTTCTTCTCCAAATCATCCCCTCCCTAGAGAAAACTCTTGTGTTCTTCAATTTTACCTTGCCTAAAATTTCCTATAATACCCTTTGATAACTTAATCTATATATATATATATATATATATATATATATATATGTTTTTAGGATGGATTTTTTCATGAATTTCTCACCAATTTTTTCTTTCTTCTCACCTCACATGGCCGGTCAAGAATGGCCTTAAAATTACTATTCCTCTATTTATAATGCTAATTTTGTTTAACTTATTACACCATTGGCCCAAAGTTTTCTTTATTTTCATATTGAACCCCAAACGCTTTTCTTTCATTTAATTTAAAGCCAACTTAGTTAATTGAATTTTTTTTTACTTTTTTTTTCACCGGGGTTTTACATGAAAGTTTGAAATGTCTAGTTTTCATCATATCTCAAATCATAGTAAGATTTTATATGCAACTCTAGATATGATCCAAAAAGTACATGGAGGTCCAGTCTTAGTATATTTGCTCTAACCAATTTCAATCCCACTAGGATTTATTATTCAAGTTAGGTTCCTAATGCAATTATGATTTGCACTTCTTAGCTCCAATAACTCATCTCAGTGTGTTCTTTCTAATAGTTTGCTTGAAAGTGTGCTAAAAATACCCTATTTATTTTATTTTTACACTTTGTGTCTTTATAACACTGTTAAGTATAAAACAAGTTAATTGAGATATTGTTAGACATAAAAAATGTAAAAGACTAAGAATAAGATACTAAAAACATAGAATAATATGAGTATATAATTTTTTTTAAAAATCATTCTTAAAATATGATGTCAACTGAACAATTGACACCATTAAAGAAAATTTTTAGGCAGAACGAACTTAAGAGTAGCCTACATGGCTCCCACTTTTTAGCAAAGAAAAATATTTTATGTAGATTATAGAGAGTGGAGGTGTAGAGGATTGGCCTTCGAGACAAATCTTTCTATGTCGGATGCTATAGTTACCGTTCATGATTATTTTTACTTATCTTATTGTATTTTCATTTTTTTATATATATATTTAGATTAGAACTTTTAATTTAATTAGTATTTTACTATTTATAAATTTTAATGCTAGATGAGTTCTATTAGTTATGTAAGTTTTAATTAGAAATCTTTTTTCTATAAAGGATTTTAGGTCTAATTAGTATTAAAAAAATATCTAGTTTATTTTAAAAAAATTCATATTCAGACTTTAATAAAATATAAGAGATTTTTCTCTATTTCTCGATAATATTAGGACTTGAAGATCTTAACTTTTATCCAAGTTATACGCCGCATCACTTTATTAATTCATCCGTGTATATCGAATGTTTTGTTTTAAATTAAAACAACTCTTTTATTTTTTAAATTATGTAATTAAAAAATAAACATGTGAAATTATTTTATTTTAATTAATTAGGTTTGTGTAGTTATTTTAGTTTTCACCTTACACGAAAAGAATTTAGAAATGAAAGAGTTATTGTGGAGAACAGGTATCAAGCATTTAGTTTGGCACTTTGATCGAAACGTGTCATGTAAGCATATTAACTAGCAATGTTGCTATAATATCCTCAACAAGATTTTTTATTTGAAAAAACTAATATCTATTTATAACACTAAGACCATCTAGATAGCTTCTGAAATAAGTTGTACTTCCATGGACATGGGTGTCCCTAACTTCCTTCCAAAGCCAATAGAATCAGGAGAAAAACATAGTAAAAGGATGTCTGAATTTCCTACATTAAATTATCCACAAAAAGAAAAGAAGGAAAAGCATTTGAAGAGTTGCCAAGAAGATGATACCAATCCAATCCATTTGCAAGGCTAGTGGGGTAAACGACAGGCAAGTTCCCGTTCTATATCCTCAACTGTTTTTTATTTGTATCCTCGTCATCATCCGCTGCTTCACTAGTAATTCTCGAGTTGATGGTTTAGTGCAATCGAGAGATTATTGGAACTAGAGGGATTAAATTGTTCTTGTTAAGAAAATATAGGGATGGAGTTGGAAACTGACTCAATTATTATCACATACGTGTCTCAATCAGTGGATGCTGACACACGTAACCTTATCTAAAATGACTTCAACTTTAATGACTCAAAAAGAAATATTTGGATCCCTTTCTTAACTCTTTATGGTACTCCAATGTCCACTCACATTTCAGTATTATCCGTCAGCTTGGCCTTGTTTCTTGGATTTTTTTTCAAGTACCCCAGCAACTTGTTTTTTTTTTTATATATATATATATATATAACTAAATTTATTTATTTTTAAATAAATAGCATATTTTAAAGAGCAGTCTATATCATATTTGACTCTAAAATCACATATCTCATTTGGGACTTCTTTTAGAAGTAATTTTATTGTTTTTTTTTAAATTAATTTAAATTTTGAATTAAAAAAATATTATCTTTATCACAACTCTGATTAAAAAATATTTATTTATTTTTACAAGATAATTTTTTAAAATAAATAAATAAATATTTTCTTTATCATAATTACAATAATATATTAGTTTTAATCTCAAGTTTGCATATCTCATTTGCGATTTTAAAGCAATTTTATTAACTTTTTTTTCTTCTAAAAATGTTATTTTAGATTTTGAATTAAAAAAACAAATATTATTCTTATCACAATTGTTATAAAAATAATAATTTAAAATAAATAAATATTAGTTTCAATCTCATGTGATAAAAATAATATTTATTTAAATTTAAAAGTTATTTTAAAATTTTTAATTTAAAAAATAAATAAATATTATCTTCATCATAATTGCGGTAATATATTAGTTTCAGTCTCAAGTTGTGATAAAAATAATATTTATTTATTTATTTATTCAAATTAAAATTTAAAATACCTTTTAAATTTAAATAAATATTATCTTTATCATAATTGAGATGAAGATAATAGTTATTTATTTTTAAAGATAATATTCTAAAAATAATTGATATTAATTTTAATATCAAGTTGTAATAAAAATAAAATTTATTTTTAATTTAGAAAATAAATAAATCTAGGAATCATTCATGATTTTCCACCTCGAGAACCACTGGACATGGATTTTGTTTTGGGAGAAGAAGAATGGCCAAGACTCCGGTATTATTATAAGACTTTTTATTACCATACCACACCAAATCATGCCACGTGATGCTTTTTTTTTTTTCATAATATATAAAATCTTGGGATTACGCTTATTTTATACTATGCACTATTATTACTTAATTCTCTTTCCTTTTTCTAAATATTTGTTGCTATCTTTGTGTTTAATAAATTTGGAATTGAAAAAAAAAATGAGTTTTTTTTTTTTAATTTAAATTCATCAATTTTTATGAAGAATAAATCTCAACTAATTGAAAAAATCCCCATGAATTATTTTAATTTATCTAAAATAAAAATTGATATAAGATTTTTTTTCTCTTGTCTTTTAAAACCCTATCAATAGAAAGACACAAGAACACTGGATTTGCAAATTAAAAATTATTAAAATTATGTGATTTTGATATGATTTTCAAGCATACCGATATAAAACGGGAGATATAAGCAATCCAATAATTGATCTACTAACTATAACTTGTATATTTTTCTCTCTCTTCTTGTTGCTTATTGAAGGAGAAGGAATTTATTTCCATTGATTTAACCTAAAAAAAAATAAAGAAGGAGAAGAATTATATTTAGTGCGTTTAGTTTTTGAAAAGTGATTTTTAAGAAATTATTTTTTAAATTTTCCTGTGTTTGTGTGCTATTAAAAAAATTAGTTAATGAAAAACACTTTTCGGTTAACGGAAAACACTTTTCTATCAAAGAAAAATTTGGCTTGATTTCCAGAAAAGTTTTTTCCTTTTATTTTGGACGAAAAACACTTTCCAGAAGTTGTGAATTAGAAATATCATATTATTTGTTGATTATGTCAAATTTGATCCTCAAACTTTGATTGCTATATATTTTGTTAGATTTTTTTTTTAATTTCATCCCTTAAAATTTGATTTAATTTAATTTTTATATTAACTTTAGTTCTTATTTTTATGATTATTATTTACTTTTCTCTTATCAGTTTTTTAATTAAAATTTTTTATCTATCAAATTTGGTCATCATTCTTTTGATTGTTACTTATTTTATTTAAAATAATTTATGAAATTGTTATTATTATTATTTTAATTTCATCATCTTTTAATTTTTTTATCTGTTAGATTTGATTTCTATTATTTTGATTATTATTTATTTTATTTGAGATAATTTATGAAATTAAATTTTTTTCAATTCCATTTCATTCAACTTTTTAATTTGTAAGATTTGTTCCTTATTATTTTAATAAACTTGAAAAAAAATATTAATAAGCTATTTTCCAGCTCATTTTTCATAACATAACCAAATACTGAAAAGTGTTTTCCAACTTATTTTTCATGATACTATCAAACATAAAAAAATAATTTATTTTTCTAGAATTTATTTTCCAAAAAAACTATTTTCTAAAAAAATTCTACTTCCTTACAAACAATCAGGCATTAAAAAAAAACACATATCTGAAAAATGAAAATAGAATTAAGTAACAATGATTTATAACACAAAATCTCCGATCCCATGGAAGTTTCATTTCTATTTTGGTTGATAACCGGAGAAAAGTTTGGAAATTTGAAGAATTGTTTAGTAAGGGAAGAGAATGATGGAGTGGATTATTCTGATTCCAAATCCAAATACATGATAGATAATTTGGACAATCCTTCCCTACCTTACATATAAAACATTTCAGATAACAAAGTAGCACAGTAGGAAGGAGTATATCATCATCGTCATCATCATCACCCACCCAGGATTACCATATTAGGGAGGGAGCCACAGGCTCAGACTCACTGCCCTCTACTTCCTTTGCTTCTTCCTTTTCTTTTTTAGATAGACCACGCCGCCACCGCCGCCGCCACCACCAATTAGACAATATCTTTAGCTAAGTAGCATGGATTTGTGCATTAACAACTACTCATCTTCTACTACTAATTCCCACATGTTGTTGTCTTTTGGAAGTGAAATGATAATAATTACTGAGCCCAACACCCCCACCATGGCATCATCATCATCCTTCTATCCTTCCTCTTTCTTCTGTGCCATAACAATCACTGCTACACAAAATGCTTTGATATAATATTAATACACATTACTTCTCCTTCTTCTGTATATTTTCTTGGGTTTCTCTCCTTTTTACCTTTTTTTTCTTTGAACCAATTTCTCTCCTCAATCCAATAGTATTGGAAGCAAGCAAGAAAATGCTGTGTGATTCATTCATCACTGCCGTTACTTCATCAACAGCAACAACCATGCCAGCAGCAGCAGCAGCAGCTTCTTCTCATGTTTTGCCCATCAGGTAATAAATAACATCCATCATTCTTCTTGATTTGTTACTTAAGCTTCTTCTCTAAGCTTCTTCTCTGCTGCTTGATTTATGGTTATATTTGTTGGCTATAAGCCATGTATGCATGTATCTATTTATTTGAATTAGTAATAAACTAGAGGTGAGGAAGAAGGATTTTTGTGGTATGCAAAACCCCAAATGTCCCTTTATTCTTTACACGATGATCATATCATATCAGGTATGATCATGATCAACATCGGCGGTGGAGGAGAAGAAATGGGACTTCTATTGTTTCAGCTTCAGCTTCCCCTCTTTCAATCAATCAGATGAACATGGACTCTTCTTCCCGTCGTCTCAAAAATTATCAGGAGGTTGATTTGTATACCATTTTTAACACCCTATCTTGCCTTTCTCATCATCATCATCATACTTCTTCTTCTACATGTCGTGTTTATGTTTTTGGTTGGGTTAGTGTTCTTTCTTTACTCTTTCTAATCTTGCTACTTATTTGTCTATTTCTTGATCTTGAAACAATTGCCCCCAGGTTGTCAAGTCTGCGAGGGACAAGTTTACCCAGGAAATCTCCTTCCAATCCAAGGACAAAGACATTTCTCTTGCTAAGGTACATATGATTTTCTATAAATGATCTTGCCTTCTCCATTATTTTCCTTATTACAATTTGATATCTGCCGATTTACTCCCTTTTCTTTTCTGATCTTTTCTCTTGTGTGTATGTTATTTCCGGCACACCTTAACCAAGCTACTTGTTGCAGATCGAGTGCAAGTTGATCCATTATTTATATATCTTTTACATATCATGAAATTCTTCTATTTCTTGAAATTAAATTGCCCAAGTTTGGGAGATTCTGAATTCCAGTGTGTTTTCTGCTGGCTGGTCTAGGCTTTGCTATACATTGCAGCAGAAGATGAGGCATTTATCTCTCTCAATCAAGAGATGGATGCTTGCTCACTCCTGAACGAGAGGAGAGATGTTTCAGCTGCATTGAATTCCCAGGAGTGGGATTGTGTGGAGCAGATGCCTTTAGCTGGAAAGACTACGAGTCAATGGGTCAGTGAGTTGGACAACATTACCAAGGATGTCGAAGCAGAGCTAGTTTCAAGAGACATAGGTTGCCATTTGGTTGAACTTTTGGATGCAGTGAATTTAGTTCTTTTTGAGTTGAGAGGCTTCAAAAGATCACCTGTTGTTGTAGATTCCAAGTATTCATACTTGCACACAGTATTAAGCACCAGATGTGGCAGTGGTAAAACTTCATCCTTTTTATTTAATACATTTGTAGCTAGTTGTTTTATTGCATTTGTTCTTGTTCACTTCGTACATTGGGGCTCTTGAATAACTTTCTTATCTGTGATAAATGCTTTATTGCCATCTTCTTTCATTCTGTGGGTATTCATGGCCATCTGATTATATATTTGCTTTCTTGACAGCAATTTTGCTTAGTATAATTTACATTGAAGTTTGTAGAAGACTTGGTCTGACCATTGTGGGATCTCGAGTTGGGGAAGATTTTTTGATATGGCCCCAAATGGGGAACCCGGAGGTGCGTAAATTTTCTTGTGCATCTTTAAAATATAGCTTGGCAACTCATGGTTCTTGCTAAATTTTATTCTTTCTGATGCATTGCCAAAGCGTTTCTTCACAATATATGGTTGATATCCTGTTGTAAAACCTTATTTTCAGACAAACTGCAATCTAGGCTATTCTAATTTGCCTTGTCCTTTCTGTAGGAGCTCTTCAAGGTAACTTCAGGACACAGCTTGTTTGCAATTGTCAATGGAAGGTGTGTTGAGGACCCTAGATCAAAGGCATCAGATTTGACTGGAAACTCTCTTTTGGGGCTCGAGATAGCTACGAAACGAGACATTATTGGCATTGCTCTGGCCAATTTGATTGTGAGTTCTAATTACTGGAATTTCATCCAAAATACTTTTTTGTCCTTTACATTTGCCAAGATAATCAATGCACTCATTTAGTTCCTTTTATAATTCGTCCATCGATAACTGTTATTCAGTCTCTAAATATACTTCATTATCCCTACTTAAGATGAACTAAATCTTAAATTTTGGCAGAGGCTTCACTGGAAACGTGCTTCGAGATCAAATCCTGGTTTGATGCTGACTTCACCACTTAGGCGTGCTCCTAACACTGATGAAAAACTTAACAGGATCCATAATTCAAGTATTCCTTTGCTTCGGCCTCATGATCTTAGGTAGTTTTCTTATGCACCTATATAGCCAGTGTCTGTTATAGTGTTGTCTTCATTTTCTTCAGTTTTTGTGTGGGCTCCGCTTCATGTAGTCCTTATCTTCTAGCTGTTTATTTTCAGATTAACGTAAATAAGTTAAGCCATGTGGCATGATAGCAGTGCAACAGTTTAAATTATTGATTCTTATAATCTCGATAAATGCATTAGTTATGCAGCAACAAAAATAAAGTAATTATAATAAATAAATAAAAAGGAACGCACTGTCTTTCTGAATCGTACCCAAGTAATTTGTGCCCTACAGCTACTTGGCACCAAGAGTGTAATCACTTTCTTGTCCTATAGATCATTGCCAGGATTTTTGCGAGTTTTGCAACATAAACACCTTAGGACCATTGCCAGGGTTTTTGAGATGGGATTTTCTGTCCGCCATTGTCATGTACACTGTTTCTTTTGAGGATTTCCTATTTGCATGTGGTTGTTTGAATGGATGGCCTTCTTCTATGAATTTGGATTTGTTAGTTCAGGTGTTGTTTCATACAAGAGTTTCTGCTGCCCATTTTCTTGTATTTGCTCCTGAGGTGGCTTGTCAAGTGGCCTTGACTGCCCTGTTTGGTTCATGTTATCTTCTCCAGTGATGGTTCCTTCCACCATCCTTTGCTGTGTTGTGTTCATGTTTTCTATCCTGTCTTCTTCTGAATCTCTGCTGGTGCTGTTTTGTGTCAGTTGTGGGTCTTGGTGACTAGTCTTGTTGTTGTCCTGGTCTTGGCGGTTTTCTTTCTGTTCTTTGGGGTTTCTTCTGCTTCTATTGGTAGTCTTTCCAGTTGGCTTTGTGGCTGCAGATGAAGGGAGTCTTTTCTGCTTTTGCGTGGTTGTTAGGTTCCTCTTTGTTTTTTGTGGCTGCTTTCTTGTTTTGCTGTTCGCTGGAGCTCTGTTAGCCATTTTCTTATTTGCTAATTTGCCTTTTTATTTCAGTCTGTCCTTTTTAATCTCTTAATCCTTAATTAATAAATTTGAACCTGTTCATAAAATGAGAAACATAGATAGCGCAATGACATGGTCTTTAAACTTGTTATCTTTTTGTATTATTCAAGCCTCTTGCTCCTAAGTCATAACATGCAACTGCCCTTGTACCATGAAGAAATGCATGATTTCATGAACATGACTTTCACGGTTCACCCATTTTACTCGCCAATTTTTAGAACTAAAGAAACAATATTAGATACTTAGTGTCTCAACCTTTGGTTCTAGAACAGTTATTATATTTCGTGTCTCCACCTTTGGTTCAGGCTAATTCTTTCTAGAATAGTTATTATATTCTATGTAGGCACCATTTTTAGTTGGCACAACATGATTTTCTTTAACATATTCTTGCCTTCTATTTTTAAGTGTGTTTCAAAGATGTGATGTGCATCTGCTTGTTTTGATTTGTACATTGCTTGTTTGGAAGTGCGGTAGATATATTTTTTTTTAAAGTGTTTTTTGCTTGCAAATGCATCAATTTTTTTTTAAAAAAATTTATTTTTGATTTCAACACATCAAAACGATCCAAAAACAAAAAAAAAAGTAATTTAAAGCTAAAACAAATTCAAGAATTTTCAAAATTACATTTGGACCGCAATGCCAAATACCAAATAATAGTTTGGAAAATAGTCTGTCCGAGATTCGTTGTTATTGTAATTTGTAACCTGCACGTTTGTTTCACTGTGATTGGTACTGTTAATTTATGCTTCATCGTATTAATTACTTTATATTCCCGAGGTTAACTTGCTGCAACATTCAACTCTTTTGACTTTTTTTTTTTTTTGCTATGTTGTCCATGTCAAGTGAACAGGCAATGGCAATGACTTTCTATTTATATGTCTATCAGCTACGTTCAGACTGTAAAAAGTTTCCACACAAGATGAACTCTCTCTCTCTCTCTCTCTTATTAGCATAAGTTGTGCTTGTAATTTTGGAGTTTAACTAGGAGCTGAGCTACCATCCGAGCATTTTAAATTGGAATATAAACTATCTAGCATTGTAATTGCTATGTTAGCTCTTGTAGATAAACTTCTTTTATGCATACCATGCTAAACTACAGAATTCTTTACAGGCTGGCTATCATGGCTTCAGAAAGATCGTTGATTCTGCAACCACATAATTGGGCTTTGAGGAGAGACCATGGCATGATGTTGTACTATAATAGGTATAAAATTGTGAACTTTACGCCTTAACAAAAATTGTAACGCAGATCATTATGATGGTGTGATTGAAGGTATTGATTGCAATTGCAGGAAATATGGTCAGGCGGTGCAAGAGCTTAGCATTTGCATGGCGTTTGCTCCAGAAGAAGAGGCCAAGGTCCTAGAAGCATTTGTAGAGAAATTGCACCTGTTGCGGCTTGAATCGTCGTGGAAGTCTTTGGGACACACAGGTCAACTAACAGTTCCTTGAGGTGTTTGTACATAACCCTCCCTCCCCCATTTCTCTATGTAACTTACATGGATAATCATACATGGGAATTGCTTGAATGCTCTTCATCAAGAATATTCAAGTTGCATGGTATCGAGCATAGTATTAAAATACAAATGTAAACATTTTTCATGCTATTGAATACAGAATGATCATTTAGCAAGGGTGCTTAATTCTCTTCGTCCTTTACTTTTGTTCTCTCATTTTCCGTTCCCCTGTACTGTACTGCTCGTGACAGACACGCCAAAATAATGATCCATTAATCGAGTGCTGCCAGTCAACATATTATGCCATGGCTTCTGTTTGTTACTTGGTGTTACTAGACTAGCTGGAAGAATCACTCTTTGGTGTGTTTCAGGAACGTTCTCGTCGGTAGTCATGTTAAAACTCATAAGGACTTTGATTGTTATAGCTTCATACCAAGATTATAAGAATTGACAAATGAATGTCAAAATTGTTGTTCAATGATTAAGATAACTATAACATCCAAGGGAATGGTGAATTAGGTATATCACTAATATTAATAAATAATACAAATTACTTTAAATAAATACAATAATCAACAATATAATTAAAGTGTTTAAAGTAAAGAGATAAGAGAGAGAATTTGCAAACTCGTTTCTAACATGATTCGGCAAGCCTTCATCTACACCTCAAGTACTAAACCATAGTTGAATATTGTATTTCTTCACTAATCCAAGTAGGTGGCGGGCACTCCATCCACAAAAAAAGACTGATGTTTTTTACAATTGATAATGGAGAGGACTCTAAGGGTGGGAGGCAATGGGCCATCAACTGCCAATGACCTGAGTCGGTCACACTTCTCATTCCGCATTAAGCGGTTGTTTATCAAATTTCATACCAGAAAAAAAAAGTACTCGCATTCTTAACTGCCTTTCTTGGTGCTTCATTCACTAGAAGTACTCCCTCGAATGAATGAGCTATAAGTGATAGCGTGCTTTCTTGTTAATTAACTATAAGGCCGTGGTTAGGTCTTTTTTTTCTATACTGGATGACTATTTAAAAAAGCTCTTTCCATTATCAGGTACTAAAGGCTTTCTTCTTCCAGTGGTAGTAGCCCTCCGCCGTGATTCTCATCCTCTTCTTTCTTTTAGAAGCTTGCTTACAGTCATCCAGTGCTATCGCTTGCTTACTTGCTTACAGAATCACTCACTCCCTGTCTTTTAGTGCTTGAATCCCGGATCAGAGGAACTACGTGCTGGTTTGTACACGAATGCGTGCATGAAAGAGTGTACTAGTCTCCGAGCTCCTTTTCTTATGCTGCTAGGCTAGATCTGGTCTCCCTGGTTGCTTTGGTAAAGAGTTCGCTTGGGTTGGGTGGTGGCTGTGAAGTTATAGCTAGGTGCTTTCTTTACGAGTACAATAGTCGCTTGATGAATCCACACCAAGATTTTTACATCACTTGATGAATTCATACTAAGATTTTTCACCACTTGAAGATATTCTCTCTTCAAGATTTTTTCACTACTTGATGAATCCATACCAAAATTTCTAGGTCTTCAAAACACTGTTTACTATAAAGAGTGAAAGGTTTAAATAATTGTGAGATCTAATACATACAGATATATGTGAACCAATAACGATTTATGTCATAGGTGAATATATTTATTTCATTCATTTATTAATGATAACTTTAGATATGGTTATGTGTATTTAATGAAACGAAGTGTGAATCATTTGAAAGGTTCAAAGGATTTAGAAATGAAGTTGAAAAACAAATTGGAAAGAGTATCAAAATACTTTGATCTAATCGAGGTGGTGAATACTTGAGACAAGTATTTCAAGATTATCTAAAAGATAATAGGATTCTCTCACAATGGACACCTCCTGGAACACCACAACTTAATAGAGTTTTTGAAAGGAGAAATCGTATCATATTGGATATTGTATAATCCATGATGAGCTATGCAAACCTTTCACCTTCTTTCTAGGGCTATATCATGCAAACTATTGCTTACCTTTTAAATAGGGTTCTATCAAAATATATTGATAAGACTCCATATGAGATATGGAATGGTGAGAGATTAAACCTATCATATTTAAAGATTTAGGAATATAACGCTTATGTGAAGCGTTAGGAGCTAAGTTAAATAACTACAATTTTGTAGGATATCCAAAAGAATCAATTGAATATTATTTCTACCCTCTCATTAAACAAAAGGTGTTTGTCTCAAAATATGTTACAATTCTAGAGAAAGAATTTGTTTTTGAAAGGAGTAGTGAAAGAAAAATAGAATTTAATGAAGTCAAAGAATCATAAACCGACATCCAAATAGAACCAGTACTTAAGGCTATAACATTTGATGTTCAATATGAAATACAAGAACTCTACAGATCTAGTAATACACGTCATACGTCATTGAGATGTCAACTTCTCATGGAAGCTGATGGTGGCGAGTTTCTCATAACTGATGAGCCTGCCAACTACATGAAAGCAATATCTATAGTTATGTTAAAACCCATCAAGATTTTGATTGTTATAGCTTCATACCAAGATTATAAGAATTGACAAATGGATGTCAAAATTATTGTCCAATTATTAAGATAACTATAACATCCAAGGAGAGGGTGAATTAGGTATATCACTAATATTAACAAATAATACAAATAATTAAAGTGCTTAAAGTAAAGAGATAAAAGAGATAATTTGCAAACTTGTTTTTAACGTGGTTCGACAAGCCTTCATCCACACCTCAAGTACTAAACCGTAGTTGAATATTGTATTTCTTCACTAATTCAAGTTTAAGAGTACAATAGCCGCTTGATGAATCCACACCAAGATTTTTACATCACTTGATGAATCCATACCAAGATTTTTCACCACTTGAAGATATTCTCTCTTTAAGATTTTTTCACCACTTGATGAATCCATATCAAAATTTCTACACCACTTGAAGATATTACATCTTCAAGATATTTTCCACATGAAGATATGCTCTCTTCAAGATTGGGAATAAAGATCTATGTAGATAGATCTAAAAGGTTGTTTGGATTATTCCAACCCACGTACATAAACAAGATGCTAAAATGGTTTAATACGAAAGAATCCAAGAGAGGATACTTACCTATTTCATAATAAATACATCTCTCGAAAGATATGTGTTCTAAAACAAAAATTGATAGAGATAGGATGGAAAGGATTCCATATGCTTCGGCTATAGGATCCATTATATATGTGATGCTATGTACAAAACTAGATATATCTTATGCTTTGAGTATAACAAATAGATATCAATCTATTCCAGTGAGAATCACTAGAAGATAGTTAAAAATATTCTTAAATACTTAAGAATAACTAAGAATGTCTTTCTAATCTATGAAGAACATAACCGCCACTATTCCTCCAGCCCTAGAGTCTTCCAATGTGCTTCCATAGTTCCTAAGTCTCTCCAACCCGTTTTTAACCTTTGAAATGACCATTTTATAGATTTTAAATTTTTAGTGTGTGTTTGAATTTGCTTTTAAATTTTGGATTTTAAATGACGACACCACTAGGGACTTTTCGTGGACTAAGCTTTATTTTTTTATCTGATTGTTATATTTTATTTTTAATTATTTGGTCTGTATGTTTATTTTTAACATGCATTTCTTTTTATCATTTGCTTATACGCTTTAATTTTTGTACATATTGCTCATTCATTGTATAATATTGCCTCATGCATTACATGTCTAAATTTTTCAAGCATGCACAAACTTTTAGGTTAGGTGGGGGATTAGCAATGTACCCTATGACTATCAGTCAGGATTCAGATGCGTGAAACACCTAATTCATAACTGAGTGTCTGCTTGGTAATTGTGATACTACGTGCTTTAACCATTCCTCACAACACCTTTATATTGTTTTTATGAAGATAACCACTAGGCAGATCTGATACCCTTTTGAGACTAGTTAGAAAACCTATATATGCTCACGTAATGAATAGAACTTGTTCTTTGGTTGTATGTATCACATTCATTTTGCATCAAGGCAGACCTAATCAATAATCTTGAACTTCGTAAGATTTTCTAAGTTAAGACCATGACTTTTTCTGAATACGGGCAAGAATCTGAGATGATGTAAACAGTTGGAGGAATTGCTTAAGGACCATGATCGGGAAATTACCACACATAAAAAATGTCTTGTCTTTTTTAAAAGGGGCTAAAACCCACCTTTTTGTTTTGTACTCTCTAATATGTATGGGATTAACCAAGATTAGGACTTGGAAAAGATCTTTTCAAATTAATTAGACTACAAACTTTTACCTTAACTTACTTGAAAATATGCTCAGGGAATACCTCCGGTGAAAGCCCGTCCAATCGAGCTATCATTTTTACTTAAACTCAAGCACTAGCTCAGCCCGAGGAAAGTATGGGCGAACAAGCTCAAGACCTATTGTGTAACTCAACCTTTGTACAATCCACAATACATGCACCGACCCTAGCAGCCACTGAAACATTTGCTAGTAAATCCCAAAAAACAAAATCTCCTAAGGACACATTGATTATGACAAGATAACAGCACTAGAAGCAAGAGTGAAGGCTATCGAGGGAGCAGACTTGGATGACCCTGTACAAGCTGTAGAAATGTGTTTAATCCCGAATGTGATTGTCCTAAAGAATTTATGTATACCTGAGTTCATAAAGTACATCGGAACTCAGTGCCTTACCACTCACCTCAAGTCCTATTGCAATAAGATGGTAAAAGTTGTGCATGATAAAAAATTATTAATGCACTTCTTTCAGGATAGCCTGAGTGAGGTAGCACTAAACTGGTACATGAACTTAGATAACACCAAGATCTGAAGATGGAAAGACCATGTAGATTCCTTCATCAACTAGTATAAATACAACATAGATATGGCTTTAGACTGATCCAGTCTCTTAGAATTAGAGAAAAAAAAGCCATGAATCAGTGCATGAATATGCTTAATGGTGGAGAGAGAAGGTTGTTCAAGGTGATCCACCCCTATATGAGAATGAAATGGTCAATTTATTCTCTAATACTGTCAAAGACCCTTATTTTGACCATCTGATTAGTGTCCAAGCTCAATTCCTCACTGACATAGTGGTAATGGTTGAGAGAATCGAGCAAGCAATAAGAGTAGGTAGATTTTTTGTCAAAAAAAAAGGAAGACAATAAGGTCTAACAATTGGGGTTCAGCCAAAATCAACTAAGGAAGCAATGGAACAATAGGAGGATGTTAGGGCAGCTGCATGAGCATCCACAATAAAACAAGAAGCCCTACCACCTTTTCCCTTGCCTTTGAGAGAGTTGTTTGAGAAAATGGTCATTATGGGACAAATCACTCTAATTTCATAAAAACCATTTTGCCCACCATACCCGAAGTGGTTTAAGCCTGATCAAACATATGAGTATCATGATGGAGCAACAAAGCATAACATTGAAAATTATCATTCTTTCAAGGACTAGCTTCTTCAACTTATTAAGGTCGAACAGATTACATTTGAGGGTTAGAAAACCTACATGGGCCATGCAGAGGGATAAATGAGTTGACTGTGGAAGCTTCAAGTGTTGAACAAAAGAAGAGAAGCCAGATTATTGTAGTCAACATGATTTGTCATTTTTAGCTTTGTAAACTCTTCAAGATCATGTTTTGTTTTTAGATATTTTGCAAAACTCAATCGTATCTTTTAATGGATTGCGCCTCTTTATAGTCTAATTTTTGCATTGAAATAAAAAAATATTTCTCTATGATAATGGTTTTTGGCGCATAATCAAACCCCAAGATGTGTCTTGCAAAACATTAGGAGCGAAACTTTTTGAGACTTATAAAATTGATTTTCATGACTAACTTCATGGCTCCATTCAAAATATTTTGGCCATATCAATTTTGAAAAAACCTTTCTACCAAATTAATCCTGAAAAATTTAATTTGCTTTATGGTTTCAGAAATAATTTGATGTTTGCTTTAAATAGTGTTTAGACACCTTTTTTATAAGGTGGCAAACGATTCATTCAAGCAATTCCCATTTTAAAGTGACCAAACAATTTTGAACCAAAACACGAAAATGAAAAATGCACGAAAAACTCGCACCCTATGTCTTTTTAGCCATATTTAGTTGTATGCATAATTGTATGTAGTTTGATTTGCTAGTCATTGTGATACGATCCAAGCAACACCAAATGATCCATTGGAGGTTCCAGTTGGTCTAGTGATAGGCTTCTTCGAGATACATGTGCTAGGTGGACTTCAAAAGGGTAATAAATAATGAAGAGCAATCCTTGATTAATCTGATTCATGTTCTTGAAGGGCTTGATAGTGGAACTAAGGCCATTACACAAGGATTGAGATAAGAAGACTCAAATCGGACAGTTTAACATTTCGCTACTGTTTTGATCATATCTAGAGCTAGAGGTTGACTTTTGATGCGATTTTAGTTGGGATGGAAACTAGACATCCATACCTTTCTAATTATATATGGCACACCATTTAATTTATTAAAACGAGAGATAACCATTCATTTGAAGTTGCATTTTGATATTGCCAGCAAATTACAAGAAAAACCGACCTTCTCTTATTTTAATTAGTTGGGCTATTGATCTATCTTTGTTTTATGTGGCAGCACTTGTTTAAGTTTCAGACTTGTTTATGTTATTTATTTTAATTAGTTTGGGTTAGTTTTAGCTTGGTTTGGGTATTATTTAAATTGGGTTTATGTGTGACCCATTAGGAAAACAAGGGTTACTTTGCTTTCTAATATAAGTACTCTTTGTGGGGAATATTTGAAAAAAAAATGAATTTTGCAAAATACAAATATTGCCTCTCTTGGTTCTTGATTGAACTTTAACTCTTCAAAGAATTGACCAATTTTTTCTAGTGATTTTATACTTCTTTTGCTTGTCTCTAGGTGTAGACATTGTGATTGGGTGATTTATAGTCTTGTTGCATTAAAGCAAGTCTTTCATTGTGATAAGCTTAATTTTATACTTCAACTTAGATTAGATAAATCTTGGGTTCACGAATTCCATTAAATTCCGCTAGGGTTCGCATCAGATTGATTCATAAAAACATAAGTCTTTATATAAAAGTTTCAAACAATTACACTGAATGAAGATAAAATTTATCGGTTCTAGCCGCTTATGCTTGAAATGATGAAATGTCATCTTTGCTATCCTTTCACATTCTAAAATATATCCCCCATGGTCCCCATTTAAGCTTGAATATGTTTTTTTTTTGTAAAACCCCAACTAAGATCACACCCTACACTGGGTGGCAAACAAAATTTAAAGATCAAAGACTGAGGAGCTGTTATGGAAAATCCAAAAAGCCTAAGAAATTCAGATGCCTGGAGGCATGCCTAAATGAAAAGCAAAAATAACCAATTCAAAGTAAAAACAAATGAGGATTCCCCACTAAAGAAAGTAAAAGGGGCAAATCAACTAAATATGAAAGAAAAGAAGATTGAAAGACATAATAGCAGTGATCCTAAGTCTTTAAAACGTTGAAATACTCTTTAAGATTACAAATCCTTTTCTTTCATAACTGAGAGTCATAGCAACATTACATGCTTGTAAAAGTCATTTCCAATCAAGCAAGCAAGTAAACTGAATCAATAAATGACATTCTTAAAATGTAATCATGTTAACAATTTATAATCCGATTGGAACCTCCTTTATGTGTGGTTTCCAGTTGAGTAATAAAAAGAGTTTATACTATACTTGTTTGAAATACCATTAGTGGATCCTCTAACCTTGACAATTATTTTATCCTTGTTTAATCATTATATCAATATCACATCTCAAAGCTCTCTTCAACTTCTTTTCTGTTATTATCTATTTCTTTATTTTTAGTTTATACAGTTAACCTCCCTGTGGTTCGATCCCGGTCTTGCCGGGTTATTTATTACTTCGACACTCCTACACTTGGGAGAAGACATCAACTTTTTGGTCATGTCAAGATTTTGGCGCCGTTGTCGGGGAGGTAAATTCTTGTATAAATTATAAAATTTATTTTATTTTCTCTTCTCACTTTTCATTTTATCTAACTTTTGTTTCTTTGTTTTGTTTTGTTTCTTTTCTTTCTTTTCTTTTCTTCCTTTTATTCTCTTCCTACACATGCATGAGAGTTTGGTCACGTACATTAAGTGGTAGACTTTGTAGGGTATCCTCATTATTTTTAGAAACTATGGCCGAAGAAGATAACCAGTCGTTTCATAATAAGAATAATGAGAATAACCGAGTTAGAATACTTAGAAACCACATGAATCCCACAAGAACAAGTGTACCCTCATGCATAGTTTTCCCCCTAATGCATCTCATTTTAATTTTAAGCCAAACATTATTCAACTTTTACCTTCTTTCCATGACTTAGATCTAGAAAATACATACTTGCATTTGAGAGAATTTGAGGAGGTCTGTAACACCTATAATGACTTAAATTGTAGCATGAACACCATCAGATTAAAGCTTTTTTCTTTTTCATTAAAAAATAAAGCTAAAACATGGCTACAAAATCTTAGGTCAGAATCCATTTGTGCTTGGAATGAAATGTAACAACAATTTTTAAAGAAGTTTTTTCCGTCTCATAGAACGAACTCTTTCAAAAGACAAATCACCACTTTCACTCAAAAACCAGGAGAAACATTTTACCAACGTTGGGATAGGTATCGAGACTTGCTTAATACTTGCCTTCATCATGGTTTTGAAACATGGAGATTGATTTCACATTTTTATGAAGGGTTAACACCTAAAGATAGATAAATGGTGGAATTGATGTGCAATGAAACTTTTGAAGATAAAGACCCTAATGAAGCAATGAAGTACCTAAACTTGCTAGCTAAAAATGCTTAAAATTAGGACACTTCAGGCACTTATGAGGCACCAAGTAAAACTCAACCTCATACATCTAGTGGAGGAATGTACAACCTTAGGGAAGATCATGACCTCCAAGCTAAATTTGCATCTTTAGCTAGAAAAGTCAAGGCACTAGAATTGAAAAAAAGTGGTTAATTAAAATCTGTTCAAGAAATTGTATGTCAAATCTGTGAAACCAATGAACACTCAATAAATGATTGTCTAACTTTGCCTTCTTTTAGGGAATGCCTCCATGAACAAGCCCATGCTTTAAACAGTTTCCAAAGGCCCAATCATAACTCATACTCGCAAACATACAACCCTGGTTGGAGAAATCACCCGAATTTCAGTTGGAAGAGTGATAACAATAATGCACAAACTTCACAGCCACCGTTTCAAGCACACCATAATTTCCAAAATTCTCATGGATATGCAACTCCTTATGCTCCAACTCCTAGAAGAAATCTTATGGAAACATTGCATGTATTCATTGAAAAGCAAGAGACAATCAACACTCAAAATGCTCAAACCATGGCAGATCTAAAAGATGCTCGTGCAAAATTCACATCTGCTCTCAGTTTTCAAGAGAAAGGTAAGTTTTTATCTCAACCACAGCAAAATCCCAAGGGGCAATACAATGCAAATGCAAGTAGTTCCGGAAGCCAATACATGGATCAAGTCAAATCAGTCATCACTCTTTACAATGGTAAGGTTATTGAAAACTCACCCTTAAACCTTATGAGAAAGATGATGAATCAATCTCTGAGGGTAAGGAAGGGGTTGAATCTGAACATTACAAAGAAAAGACTGATTCCCCGCCAGCACTTTCATTTCCTCATGTCATGACCAAACAAATGAAAGTCAATCACAACTCTAAAATCTTTAAAACTTTCAAGCAGATAAGGATCAATATACCTTTGTTGGATGCTATTAAATAGGTACCTTCTTATGCTAAATTTTTGAAAGATCTGTGCACTGTGAAGAGAAAACTGAATGTGAAAAAGAAAGCTTTCTTAGCCGAACAAGTAAGTGTCATTCTTCAGAACAATAATGCTTTGAAATATAAAGACCCTGGTTGTCCTATAATTTCTTGCTTTATTGGAGAACATAAAATTGAAAGAGCTTTACTTGATCTTGGAGCTAGTGTGAATTTACTTCCATATTCGATTTTCAAAGTCTCAATCTAGGTGAGTTAAAACCAACTTCTGTAACTCTTTTACTTGCTGATAGATCTATAAAAGTGCCTAGAGGAATAGTTGAAGATGTGTTAGTACAAGTTGATAAATTCATTTATCATGTGGATTTTATTGTCTTGGATACACAACCTGTTGAAGCATGTAATTCATTTCCTGTTATTTTTAGGGCGTCCGTTTCTTGCAACTGCTAATACATTGATTAATTATAGGCATGGACTGATGAAGCTATCATTTGGAAACATGACATTGGAGATGAATATTTTCAACATTTGCAAGCAACCTGAAGATGATAATGATTTACAGGACAAGAAATCAAGCAACTTGCTAATACAATGTTGTCGCAGATCATTTGTCAAAATTGATAATAGATTCGACAACTGACATTCCACTAATCGATGATTACTTTCCTGACGAATCCTTACTTTCTCTTAGTCCAATGCCTTAGTTTGCTAAAAATATCAATTTTCTTTCTTCAGGAGATTTGCCAGCCTATTGGAGTACCTAAGATAAAAGAAAGTTTTTGAACGAAGTGAATGACTTTTATTGGGATGATCCTTACTTGTTCAAATATTATCCTGATCAAATATTTCGAAGATGCATTCCTGATAATGAGGTAAGTAGTGTCATTAAATTTTGCTATTCTGAGGCATGTGGGGGTCATTTCTCATCAAAGAAGACAACTGCAAAAATCTTACAATGTGGATTTTATTGGCCCACCATGTTCAAGGACTCATATGAATTCTGCAAGACTTGTGAAAATTATCAAAAAGTTGATATTGGTAAAAACGTTTTGCTTTATAATTCTCGACTCCATTTATTTCCTGGAAAGCTAAGATCAAGATGGAGCGGTCCATTTATTGTGAAACATGTGTATCTTTATGGGGCCTTTGATATTAAGAATCCAAAGAATGACAATGTTTTTAAGGTAAATGGACATCGTTTGAAAGCTTACTTTGATAATTTTCCTAGTGAAAATGAATCCATTGGTTTGAATGATCTTGTATATAAAGGTTGATTATTTTCTTTTTCTCACATTGTTTTTGTGTTTCTTTTTGGTGTGACTCTTATTTTGCTAGTCTTTCTCCAACCCCGGTCAAATGGCGGATAACGGTACTCCGTGACTCTTAAGTCGATTCTTTCAGTTACCCATAATAATTGATATATGTGTATATATTTGTGCAATTCTTTGCTCTTTCTCCTTTCTTTGCATCTCTTCTCCAATTCTTATCTAAAAAATGGACACCACTCTTGAAAAATTGAAAACGTATTTTCCCATTTTGCCTCAAAATACGATTGCAAAAATTTACCGTGCTAGGTGTGAAAGATTGAGGTTGTTAATGAACCATGAAATTCCTGAAGATATTCGCTGGATGATTGAAGCAAAGGTCCGATTATCAAGTGAGTCCTCTAATTCTTTCGTTTCATACATGCATGTGACAAGTAAAAGGACTTTTGCAAAGAAACGTCATGCGAAACGACTGAAAGTCTGTCACCGATATGCCAGATGGACTTGTAATGCACAATATCGTTCTTTAGGAATGATATCTATAAACCGTGAAGATAAAATACAATTCATTAAGGATGGCCTGAGTAAGGGGTCTTTAGATAATCTTCTATTGACTTTTGAGACACACCCTAGTGAAGATGTGCATCGTGCAATTCATGATTTATGACCCCATTTTCATAAAGAACATGATTGACTTAGTCTTGGGAATCTGACTAAAAAAGACCCTGTTTGCTAATTTTTAAGAAAACTGGATGGGAAGCCTATCCCCGACCCATAGAGGGCGTTTAAGCTGTTCTTGGACGTAAAACCAAGGGAAGATGTGAGTCACAATCACAACTATGATTTAAGCCTTAGTTTGTAAAAACTTTGTGTCTTTTGGTTTTATTATTTTGTTTTGTTGTTTCTTATATTTGTTTAAGTGTGTTTCAGGTTTGTCAGTGTTCGTTGTTTCAGGTGATGTCTTCTATACTCTATCTTTCTACCTTAGAACATTAAGAACAATGTCTCGTTTTGGTTGGGGGGAGAGGGTAGTAGTTGACATTTTAAAAAAAACTAACTAACTAATTTTTTTTAATAAAACCATTTGACAAAACTGTTATTACTAGGATGACATAGTAAGGGAGAATTTTATTGACTCTTGAGACGCATTTTAGTAAACATTTTCCAATGGTTATTTGCAATTTTCATAACAAGGTTTATCAGAATACTTCTTGAAATATTCAAGTTTACAAACTCTCGCATTGTTATCACTTGATTCTGCTCATATACTCATTTAACAAGTATTCTTAAACCTTCATTTTCACACACACACTTTAACATATGATTGTGGCTTGCACATTGGATTATTACGTTATTTATGTTCTTTTGTCAAAGGTAACAACTAAGGGAAAGAGATTTTATATAATTTGCAAAAAAAAAAACAAATCGATAATATTGATGATAATAAAAACGTAGATAAGTTTGGTTTTGTAGCCTCCCTAACCTAAGCAATTAAGCCCGAAAGGGTGTTTTAACACCTAATACCCTAAAGTCAACTGACTTAGGAGCTATTGGCCTAGTGCTTGTTACATGGGTTAAGGAGAAAAGCTTAGGGGAATCAAATATTGCATTATCTACGTATCAGTATCTGTAACCCGAGTTACTAAGCTCGTAGGGGTGTCTCAACACTTAATGCCTTAAGACCAACTGGTCTGGGAGTCATTAGCTGAAAACTCGTTACATGGGTTAAAGATATATTGTGTTTTAAGTTATATGTATATATAATAAAAAAAAGAAAAAAAAGAGAGATAATAATCCCAACCCAAGGAAGTTAACCTTAAACATTAGAACAAAATTTTATTTTCTTCCAAGTAAAGCCCCATAACATGTGTTGATATATTGAGCACAAAAGGAAGGTTTATTAATATCTTGTTTAAGAAGTATGAAGCAGATATATAAATTTAATGAGAGTTTGTTTATCTGGATAGATTAATGGAAGTTGAATGATGAATGCCTTACTTTGTGGAACTTGCAAATTGTTTTTTCTATTTTAATGCTTTGATTACTAGGGACTAGTAATAAGCTGGTTGGGGGTGTAATTAATACTTAAAAGTGCATTTTTATCAAGGTTTTATATTATCATTTTGCAGTTGAAGTATCATAACTCTTTAACTAGAGCATGTTTTATAATAACATGTCTAATAATATAAGATACCTTTAATTTATAGTAAATGTTCATCTTAAATGCAGGCCTATCACATAAATAAAAGGATTGATTGATGAGTTTAACTACTGAAATTGAGAAGACAAAGAGAGGGTTAAGCTTAGAGAAGAGATGCTGGTTCAGTCCAAACTAGAACACCATTCAGTTATTGGATCATAACTGGAGCTGTAGAACTTGGATTTAGGTCTGGTCTATATGGATGGAAAGCTAATACAGAGGCCTAAAACTTTCATGAGAGTCCAAGATTCAAAAAGGTCGTTTTCAAGTTCAAATTGTAGCAACAACGGAGAAGTCGGAATCTGTCCTGTAGCCCAGACACTGTTCAGTGTTCAGCCCATATCTCGAGTTCTATAAGTCCAAATGCACTGATTCTTATTTTGTTGGAAAGCTAAGACAATTTCCTAGAACTTTCATGAAGACTATCTGTTCAAATTTTGATGTTAGCAATGACGTTTTGTTTTAGTTAAGTTTATTATGTCAAGGTGAGAAGGTTACACTAATGGTGTAAGAATAAGTATAGTATAAAATCAACATGGACTTTAATATTTGATACTAACATGTTTTGTATTTGTTATCTTATTCACTTTTAATACTTTGCTTGTTAAATGGTTAATCTAGATTTATGTTGTATAACCCTTGGTACAACAAATACTTGGCACTTTCATAGCCCAACCGTACGGTATAACCGACACCTATGCTATGAAAGGAACTTGATTTGTTGTTAACATAAGTTATAATCATGAATACCTGACAACATTTACAAGTATTAGCATTATTCGAATAAGATAACAAATGTAATCATGTTAACAATTTATAATCCGATTGGAACCTCCTTTATGTGTGGTTTCCAGTTGAGTAATAAAAAGAGTTTATACTATACTTGTTTGAAATACCATTAGTGGATCCTCTAACCTTGACAATTGTTTTATCCTTGTTTAATTCTTATATCAATATCACATCTCAAAGCTCTCTTCAACTCCTTTTCTGTTATTTTCTATTTTTTTATTTGTAGTTTATACAATTAACCTCCCTATGGTTCGACCCCGGTCTTACCGGGTTATTTATTACTTCGACACTCCTACACTTGGGATAAGACATCAACTCTTTGGTCGTGTCACATAAAAGATCAGATTATCCTTTTTTCTAAAAAGATTAAATCCCTTGGGAATTGTGAGAAATTCAAAACAAAATAGCTTGAATAGGATATTTTGTTTTTCAAAATGCAAAAAAGAAGAAGAAGAAGAAATCATTTGAGTCATGGATAGCCCACTTTTGAGCTAACACTTCTTTCTCAACAATTACCCTGTCAATTCTAAACCAAAATTGCACAAAAGATGCATCATAGTGAGGAATGATTTGTCTTGGTGTTATGATCAAAGAAACACTTTTAAAATAACACTTGGTGATTTCTTTGCAATAATTAGACTTGAACAAACTTATTCCTTGAAATTCATGAGTTGATTCCAAAACAAGAAAGACTTGACATTTCTTAAGTTGAGCATCTAGGAGGTAATGTAATGGACCCTGAGAGAAAAAACAAATATTATTCAGATCAGCTGGGAGAAAAAGAAACACATAATCAAATGTGATTCAGTGAAATCTATCAAAGTTATGATTAACGTCTGTTAATGACAAGTGCCTCTTGATGATAGACAAAAGAACGAGCATGACCAGATTAGTTGAGGGCAATGTTTCTTAAAGATAATTAATGATTTAATGAACTCCAGCAGTAATTGAGAGTAAAGTTGCACTTAAAGGGCATCTTAATGTCTAAAATTTTGGTTTACCCTCTGAAATAAGGTTATGACACCTGAAAGATGTTATCATATAGGTGCATTTTGATAAATTTTGAAAGGATGCATGCCACCTAGATTGACCATGGGGTAATTTTCTTTGAAACCCATCGATTCAAGGTGCATTTGATCATATGAATGTGGTTGATAAAAGAAACATCATTAATGAAGACATTGCATTTCTTTTCACGATCTGATTAGACAGGTTGAGAGGAATTTATTGAGAAGAACATTGAGCATACAACGATGAGCTTTTATTACAAGCTATGAGATGCATATCTAGATGACTTAGCAATTCCATGAAGGTTAATGATAACATATCTTTGAAGAATATGGTTCAATTGGGGGCAACATCATGATTGATTGACAATCTAAGATGAGGTTGACAGTAGAAAACTTTTTGATGATTGTTGGCAAGATGCACATAGCTAATCAGAGGGTAGTTCTTAAAAGAATCCAAAAAGTGAATGATTTGTTAAACTCCTTCATAATAAAGCAAGTAATACCATACTTGGGTGTATGGTTAGTTTTAATAAACAATGAGAGTAGTAATCATCGGGGACAACCCAAGATGGGCTCTACATTTACATTTGAGTTGAGGATTAGCATACAGTAAACTTGAATAAGCCAGTGAATCAAAAAAATTAAGAAAGCTTTAGATAGCAAGCAAAGGCACCCTACGACAATGAATCATCAAAGAGGGGGGCTTATATTTCAAACAGGTAAGGATGCATGCATGTTATCTAACCCCAAAGCATTACATATATGTTTTTGAATTTTTCAGGAAGATCCTCAATGAAATCTAGCAAGATTTTGATGAATCTGAGTTGACAAAAAATAATCTTTAAGCTATAATAGCAAGGAATCTTAATTTTTAAACCTTTTAATTATGAAGAAAAATGAGAATAACCCTACAATTAAGAAAATCTCAAGAAAAGAAGAAGACCAACCCTATCATCAAGAAGAATCTCTAGGTCAACCTTGCAATTAGGAAGCACCAAGTTCAAACCCCGTAATCAAGAAGTTTCAATTTAACCCCGTAATTAGGAAGCACCAAGTTTTCAAACCCTAATCAGGAAGTATCGGGTCAACTCTACAATCTGGAAGCACCAAGTTTTCAAACCTTGTAATCGAGAAGTATCAGGTCAACCTTACAATCAGGAAGCACCAAGTTTTCAAACCTCATAATCGGCAAGCATTAAGTCAACCCTATAATCAAGAAGAACCGAGCTCTCGAACCTTGTAATTGGAAAATATCAGGTCAACCCTGCAATCAGGAAACACTAATTTTTCAAACCCCTCGATCATGAAGTAACATAAATTTTAGTTCTGGTTAAAAGGAATTGCCAGGTTAGAATTTTAGGTTAACCGAACTAAAGATAAATTTTAGTTTTGGTTAAAGGGAATCACCAGATTGGAATTTCAGGTTGACTGAGCTAAGGGTAAAAAATTTGGTTCTGGTTAAAAGAAATCGCTAGATTGAGATTTCAGGTTAACCGAGCTAAAGACAAAAAAAATCATCTTCTTTATTCATGACATTGAATATTTATTATGAAAATGTTTAAAAAGTTAGGTTATTACAATTGGTATCAGAGCCCTGGTCTGGATTTAGAAATTGAAATGAAAACTTAATAAGTGTTAAATTGTTCCAGGATGGTTCGTACAAGAAAGAGTACGATGACAGAACCCTCTCCAGCTAGGGGAAAGATACAAGATACGGGACCCGAGGATAGACAAAAAAGGGGTCATATGACGAGTATCACTTCTTATATGCCATCGATACCTTATCATTCGAGGTTGGGGAGTCATCAGGATTTTAAGGTGATGCTGATTCTAGACAAACTATGGTATCACAATCAATGAGGTCAGTTCAGTAGAGACAAAAAGTTGCACCTCCACCAGCAGAACCAGTATTTGCCCTTATACCCTATGGTGATCCTACATTATTTGCATAAATAGTAAGGGTAGTGATTGAGGGCATGTCTAGTGCCTCAACACCAGCAGCATCAGTAGGCATAATAGCATACCTATAGATAGTGTGGTTGTTTTGCTTTAGTTAGGATTGTCAAAAATATAAGGGAGATGAGTTGTAAGCCCTATCTGATAGAACTGGATTCAAAGATTGCAGTTAGATGGCTTTATAAAGTGGGAAAGACTATGGATCAGTAGAGTAGCTGATGAGCTACAGGTAGATTGTTCTACCCCAGTTACTGTTCGATAGAGCAAAATCTTGGTGGGACAATAGATCTTCGATGAGAGCTATAGAGGCACCATCCTGGAATGATTTTAAAGTAGAGTTTAAGAACCACTTTTCCTCATATTATCATCATAGCGTTAAAGAACATGAGTTTTGGCCTTGAAATAGGGGGAGATGTTTGTGATGGATTATGAGTAGAAATGTCATGATCTCTCCATATGCTCTATAGTATGTTCCCATCAAGCATTTTTTTATAGAGAAGTTACATGATGGTTCGTGATAGAAATTAAGGCAGGGATTGGTAGCTTTACAATTCAGGACTGCCAAAGAGTTGATTGAGGCAACATTGGCCTTGAACGCATGTATAGGTAAGGGTCCATAAAGCCCCACTTAAATGTAGGACCGAAGGTAGTATGATCTTAATGAGTAATAGAGAGGGTAACATCCATAGATAAATATTAAAGGGGTATTGTTGAAGTTCAAATGAGGATTTCAAAATTTAGGTTAAAATTGTAAGGTAGGTGAAACCGGTAATGAGTTTCAATGAATATAAGAACTAGGAAAATTTAAAATAAATATGTTTTAAGAATGAGACAATAGTTTTGAGCAATGATAAGAGGAATAAGAAATAAAAGTTAAGGATATAATTGTATGGAAGTTAAGGGGTTAAATTCAGAGGCTCATATTAAAAAGGGGCAAATTTGCCCCATAGATTTTTTGCTACTATTTGGTCTATATCTTGAGATATAGAAGGAGTTTTGTTTTGTTCTAGTTGGATTGGAAAGTATACTTCTGTATTTTGTATCTTTTCAACGATATATGGTAGACTCTCTAATTCATCTGGACGAGAAAGAACAACGCGTTTGAAGTTGGGCCTAGAATCAGATTCAAACTGTAATTCCAGTACCATCCAATTTTATATTATCAAGCATAAATCTCAATCTAACTGTTGGATTGAGTTGAAATTTTATGAAGAGTCTCCTGACATATTATTTTATCTTGGTTAAAATTATAGGGAGATTAGAGTGCAAACCTCAGGTTAAAACTTTAAGTAAATACATAAGTAGAACATATTATATTTATTATATATATAATAAATATAATAATGATAAAGATAGAACAAATCAAAATATATCCTTTTAGGAGCGGAAGGAATTGAAAATGAATAAAAAAGGACATTTGGGCAAATAGGAAACATAAAAGATTAAATAGGGGCCAAGTCATAATTATAGGAAGTTTGGGGTAGGAATGTAATAGGAAACAAAATGAGGGCATTTAAATTTGCTAAAGGCTTCTCCTGAAAGCTATTCTCTTCATTCATGACTTGCTAAGAAGAACCAATGAGGGAAAGAGAGTTATGTGTGTGTGTTCTACATTATTTCAGCTAAAGACCACAAATTAAACATTAGAGATAAGAGAGAGTTAAGGTATTACAAAAGGGTTAGAAGGGATTTAGGTATTTTAAAGGTTTTGGGACAACTAGTGGCGAGTAAAAAGGAAAGAAAAGATAGGAGAAGAAAAGTTTATCTTGCTTCCTATTTTCAATTTTCTTATGATTAAATGGTAAGCAACCTTGTTTTATGTTTAAATTTAATTCATTATTATGGATTGATAGATTGTGTGGATGAACTCTAGGTAAAAGTTTTGGTTAAATAAACTAGTGTATTAGTTGGAGATATTGTGTCTTAATCATGAAATTGATATGAGAAAAAATTGGGTAATGGGTCAAAGATAATAACCTAAAAAAAAATCTACCCTGATTTATTATGCATGAAGGATTCAACAAAATAGGGTGATAAAAGCATGAAATTTCCTTGATTGAGATTTTGAACCTTTATGAATATAATTATATTAATTAGTGTTAGTGGTAATGTAAATGGATGGAATGAAGGTAGAATTAAGGAGAAATTTATAAAGGGTTGCATTGATCCTTATTAAGCCATTTTCGGCCAAATGAAGAATTGTAGGGGAGCTTTAATCTTGCTAAAATTCTTATCTTAATTGAATTAGCAAAGACAAAATGAATAGAAGGTGGAGGGGGGGATTAAGGGAAATTACACCTTTTTATACCTTTAGTGTGGGCCATTTTAAGTAAAGGATGAATATGATTAAGTTGATTTATTATGGGAATTATTTATTGATGTTAAAGAATATATTGAATAAAGATGGTTACCTTGAATGATGAAAAAATTCATAAAAATAATCAGTTATGCATTAAGCTAATAACTGGAATTTTACTGGACAATTTTATTAGTTGATTTGCAGCTGGATTTTGAACTAGTAAATCATAGAATTTGAAATATATTTCTTTGTGAAAACTATAGTTAAGAATATTAAATTTCAAGTGGGATTGATCTTAATTAATTTGGAGTTGTAGAACTTCGGATATAGATTAAAAGTTGAAGACAAGTCAAAGTGAGCCTTGCTAGACAAATTATGTATGTCACTAAAAAATAGTAGTTTTGAAGGTGTTAAGGGAGAACTGGGTTTTCTTCTCTTCATAAAAATTGTAGCCTTGTATCTTAACTTTCAGAAGAGACAAGCTACAACCAAAAATGAAAAATTAATTTTAATTATGATTAAAATAAAAACAGTGTTCTTGAAGTAAGACTTAAATGATAGAAGTTATAAGAACAAAACTTGAGTATACTAGAGTATACATGTGTGTATGAATTATAAGAAGTTTATCTTATTAATTAGATCAAGAATGTAGATTGAATGAGGAGTTGAAATAAAATTTCAATACAAGATAAATTGTAAATGATGATTAAGTTGAAAGAAATCAACTTAGATTATATTATGTGAAATGAGCATTGAATGAAAAATAATATGGTATACATGTTGATACAATAGAGGTCATAAAAGTTGTGTATCAGTAGAGAGGTACATCTAGAGCATAGACAACAAGTAGGTGCCCTGTACCTTATTCCATCTATAGAATTTTCTTGAATTCTTTTTAAACTGTATTTTTTAAAAATGTGTTTGCCTATAAAGATATGAATATGAATAACAAGAATGGTCATAATTGATTAGCTGCTTTGAAGAGAGCTAAAGGCTTCAAGGTAACTAATTGTCAGGTTGATAATGATTCAATAAAAGTGAAAAGTGATTATTGTCATCTAGAAATGTGATTATGCCTTAGTAATTAAGTGTTGATTCTTGATTAATATAGTGCCTCTAATGTAGTATGTTTCTACTTCAATATTAATAAGGGTTAAACTAGTTACTCGATAATAGTGTTAGTGTTCGGTAATGGGTGGTGGAACTAGTTACCCGATAATGGGGTTGGTGCCTGATAATAGGGTTAGTGCACGGTAATGAATGGTGGAACTAGTTACCCAATAATAAGACTAGTGCTCAGTCATGGGCGATGGAACTAGATACCTACTAATGGGACTAGTACTTGGTCATGGACAAGTGACATTAGTTTGATTGATGACTAGAACATATTACTTGGCAAGATGGTTTAATAAGACCATAAAATTGATTGCAAAGATGAATTAGCTATTCAAAATGAAGCTAGTGGCATCAGTTGCACTAATAACTAGGATATAATTGATTTGGCTAGTGGCCCTGTGGGAAAAACAAATAATATTTATGCGTTACTAACTCATTGAATTAGCAATAAAATGTTGGAAGAATCCAAATTGTCAATACAAAAACAATAATATTTCAAGGATTTAAATGATTCATGTCCAGCAAGTTGTTTGAAACGTATTTTAAAAGTTAAGGTTGTTACATGAAGTTGCTTGTATGATGATGATATTGGAATTCATAACAAGTTTTATGTCGAAAATGAAAGAATGAAATTTGGATAGGGTTCGTATAAAAGAAGCTCAATTGAAATCTTAATAATCAAGAAGATGTACATTGGAAATCATAAATCAGAGTAAAATGTCAACTTTAAATCTTTTGAAAAAGGGGTCAAAATAGTGTGAAGGATAATAATATGGGTTACATGAAAAAAAGGAAATGAGACGATGAAACATGGTAATGATAAGTACATATTTCAGGAGATCAAACTAAGTAGTTAATCACGCAAGAAGTTAAAATGACAAATTACACATTAAGAGAACACGTGTATTTGATCAGAATACATTGAATATTCAAAAAACCAAAAGGGCACAAATATGTTATGAAATGAAATGTGACACAAATTAAATGTATTACGAATTGAAACAATGATGTAACCACATATGGTCATGAAATATACATATATAATTGTACAAGTTAAAGGGGTTTTGAGGAAACGATTCGTAGTATGAATCAAACATGTTATAAATAAAAATTTCCATGATGTAACAATGATAGTTAAATGAGTACAATGATGAAATAAAAGTTCATTAAAAGATGGTTGTAACTGTATTAAATTGGAACGTGGTATAGATTGATGTTTTTTGATGTTTACATAAAAAGGTAATAAAATTCGAGTTACTTACGCCATTGATATATATGTCTTTAATAAGTATCCTTTGCAATATGTTGTAATATTATAAAAATAAATTATTTTCAGGTTTATCATTAACTCGGACAGAACAAAAGATCTTACATAGCATTTCTTTTGTTTAAGTGATGATGATGTAATTTTGAATATGTTGACTACCTTTTTGTATTGATATTTGGAGAATAACTTACATATAAATGAAACCAATACTAAGGATATTCAGAACTTAATTATTAATCCTCTTTTAATAGGTTTGTATATGACATTAAACTTACCCTAGGTTTATTAAATGAATATTGTATGTAACTAGTTCATAATGTTCTTATATTTTGTTCATATCACTTATTGTAAATAGTACATATTACAATTGAATGTAAATAATGAAATAAAAAAATAGGAAGGATAAATGAATTATATTCTTGATTGGAAGATTGAAACATGATACTAAAAAAAATCATCATATTTTCCTTAGTTCAATGCTTAAGAAAGTTCAAAATGTTATTAAAATATCGGAATGTTACAAGGTTAGGACCTATCTGGCCCAGGAAAGAGAAGAGATATTGATTTCTCAAATAAACCACCCCTCCCAAAGAAGGGCAAAGAAAGCCAATTTAGTTAGTTTATGAAAAGAGGGGGGAACTTTAGTCAGGAAGGATCATTAGCTGGGACTTTTCAACGTATAGTTGGGGGATCGCCTGGATGACAGTTGAGCCAGAGAGTTAGTTCTATTGGAGAGGTTATGGAGTCAAAAACTATCATATACCCTCAATGTGTTCGTTATACGCAGAGACAGCCCGAAGATTATTCAACATCACCAGGTTGATGTTATGTATATAGACATAAAAGACACTGATGGAAAGAGTATTATCATCTGGGTCGTAGATGCCATTGTTGTAGAGAGAAAAGACATCTCAAGAGAGAATGCCCCAAGAGAGCTGTTGATTATAATGAGGAATAGAGGCGGTAGAAAAAAGTCAACAATAGTTTGTCACTTTGTACAAACCTATCAGGCCAGCCCAATATAGAGTTAATGGTAATTGGGGCAGACCTAAGACTTGAGGTCATAAGACACAAGACAGGGTATTCCATATGACTCAAGAGGATACTATAGTCAAACCCAGATGTAGAAGCAAGCATGTTGAAGCTAAATTCACTTCTTGAGTATGCATTAATTGATACTGGTACCACACACTTCTTTAGTAAGGCATAAAAGTGATTTACAATAAGTACCCCTTTAGGTGAAACTATAAATATTAACCATGTGTATGAAAAGGTAAGGGTTAATGTAAAAGGGGTAGAAATGAGAGTAGATTTAATATCCTTAGAGCTACATGATTTTGATGTGATATTAAGTATGGATTGGTTGAGTATGTATAGGGCCCAAATGGTAGGAATGTAATATTTAGGGGAGAAATAAATGTCATACTGAATTATATAATTTTGGTTATGATTGCTAAGAAATTGATAAGAAAGAGATGTATGGCTTATCTTGCCTATATGACAGATTCAAAGAGGGATAATACCATAATTATCAGACCCGGCCTAGCCTGACGAGTCAACCCAAGACTCGGGTGACCCGAGGCCTTGGCTGAGTCTATTTTATTTAAAACTCGGGCCTGCAATTAGCCCGGAGAAAACCGGTTATCCCGTTGAGTCAACCCGAAACCTAGGTGACTCGACAAAACCCAATAGAGATTTGTTTTTTTTTTCAAATGTGTTTTTTCTCCTAGCCAGAGACTCATTTTTCAGTTGGATACTAACTCATTTCAAAGTTTACTATATAAATATTAGAAGAATATTTTATTTTTTCAATGTGAAATTTGAAACTCTTTAGTATATATATTATATATTCACAAGAAAAAAAATTATGTTTTTTCAATGTGGGATAAAAAAAATCTTTTTGGTCTAAATACTTCAACTTAAAAGAAAAGGATAATATCTTTTCAATGTAGAATGAAAAACCTTTTGAAATAATCTTTTAAACTTTATTATTTACAACATGTATAACCTATATCCACATGAATTATTTCTTAATTTTTTCATGTGAAATATTAGAACCTCAAATATATTTTTTTTCTAGATTAAACTAGATTGACTCGAGTCACCCGTGTAACCCGGGACCTGGCCCCTTGGTCGGGTCAACATCTAGGCCGGGTTTGATAACTATGGATAATACCGAGTAATATATTGATAACAAAGCTGTCAAATCTTCCCATGGTAAGAGAATTTTCAGATATGTTTTTGAAGGTGTTATCTGGATTACCTCCAAAAACACAAGCAAAGGTTCCCATCGATATATTACTCGGTACCACTCATATAGCTTAGTCACCATATAGAATGGCTCTTATGGATTAGCTGAATTGAAGATCTATCTGCAAGAATTACTGGATACAAGGTTTATATGTTCGAGCAGTTCACCTTGGGGAGCCTCAATACTATTTGTAAAGAAGAAGGACAACACCCTCAGACTTTGTATTGACTATAGGCAGTTGAAAAAGGTGACGGTGAAAAACAAGTAATCACTACTAAGGATAGATGACTTGTTTGATCAATTAAAGGGAACATGAGTATTTCCAAAAAAAAGACTTAGGGTTAAGGTATTATTAATTGATATTAAGGAGTAAGATATTGAGAAGACCACAGTTAGAACTCATTACAAACATTATGAGTTTCTTGTGACGCCTATATGGGTTGACAAATGTTCATGGATTTGATGAACCAGGTTTTTTAACCCTATTTAGACAAGTTTGTTGTGGTGTTTATTGATGAAATTTTAGTATATTTTAGTTCATATTTGGAATATGAACAATATTTAAGGCATGTATTGTATATACTAAGGGACCATCAATTGTATGCTAAGCTAAGTGTGAATTTTGGTTAAAAAATGATCTTTTTGCGACATGTTATCTTAAGGAATGGATATTTGTGGATCCAAAAAAGGTAGAAGGTGTCCTGAAATGGGAAAAACCTACGAATGTGATAGAAATTCATAGTTTTCTTGAAATTGCAGTGTATTACAGGAGATTTACTAAGGGGTTTTCTACAATAGAGACCCCTTTGACTCAGTTAACTCGTAAATGGAAATGGTCAAATGAGTGTGAGAAAAGCTTTTAAGAGCTGAAAATGAGACTTACTACCGCTCTAGTATTAATACTTTTCTCGGGATCTGATAGGTATATAGTTTATAGTAACACATTAAAAAAGGAATTGGATGTGTTTTGATGCAATATGGAAAGGTGATAGCTTACGCGTCAAGAATGTGATAGAAATTCATAGTTTTCTTGAAATTACAGTGTATTACAGGAGATTTACTTAGGGGTTTTCTACAATAGAGACCCATTTGACTCGGTTAACTCGTAAATAGAAATGGTCAAATGAGTGTGAGGAAAGCTTTTAAGAGCTGAAAATGAGACTTACTATCGCTCTAGTATTAACACTTTTCTCAAGATTTGTAGGTATATAGTTTATAGTAACGCATTGAAAAAGGGATTGGATGTGTTTTGATGCAATATGAAAAGGTGATAGCTTACGCATCAAGGCAATTGAAACCACATAAGGTGAATTATCCAATTCATGATCTAGAATTGGCTATTGTGGTGTTTGAATTGCGGGTATGGAGACATTATTTATATGGATCTCAAGTTTAGATTTACATAGATCATAAGATCTTGAGGTACCTGATGAATCGAAACTTAATATATAGTAAAGAAGATAGATAGAGTTGATTAAAGATTATGATTGTGTTATAGATTACCATTCAGGAAGAGTAAATATGGTTGCGGATGCTCTTAGCCGAAAATGGAAGGTTGCGATAAGAGAACTGGGAGAATGGAATAAAAAAAACTTTGATGGAGTTAAAGAACATTGATGCTCAATTAGAAGTAGGATTGAAGGGTCTATATTGGCATAGGTAAGACAACGGTATATGCTTCAAGACAAAGTATTGAAAGCTCAATAAAAAAGACATTGAAATAGATAAGGTGAGGAACAAGATGAAGTCAGGAGTTGAGACTCTATTTCAGATTTTAGATGATGGGATAAGTGATATGAAGGCGAACGTATCTGTTTGGAGATAAAACTTTGAAGGATGAAGTATTAGAGGAAGCTCATGAATCAAGGTTTGTTGTGTATCCTATATGTACTAAGATGTACAAAGATTTAAAAGAATTCTCTTTTTGGCCAAATATTAAAAGGAAAATAGCTGAGTATATGATTAAGTGTGGTCTATGTAAACAAGTGAAAGTAGAGCATCAAAAGCCAACAGGGCCCATACAACCATTATTGATACTTTAGTGGAAGTGAAAAGATATCATTATGGATTTTATATCAGGTCTACCTTGGGGAAAGAAGGGAAATGATACCATTTAGGTTATTATAGATTGATTGACAAAATTTATACTCTTTATACCGATGAAAATAATAGATCTAGTGGATAAATTGGTCAGGTTATATATGAATAAAGTAGTGAGACTTCATAGGATTCCAATAATGATTGTTTCAAATCGAGACTACTGATTTACTTCTCATCTTTGGCCTAGTGTAAAGCATGCTCTAGGTACAAAACTGAATTTGAGTACTACTTTTAATCCTTAGATGGATGGACTATCTAAAAGGACATGATGAAGGTTTGCTAAGAGCATGTGTATTAGAGCTTAGATGAAATTGGAAAGATCATCTACCTCTTATGGATTTCACATATAATAATAGTTATCAAACTATTATAGGCATGACACCGTATGAATATGGTAGAAAATATCAAAGTCCGATATGTTGGAAAGAAGTGGGTGATAGAAAATTAACTGGACTAGAGATTGTGCAAATTATCTCGGAGAAGGTAAAGATTATAAGGAACAGGATGAAATTAGCTCAAGATAGATATGAGAGTTATGCAAATGTCATGGAGGAGACCTCTCAAGTTTAATATTGGCGATAAAGTATTCCTGAAGGTTGTTCAATGGAAGCATATGTTAAGATTTGGAATGAAGGAAAAGTTACCTCTATGGTATATTAGACCTTTTGAAGTTATGGAAAGAATTGAACCTGTAGCGTATAGATTAGCATTGCCCCTGTATTTAGCCAAGATTCATGATGTTTTTCATGTCCCATTACTATGTAAAACCGAGATAGATCCCTCCTGAGTGCTTCCATAGATTCCTATTGAAATCAAGAAGGACTTGACCTTGGAAGTGAAACTTGTAAGGCTGTTGGATCATAGTGAGAAAGAACTCAAAAATAAAAAGATTCCTATGATTAAAATATTGTGGAGGAGTACTCAAATTGAAAAGGGAAACCAGAAAAGGGAATTTGAGACGAGGAGAAAATATCTTAGTCTTTTCTTGTAAACAGATATGGAAATCCAAATTTCGATGATGAAATTTATTTTTAGAAAGGGAGAATGTAAACCCCGGGTTAAAAAAAAGGACTAACAACAATTGAAACACGATTTGAGGGGAAAAAAAATTTCTTCTTTATACATGGCATTGAATGTTTATTGTGAAAATGTTTAAGAAGTAGGGTTGTTACATGCTTATCATATAACATGTTTACTAAACTAGCGCACAAGAGAATTTTATATGAAGAGATCATCAATGTTTATGGAAAGGCTCACATGATAGTTGTGTAAGTCATTCTTATACTTGAGATCACAAAGTTATCTTATATAGGGAGTGTTATGTTTCGATCCTAACCACACGTTATCCTAATCAAGGGTAACAAATGAGCATATATCGAGTATAACATAAACTATATGAAGTTATTTTAATAATCAAGAGATGATTCATCATCTTAGGTGAATTAGAAAAAATAATTCATTTATTCTTAAATAGTATTGATTGTGAAATATTTGGTCAATGTGAAATAAGATTTAAAAAGAGTTTCAAATCTTATTTAAAAAATCAATGACTATAGTGTTGAGAACTAAAGTGATGTAACAAAGCAGATATATTTTATGTTATAATGTCTAAATCGAAACATTCTTGATGAAGGGATAATAATTACACTAAAAAACTAAAAAACTGAAAGGTTAAGTTACCACTTATGACCTTCCTAACATTTGGAGGATCATGAGTGGTTGTTAGATATTGTACTTTCAAATATAAATCAATCAATTGTTGAATCCATAATAAATTATTTTAAAAAAAATTGTAATCCTATTTTATTTAGGATTATGATTTATATTTGAATTAACTTATTAGAAAACTTAATGAGTCATATATATAAGAACCATTTGTTAGAAATTAAAATGAGATGATTAATCAAATGTGACTTAATTGTAAATAAATTTTAAGAATTAAATATTGTAATGTAATTAAAATATTGAAGTAACCTACCAATGTGATCCTATTTTATTATTTTTACAAGTGGATTTGAGAAGGGTTAATAACCCGTTTGTTTTTGCGTTTTAAAAATGTTTTTGAAAAAAAATAATTCTTTTTATTCTTTTCTTTACTTCAAATTAATTTTTTATGTTTTTAAATTATTTTGATATGCTGATGTCAAAAATAAATTTAAAAAAATATTATTTTAATGTATTTCCAAATAAAAAATACTTTAAAAAATAATCACTACCACAACCACGATACTAAATTGGCTGTAAGATTTTAGAGAGATTGTAATTAAAGTCTTAGGGGGTGTGTAGGAGTATAATAGTCGTTATTTTTCAAAGTATTTTTTCTTGAAAATACATCAAAATAATATATTTTTTTATTTTTTAAAAATTATTTTTAATTTCAGTACATAAAAACAATATGAAAATACTAAAACATTTTAATTTAATATAAAAAAATTATTTCTTTTTAAATATTTTTAAAACACCAAAATAAACAGGTTATTAATTTGCTTAGAACTACTAATGTGAAATAAGGCTTTAGTCGAGGGAGTGTTTTGTCAGAGCACACCTAATTTCAAGTTCAGACCTTCAAACAACACTTTGCAATTTCTATGGATTGCGCTTGCAGACCCTTTTTCCTCTGGGGAACATGGATGTCCACCACCCCTAGAACCACTTCTCCTCCCAACACCATCAGCCTGCCACTTATTAACAGCAGAAGCTCTACTCCGCCATCGCCACCTCGTCTCAAGGCTACCACTTCTCCTTTCAATTTTTCCGTGGACTTGCCAAGTGGCGGAAACAACAATCACGGTGGCCGGAACAGCAACAATAACAATAAAGGGTGGTGGTGGCGGCGGTGGTGGAATGATGGCAGTGACTCTTCCAATACCTTTTCCCTGTTGTTCTTATTAAGCTCATCCATTGTGCTGCAATTAGCTTCTTCTGCAGCTGCAAGAACTCAACAAGAAGAGGGAGAGGAGGTTTGGGAAGTTAAAGGGAGCAACCGGGCTAGACTTATTCCTGATTTCTCCAAGGATGAGTTTGTAGTGTCTCCAACATCATCATCGTCACTGTTTTCTGTTAATGATTTATGGTCGCAATGCACAACCTTGTTCGTGCGCCTAATGCTTCCCCAAGGATTTCCTCGAAGTGTTACCTCTGATTACTTGGATTACTCTCTTTGGCGAGCAGTCCAAGGCATCGCCAGCCAAATTAGCGGCGTTCTTGCCACCCAGGTATCTATCTATCATTATATGAATGGTTTGCTTTTGTTTCTTTTGATTAATATTTGTTGTGATAGGCATTGCTTTATGCTGTTGGGTTGGGGAAAGGAGCTATCCCAACTGCTGCTGCCATCAATTGGGTGCTAAAGGATGGAATTGGGTATCTCAGTAAAATCGTATTGTCCAAATATGGACGACATTTTGATGTTCATCCTAAAGGGTGGAGACTGTTTGCTGACCTTTTGGAAAATGCTGCCTTTGGTTTGGAGATGTTAACGCCTGCGTTTCCTCATCTCTTTGTTTTCATTGGTGCCACTGCTGGAGCTGGACGCTCTGCTGCTGCTCTTATCCAGGCAATTTCCTGCTTCTGAATTATGTACTGTTGCATTGCGATAACCATTTCCTAATATCGTTTTTTGGTAGGGAGGGAGGAGGAATTTTGGTGCCAAACTGATTTTATGATGCTCATACAAATTGTTATTTATTTACTTAGAGTTGCTTAAAGTGGATGCTCATAATTTGCAGGCTGCTACAAGAAGCTGTTTTTATGCTGGTTTTGCTGCTCAAAGAAACTTTGCTGAGGTAAACACTGTTTCTTTTGGTTTTTATTTATTCTCAAATTGTGAATTGCTTTTATGGAAGCTTGGACATGTCTCATTTTTATCAGCCGGTAAAGATCTGTATTTGTGCAACACATCTTTTATTTCTGACCTTAGTGAGTCCCAAGTTAATTTGATTTGTTTCTGAAAGAAATTGTTAATTGTAGGTAATTGCCAAGGGTGAAGCTCAAGGAATGGTGAGCAAGTTTATTGGTATAATGCTTGGTATAGCATTGGCTAATTGCATAGGCTCCTCAACACCCCTTGCCCTTGCTTCTTTCAGTGTGGTGACATGGATCCACATGTTCTGCAATCTGAAATCGTATCAATCCATTCAATTAAGGACTTTAAATCCTTATCGTGCAAGTAATGAATCTCTTCTCCTTTTCCTTTTTCCCCTGATGGGACTGCTTACTAATGTCTTTATAACTGCATCGGTCGAAATGAGTTGATACAAATAAACAAATAATAATAATAATAATAATAATAATAATAAAGAAGCTTGAAATGCAAAACACGTAGAATTTCTGTTACTTTATATAATCATAATTTAAGAATGATACTGAGGAAATAGATTTGCATCAGCTCGGATAGTTGGAAGACATAGAACATTGTAAACTGTAGATAGGTATTGCTGGGTATGTTCACATGCAATCTCTTTGGTCTTCTCTATTGAACAGGTTGATAAAACAGAATTTTTACTTGCTAACACAACTATCTGCTGCCACTTCAAGCAGCCTCCATGGAAATCTTCAAAATGGCTGTCTAATGCCATTAATCACCCTTGAGTCTTGATATTGTTCCATAATCATCTCCACAGTATTCCAAAGCTGTATGATAGAAACCCCTTTTTTTCATTGCTCTAACAGGTTTAGTTTTTAGCGAGTACCTCCTCAGCGGCCAAGCACCTCCAGTCAAAGAGATCAATGATGAAGAACCACTTTTTCCAGCTGTACCATTTCTTAATATCTACTCTAAGGGCAATGTGAGTTGCTCTCTATTTTTTTTCCTCTGTGGTTAATGGAAAAGGAAAAGTTAAGAAAGTAAATCTCATTGTTTTTTCTTAATTAATTTCAGGTACAATCAATCGTTCTATCTTCAGAAGCGAGGAATGCAGCTGCTGAAATCGAGCAGAGGCTGCAGCTGGGGTCTAAGCTCAGTGATGTTGTCAACAACAAGGACGATGTGCTTGCATTGTTCAATTTGTATAGAGATGAAGGCTATATTTTGACTGAGCACAAGGGAAGATTCTGTGTAAGTATACTAGCGGCTTTATTTTGAATCTGAAATCCTCTCCCCCCCCCCCCTCCATCCAGTTTTTTGTATGTCTGTGCGCGTGTATCTTCTGCTTTTCTTCTTTCCATGCTTATTGATTTTCAGTTATATGTGTGCGCGTGCATGCATGTATGACCTAGTCTTGATTTACATCTATTTTCATATAAAAAAACCATGATGAAATTACTGGCAGTCCTTACTTGAAAGGGCTGCTGTCTATACTTCCTCATTGTTTTCTTGTCCAAAATATGATGTAATCCTGCAATTCAAGATCATATCTTGATGCTAACTTCTCTGTGTTGTTAGTTATCAATTCCTTGTATTGGAAGAGTTCTTTTGGTCATTTTAATCCATGCTGTCTCTGATGATTGAAGTCGCTAAATTGTAACAAAAAGCATAACTGAAAGAATCTAGCAAATAACCTATGTTTTTTTATGTGTGTGGAATGTCTTTCACGAAATAATGACAATGGTAATAATTGTGTTCCTCTGAAACTCTTTTCATTGTCCAAGAAAAAGAAAGGACTAGTTTTTTTAACTTCTTTTGGAGCAAATTATTTATGGGAGGAAGTGAGCTTACTAATAGTTATTATATGTTGTATCTGAATTACTTGCCACAATCAGGTAGTGCTTAAAGAAAGTTCTTCACCACATGACATGCTCAAGTCACTGTTCCAAGTTAATTATTTATACTGGTTGGAGAGAAATGCTGGAATTGAAGCAAGAAGTATCTCTGCTGACTGCAGACCTGAGGGGAGGCTACAAATCTCTCTGGAATATGCCCGACGGGAATTCAACCATGTGAAAAATGATAGTGTATCAATGGGTTGGGTCGCTGATGGACTAATTGCCAGGCCTTCACCAATTAGAGTTTGTCCTGGAAACATAGCCTCTTCAATTGCAAGCTGATGCAACATCAAGTTGTAGTTTAATGGTTCTTGCCATGAGGGAAAGAATTGCTTTTGAGGGGGGGGTTCTTGCCAGCTATATGGCCATTGGTGAACCATGCTCCTGGACATAAATCTATACTCCAATGGTTCTCAGACAAGTCTGTAGTTTAATGTTTCTCAAACAAGTTCAGACGCCCAAACATTGGTCGCTTGACATCGTTAGAAGGAAAGGTAGACTAGGCACTTCTTCGAGCCATCACTGCATGATCTGAAACTCAATACGGATGATCAAAATTGAGGCAAAAACACTTGCCCCGAGGTGCACAAATTTGTTCTTTTTAAGAAAACGTTGATACATCTCAAGTTATTGATATTAATCCACCTGCTGTACTTCGTCCTATATAAAAAATATGAAGCTTGGAGCAAAGAAACTAAATAAACTAAAAATGATTATGACGGGTTGTAAAAAAAAAAAAACAGTTTCTAATAAAAACAATTCTATGATCTTATTGGAAAAAAAAAATTGAGCCCTAACCTAGGTGGCTCAAAGCTTAGGTCTTTGAAATAAACCCCAACAAGTGAGCTTAACAGCTCAAGTACATGAGAATTAAACTGAAAAAAACAAAAAAATATTGAAGAATAAAAAAAAAACATTATTGTAGTGAATCATGCAATGTCAACGGAGCGACAAATCTTATAGATTTTTTGATATATTATTGAAAATGCTGGCTAGTAAAATGTTAAAATCATAATTTGCTAGACAAGATATATATATAACGAGTGATCGACATAATTAAGAAGAATTTTCATTAACCTTTTTTTTTTTCTAATATAGACAAATATGATTTAAATGACAATTATTAGGAAAAAGGTTCTTCCTCAGGTTCATCTTCATGCGTCAAAGAGCAGTGTTGGGAATCATCCACATGTACTCATAATTATCCCTGCAGATGGGAGGGTCTATCATGATTCAAGCCCACAACTACAAAGCAGGAATTTCATACTCGGTAAAAGAGCTGGGTAGCTATCATGCCTCGAGCACCCCAACCAATGTGCAGGCATCGCAGCTTCTTGTAGCATATATTTTCTATTCTGTATTACGAGACACAGGAAAAATAAAAAAAATTCAAGCATAATAAATAAATATTATTTTAATATATTTTTTAAATAAAAATTATTTTAAAAAGTAATTATAATTACTTTTTTAAATAGACTCTTATATCATTATCCACGTTGCGTTTTGGTTTAACACAAAAAAAATATTCAATCATTTCTAATAATGTGTTTCTTAAGTGAAAAATAAAATCTAAGTTATAAATTCAAATTTTAATTTTTATTTAACAACATATTTTTTTAAATACTGATGATATATCGAATGATATTTTTTAAAAGATATTTAGATAGCAAGACATCGGATTGATTCGTGTCAGTCTAGGTCAACCTGTCAAACTAGTGACCTGAGTTATAAGACAGTGATAATTATATAAAAATCAAATTAGAATAATATGAAAGTCAATTCCTAACCAACATAATGTTAAACAATAAAATTTTTTAAAAATATTAAATTAAGGAAAAAAACAAAAAAAAAATTGATTGACTTGGATTAACTTGTCAAACCCGCAATTTAGGTTATGCACCCCAATGGGTTTAACATTTTCCTTTGTAAAATTATTTTTATTTAATTATACAACAACAAAAATTGATGATCGAAAAATTGAGTACCAAATATCAGGATGTTCGTCTAAAATAGCTATAATCTCGTAAAAATCAAATTAAAACATATCATGAAAACCAATTAAAAACCAATCAAATATTAAAGGATGACATTGAAAAAAAAATCTATGAAAAACACTCAAAAAAAAAAACCCACAACAAAATTAAAAAGAAAAAAGAAAAAAAAAAGTTCAAGCTCATGCATTAGGCCCTCCATTTTTTTTAAATAACTAATGGTATGTATAAAATAAAGTTATGAGAAAACACATGACTAAAATATTATTTCTTGGAAATGATGCAGTAAGGGTGATTTATATTTTCTTTTAAGAACTCAACCTTTTATTCAGATATTTAGAACCAGTGTATATTTTAAAATTTTTAATTATTTAAAAAACTAGTTGGTGACTCCATTTTTCATAATTCCCATTTAATTTCTAAGGTCACATCTATTTATCGGGTAGTGACATTAAGAACAAAACTTATTGGCACATCTGATGAATTGATATTGTTTTAATCTCATTACATTGAGAAAATTCTTGACAATCTTTTTAAGTTGACAATAGCACTATCAAAGCACTAATGGATATAAATATAAATCTATCCAAAAATAAATGTAAAGAAATAGATCAATTGGGATATTCTTGAATAATTGAAAGTTTGTTGTATGCTATGAACTGCACAAAATCAGATATCACATACTAAGTTAGTAAACTAAGTAAATCCAAGTATGGATCATGCAAAGCACTAAATAGGATACTCAAATATTTTAGATACATCTTAGACTATAGATTGCACTATACTAGATACACATCAATATTAGAAAGTTATGGTGATTCAAAATGAATATTTGACGTAAAAGATTCTAAATTTACTAGTGAATATGTCTTCATACTTGGTGGAGCAGTTGTATCATGGAAATCCTCTAAGAAAAGTTATATCGGTAATATCCACGATGAAATAAAAGTTTATTATTCTTAATAAATTTGAAAAGAAAGTCAATTGGCTTCGAAATTTCTTAGATAAAAATTTTTATGTTGACCAAAGCCAACGTTAGCAATTTATATCCATTGTGATAATTAATCAACAACTGAAAGGGCACAAAATAGTATATGTAATAGTAAGTATAAAGAAAAATATGTTATAATTAATCAGAAATTTTAAACACTTGCTCTTGAATATAATTATTTTCCTTGATTATGTGAAGTCAAAGAAAAATATCATATGCCCGCTAACTAAGACTTTATCGAAAGAACTTGTATATAATTCATTAAGAAAAATAGGTTATCTAGTTGATTCAAGATCCCAAGATCTAGATTTAAATAAAAAAACTAAGTTATATAACATTCTTAGTAGTACTTGAAAACTATTATTTCTTGCCTATTCATATGATAAGAAAAGTGTTAGCTGAAACGTGATAAATGATGAGTTATACTCTTAGTGATTTCATATCTAGGAATAGTTGTATAATAAAATCTTTTTAATGAAAAAACATCTATATAAGTAAGAAATGTGATTTTTTTTTAATAATTTAGAAAAGATTGAATTCTTTAAGGCACTTATGAATATGAGAGTTGTTTAAACCAAAATGTACACAATCACGAGAACCAAAGGAAATCTCTAGATAGAGAACTTTGTGAATATTATTTTATTGGTTTATATAAAAGGTATATTAGTTCAAGATATTGTGTTAACTATTTATCCAAATAAATATAATATTATTTTACTATAAAAGGTTCAAAATCAAAAGCTACTTATCTTGATGTACTCATCCATTATATCATTATCTATATACAATTCTTTGAGTCTTTATATATGGGTTAGACAATTTTCATTCATATAGGGAAACTTTTCGAAATTTGTTTTAAGAATATAGTTAAAGGGCACATTTCAAACCAAATTAAAAGTGGGGTCTACTCACTTTTAAGATTAAAGTTTTATTAAAAATTATTCTCAAACAAAAATTCTTTAACATAAAACATTAACATGATTAAAAAAAATATGGGTAAATGAGAAACTAATCTCAAAGAACTTTTGGTTTGTATGTTTTTGTGAAACTCAAAAACCTTTTATTCCCTATTGAAAGAATATAAGATTTCCGTGTAGTTTATATAGTAAGAAGTTGAAGAGTGAAAAATGAAAAATGAACTCGTAGAGCACCAAAACTTTTAGAGGTGAGAGGACTCAAACAAAGTGGGTTTTGGTCTTAAGCCACATGGGTGCTTGCTTGGCTCAGCTCAGGCTTAGGTCATGGGTCTTTAGGTTTGGGCTTGGGTCTAGGTTTGGGCCATGTTTGTTTCCCGAAAAATAGTTTTCGGGAAACCACTTTCCAAACTTTCCTGTGTTTGTTTGTCATTAGGAAAGGTGATCAACGGAAAATACTTTCCGGTCAACGGAAAACACTTTCCAGTCAAAGGAAGATTTGACTTGGTTTTCAGGAAAGTGTTTTCCCTTTTGGCTGTGTTTGTTTTCCGGAAAGTGGTTTCCGGAAAACCACTTTCCAAACTTTCATGTGTTTGTTTGCCATTAAGAAAATTGGTCAACGAAAAACACTTTCCAGTCAAAGGAAAATTTGGCTTGGTTTTCAGGAAAGTGTTTTCCTGGAAAATTTGGGCGGAAAACACTTTCCGGAAGTTGTGAAAAATTTAAAAATATCATTATTTGCTGATTATATCAAATTTGATCCTCAAACTTTTGATTGCTATATATATTTTGTTTTGAATATTTATTTTTTAATTTCATCTCTTAAAATTTAATTTTTATATTAACTTTGGTCCTTATTTTTAAAATTGCTATTTGCTTTTTCCTTATCATTTTTTTATTGAAATTTTTTATCTATCAAATTTGGTCCTTATTCTTTTGATTGTTACTTATTTTATTTGAAATAATTTATGAAATGTTAATTATTATTATTTTAATTTCTTCATCTTTTAATTTTTTTATTTTTTATTTGATCTCTATTATTTTTATTATTATTTATTTTATTTGAGATAATTTATGAAATTATATTTTTTTTCAATTTCATTCTCATTCAACTTTTTAATTTGTAAGATTTGTTCCTCATTATTTTAATAAACTTGAAAAAAAATAAAACATTAATAAGTTATTTTCCAGCTTATTTTTCATAATATAACCAAACATTGGAAAGTGTTTTCCAACTTATTTTCCATTACACTACCAAACATCGGAAAATACTTTCCCCGGAATTCACTTTCCAAAAGAAAACTACTTTCCAGCAAACAAACGGGTTGATGTAAAATTATTTTTTAGATTATAAAAAATTATTTTTTATCAGTTTATTTTTAGCTTGGATTTAGGTTTGTTGTAAAATAATTATTTAACTCATAAAGAATTACTTTTTATACCAATCCATTTAGCTTAGCCAACGCATTAATAAATATTCTTAATAGTAACCTTCCACCTCTTAAACAATTTTATTTTCAAAGTAAAAATGTCTAGTTTTTAAGGAACAAATTGTTAGGTTTTTTACTTATTGATAGTGGGTAATTAAAGAAAAATGATAAGAATTGATTCCAATAATTATCATTATTAATTCTGCATCAATTTTGGTTTTAAAAATCAATACAAAAAAGGGTTGAAAGAGAGATGTTCTACACACCTCTCAGTAACTCATTTATCTTCTTCTTAACAATTTTTCAGTTTATTTTGCCTCTCATTTTGCCTTACCTTTGGCCCTTTTTTTCCCTCCATTCTATTGATTATGTTATAGTCCTTTGTAAAGAGATTTGGAATTCATTGTTCTTTTGGTTCTTAGACTTTCAAAAGAAGTGCATCTTTTAAAAGTTTAGTTATTGAATTCTAGGATACTATTTGTAAGAAGATCTTTTGCACCAAGTGATAGAGTATTTTTGTCTTAAGGATACATGGTTTAATCCTTGAGAACATCTTCTTTACATCATCCAGTTATCTTCAACGATCAATAATTAAATATGTAATATCTTTATTGTTTTTAGTTTAAATATAATATCTATTTTTTAGATATGTTAGTATACATGCTAGGATATTTATTGATTCAAATGCAACTTTAAATATTCTATTATTTGCTTAGTATACACTAGTTTGCCTCTCGTGTTTTTGTTGTGGGTTGGACCCAAGTTTTTCGGACAGTAAAAAAGCATATCTAGACCATCCGAAGTTTTTCATTATTGTTATTAAATTCGGTAAAACGATTCAAACTTGAAAAATCTCAACCCGATTCTTTGATTAATATTTAGTCAACCCACCAAATCCATAATCTAGGTTAAGGAATCCACTGGGTTGAATTATTATTTTTTATTTTTTAAAATAATAAAAATACAACAATTGATTTATCATCAACCCAATACTAAAGGATGAAACTCAATAAAAAAAAACTCACATTAAATGATAGAATTGGAAGAAAAAAAAAGCAAAATATATATAAAAAAAGGGGCCAAGAAATCTCTACTTGACTCTTTGATTAATATTTAGTCAACCCGTCAGACCCATGATCCAAGTTGTGGACTTCACTGAATTGAATTTATTTTTTATAAGATAAAAAATACAAAAATTGATTTACTATAAACTCAAAACCGAAGGATAACATTTAACAAAAATCTCACACTAAACGATAAAAATCTCACATTCAATAAACAAACTCTGCCTGTTTTAGTTATATTTATTTATTTATAATACTTGGATTTTTTTTTAAACTCTTTTACAAGTTTGTTTATGTTTATTATAAAATCACATGCAATCTACCCTAAATAGCTGCTACTAATTAATGGAAATATCACCAACAAATATCAGATGTCAAGAAAATATAATTGATACGGGGTTTGATCAGAAGGAACATACGCGTAAAGAACACAAGATTTTTCTTGACCATGAGAATGGAAGAATCCCTTTTTATGTCTTAGGCTGAGCACACCTTTGATTGGTTGAATGTATGATGTATCTTTGGATTGTCGAAGTTCTCTTCTTCTTCTTCTTAGAAAATATTAAGAAGAAGAAAAGCTTTTAAAGTATGTTGTGACAAGCCACAAGCCATAGCTATTGATTTAACTTTCAAGAATAAAAATCAAATCCATCCTTTAGGAGGGAGGAGAAAGGCAACTACAGGATAAAAGTTTTACACGAGTTAAATTTTATCAATTTAATGTAGCCACCAAGAAAATACAAAATACAGTGAAACATATTACAAATCGCTGGCTTAGAAGTCTTCCCTCCTTGGTGAAATGAGCATGGCTGGTGTTATTCATGCTATATATAATATAGGCTATGAATGTTGGAATAGTGTCCTCAAGGTTGTTTTGAAAGAAAGAGGCCATCCAGCATTGTTTCACACTCCCTCATGAGTTCGTAAAGCAAATCAGTGGAGAAGAATGGTCGTTGCATAACCCTAGGCATGGAGGAAAAATGGAAGGAAGTGCCTGTCCTCTTGTTGTGCTTCTTCACTATCTTGACCAGCCCTGCATGAATAGAATTCAAAATCATTAAGTGGGAATTAAAACTTGGCAATTTGATGCGCCTGTACTTGGTCAATAAAGCTACCTGTCAAGTTCATATTCAGAGGTGGAGAGAAACGAAACGAAAGCGGTGTGTACCTGTGAAGTTAAGGACACTGTAATGCAGCAGCAAAACCATCTCTGCGTGAAGATTTAATATGTCCCTCTGCACCTGCAACTTCTCTTCATTACTGTCCAAATTTCCAGCCCTAAGTTGCATCTCCTGCTCCATGCAAATCATTATCCAAGTAGCAACGATGAACTAACCATGCATGTTGGCAAAAGAAAATCTAAAAAGCAACTCTTTTTTATCGCAGAGAAAAGATGCAAGATAGTTAAATACCTTCAATCGGATGACATAATCTTCCTCTTTATCAAAATAAAACGCATTAACCTTGTTGAGTTCACTATGTAATAATCGGGTGAAACCAATTCTCTCCCTGATATTATTATTCACGTCCAAGAATCTGCCTGTGGCAAATCCTGACCGATCATCACCCATCCTTCTGTCCCTTGACGACCGAGGATTAATCAGCTTCAACTGCTTCTTCAGCCCCTTGTAACATATGAACTGACGTTTCCATTCAGGAAGGACTCTCTCAACCTCGTCGCGGAGCCTCTTTTGATACTTCATTTCTGGTGGTGAACAGAGCTACGGGGGTGAGACTCGTGTAACAACAATTATGCTAGTACATCCTTTGATGCTAGACCAAATATATTTGTTGTTTTTTAACAAGTTTCCTCAAAATAATCGAGACATCGGATATGTATGTACATGTTTAATTTAATACAACATGTCTCAGAAAGCGACTGCAGATATTGTCTCTAGTCAGCCTTCCATGTTGCATCTTCCTCGAAACAATCGACAAATAATTCCCATTACTTCAGTTCGTGTTGCTTACAGAGAATCCGGATATGTTCATGGAGAAGTAATAACGTTTAATCCAACAATCCCTCTGCGTTTTATTTGAGGAATATGAGAACATAGATGATTCCAAACAATCAAGTTTCTAAAGAGAACCATTATTAAGACTTTTGTACCATCAGGCACATTCTGTCGTTTCTGCTGCCTATTCTATTATGGAGCCATGTATGATGTATCCAACAGACAACACACAACCTTGAGACTCAGGACAAGGCCATTACAAATATGTCCCCCAATCTATTAATTTCAATTACACTGCAGAGTGCGGAGTAAACTATGAAACTACTGTAATGGTTTGCTAGATCATCAAAATAGATTCGAAATCCAGAGTTATTTGTTTCTACTCTGGCTGGAATGCTAATTTCTACAATGTAGAACAGCCTCCTAAGCCCCTCCACTTTCTCAATCAGATAAACATGCCTCACACTTGTCCAAGCATGCAGAAAAGAAGATTGTGCTAAACAATCACTGCGATCAACCAAAAATACAACTAGTCTCCCAGAATTCTTTTCAATTTATTTAATACATTGTACAATAGGTATTCAGATGTCTTAGAACAACAAGTCAACAACCATCCTAGTTTCAATCTCTTTGGACAGTTTTGTGGCATTCCCAGATGTCTAATGAAACATTGATCCTGAAAATTTTAATAGTCACATCATAAAAAGGAATCTAACACTCAGGATCCAGATCATACAATTGCCTCTCAATGGTTCAAAAGAAACATAGCAGGAATCAATAAGATGTTACCAATTTGTTACAAGCAAAAGTTTGAAGAGCGTTCCATGGGACAGACACAAACGACCAAGACTTTTACAATCTCCATTTAGCTGGTTGATTTTAAGAGCTTTCAGACTCAGAACTCTGTTGGAGGTTTTAATCTTGTTAGCCTTCTAACTCTTTCTTTGTCTGTGTTCTCCAGCAGTCCCTTCAAAGAATGGGAATGAAAAGTGTAAGGATAACAGGCAGCAAAGTCTATATTTATTCATCTTACATGAATACCACTTGCATTCTGACTTCAAATGGATTGCATGTAAGTTTAATTTTGTTGAACCTCACTCTCCATTCATCACGCATTAATGGAAAACACAAATTGCATTCATATCAGACTATTAACACAGCTGCTATGCCATGTCAAATAAATAAACAGTGTTGGGAATCTACTAAAACATAAGGTTCCTTTTTGCACTTTTCTCATATCAAACTTAGCAGTGATAGCAGGCTTTTAACCAAACAGAGACTATTAAATATTGTACCGTGATTGCAACAACAAACATGCTCTTGATCAAGATTTTATGAATCAATATATTAAACTTGTTTAGGATGAACAAACCCCTGAAATATACCTTAGAACATTTCAAGTTTCTCAAAAGTTTTAAGGATAAGAAAGGGCCTGATTTAGAAGCTTACCTTCCAAACAATTTCATCCAGGCACAAGCATATCTTTCCGTACTTGTCGAGGAAGAGGCGCTCCGTAGGGGGCTTCCCACATACATCCTTTAAAGCTGATGTTATGGCGAAGATGACTTCTGTCACTAGTAAGAAAGCATCCAGGGATGAGAAACGGAGCATAACATGTCAGCCATACAATCAATCACATAAGAGGCTCAACACCTTCCCAATCAATTGCTATTTCATCAACCACTTATAACACAAATTACATCCACAACCAAAAGAGATGCCACCGTAAACAGGGGAAACCAAGGTTTCATTTATATTATTTTAATTAGTTTTCAGTGAAAGAATGGAACCAAACATTTCATTTTACTGATTTGCCAAAAAAAATAATACAATCTCAGACCCTGTCAGAATTTTACGTCAAGAAAGAAGAAACTGACACACATATAGCAAGTCTTAAACTAAAAGGTGTAGCCAAGGGCTCACAAGCTGGATAGTATTCAACCTCAAAATGATCTCAGTATCAAGAAGAACCTCGATCCTTGCACAAACAAGTATAGAATACTTGAAAGATAAAGATTTAACTTACACGCAAGTTCATCATACTCATCTTTGCCAACAATGAAAATGCTGACATCCCCAAGCACTGTGTAAACAATATAAACTGACCTGGCAAGAAAAATATAACAGTGATTCGAGTATAATTCACTAAAAGGGAGAAAAATCCTTGGTCAAATTATCCAAAAATTTAGAAACTGGTGTTATACAACTTTAAAGACATTACAATTCTATACTATCACAGAAAAAGTAGAAGAGCAAGGAATAGTCCATGGCATTGTGGCAACACTGCAACTTAACTTTCTGGGATCTACTTTTCTCCATCAAGTAATACAACCATACAAAGGAAGGTTTCTGATACAACTGCCACGCTGTCTGAATAGTGACAAAAGACTTTTGTTTGGCAAGTAACATCATTATTTTGGCATTTTAATTAGTTCTGCTTTCCTTGGTGAAACTTTTGAACTGCCTATTAGTACCCTAACCAAGATACTGGAAACAATTTGGCGAAGCTGACTCATCTTTGATATATTATGGATTGAATACTATAAGAAATATGGTATACCCAACAGGCAACCTAGAAATGGATTGTTGAAGAATTAACATTAACTGATCCATGAGTCATAATTTGCAAGAGCAACCGTTGCCTATACTATCCTGCAGAACTGCCTTTTCATATTATTACAGGTACACAATTTGCGTTAAAGCAGACACAACTAGAATAAAATTTATGAACTGAATAGCAACAACTAAGGTTCCCCCATAGCAAACTGAGAGTAGATGCTATAAGATGAACAAATCCAGGATTCATAATTTGCAAAAACAAAAGTTTCATATATACATACATGCTGCACCACCATTTTAAGTGTACAGTTAACATATATTATTCATTACACAGAAACCACTTCGAATAAATGTGAAATGCATGATCAAACAAACCATGAAAATGATAAGGAAGAAAGAAAGAAAACATGTTTCATTGAGTTCCATCTTTTAAGATGATTTTTTATTGAAAGATACAAATGCAAGTACTCATTTTCAACATAAATAAATCAAATTGGGAAAGCTCAATTTTTATAGCATTTCAATTTTCAACTCCCAATTGACATAATTAGCAAGCAAACAATTTTGTTGATAGCAAATAGGTAACAAAATCTGGCCGCAGAGAGCTCAAACATATGATACTCAGCAAAACCAACATTTGTGGAAGCATCATCTTCTCAAACTGTACTTAACTAGCATTTTGAAGATAATGCAGAGATCCAGCTCTTGTAATACAATTTGCAAGACTTTTAAGCAAATGAGAAAAAGGGGCACCAAGACATGGGAAATGAAGATCAATCAACCAGACAGTAAACAATATATGCAATCTATATTCAATGTACAAGTAACACATGTCATGCATATTAAATCTACAACTCCATTTAAACATCAGAAAGGGTATAAAAAAAATTTCTAGAAACAAAAAAGTGTTATATATTTTGGGTACTTCTTGAATAAGAGAAAGATTATACATACTTGTGAGAAGCAACAAGGAGCTCCTCGTTTCTAACACCTTTTAGATTATCTGCCCCCAGCTTAACCAAGAAAGATCTCCAATGCAGCCGTTCCTCAGCTGGAACTCCACTAAACCTGCAACAATGTTAGAGTTCAACACATAAAAAAACTTAAATTAACACTAACCAAATTATCTTATAATGAAAGTCCTATATATCTAGACCTATTATCTTGTTGATTGAAATTTGAAATCCACAAGAGCAGCTGAAAACACTCTTCTTTTTTCTCTTTAAAATGGTCTGATGTTATCTGAAAATGCAAAACAAGTGGGGTCCTTGTGCCCAAAACACTTTCAGAACAGAAGGTAGTGACTTCTCCCGTCTATGCATGAAGACAGACGTCTCTTATTTACTGTTGGCCACTATGGTTAGAGGACCTGATTAAATTGGATACTACTTTCCAAATGCAAAACAACAGTTGATGGCCTTGTTTGACTCAAAACTCATGTTTATTGTAGTTTTGTGCCCTAATGTCATCAAACACTGTATCACATCATCTAGCAGCCACAATTCGTATAAGCAAACGAGGATCTTCTATGGGATCATCTAGAAATGATCTTGAGCTTTCAAATTTCCACTTGAAATAGACTCTCTCAATACTCAAACCTGAGTAGTGTTACTTGGAAACCTACGAATACATTAGCATTATGGGCTCATATGATTTACCATGTTTATTTTCCTTAAACAATCATGGATGTAGTCTACATTCAAATCAATTGCCTCACTCTCACCACAAGCAACACAAATATTCTCCAAGAACTAAATGCTCCCAATCATTTACAATTTCCCACTTCACAACAACACAAAAAAGCGCACATAAAAATAGACCAAAAAAAAAATCACACCATCTACTGAAAAAAAAATGTAAACCCTTGTACGAAAATTAAATAAATAAGACATAAATCCATTCAAATTCCACCTAATCAAATATATATATATATATATATATATATATATATATATATATAAAGCCCAGAGAAGAAGATCGATTAAAGAAAACAATGAAACAGAAGTTTAAAAGTATTGATCTAGCGAGAACGATTCCGATTTTTAACGCGTACCGTTCGATTAAGATGTTGCCTTCAACATTTGCGAACAATACTGCAAGGATCATCTTTTTTTTCAGTAATATAAATTTTTGGGTCTCTTTTTATTCTCTCTCTTCTTTTCTTTTGTTTTTCTTTCTTTTCCTTTCTTTCGGTTGCGAATTGTGTTTTGACGAGAACCAAGCTGCTGCGTAGTTTAGCATTATGCCCCCTGTATTTTAAATTGATTCACAAATTACGTTTTTTGTTATTTTTTGTTTTATTGCCGTGTTTTCACAGCAGGTTGAATATAAAAGTTTTGAAGAGTTAAAAAACATATTTAGAAAAATATTTTTGTATTTTTATTAAACTCCTTATAATAAGTTATACTAATATAAACGCTGAGAAATTCTATACAGAATCTTTAATTAATATTTAATCAGTCTATCAAACTTATAATTTAAATTATAAATTTTGTTAAATTAAATTAATTTTTTTATTTTATTATATGATAAAAAAATATAAAAATTAATTTGTTATCAACTCAATATCAAAGAATAAAATTAAATACAAACAACCAACTTTTTTATTAGCCAACTCATGACCTGGTTTATAGATTTCACTTGGTCATTTTTTTATTAATTTATCATATTATAAAATATATATAAATTAATTTACCATTAATCAAATACATAATTGGGTTCATAGTTTATTGACTGTGCTTTCACTATGAGTGGGATCCAAAGTTTTTGGAATGTAAAAAAATAATAACTACATCATTGAAAACTTTTTGGTATTATCATGAAACTTGGTACAACGGTTTAAATTTAAAAAATCCTGACTTAACTATTTACTTAACTGAAGTTTTAAATTAAATTGTATGAGAGTTGTTCTAATATGATCTAATTCACTAGATAGATCCAAAAAAAATCAATCCAATACTGAAGAATAAAATTAAATAAAAAAAACTCATATTAAATGATAGAATTGAAAAACAAAAATCACAAAAAAAATTGGTCCAAAAACCCAGAGGAATTAAAAACCTCATAGTAAAGGATGAAATTAAAAAAAAATAAGAGGCCAACTTTTATTAAATGATATAAAATACAAAAATTAATTGACCATCAATACAATACTAAATGAAAGAAATTCAATGAAAACTTAACATTAAAAAAATTTAAAAAGAAATGAAAAAAACAAAAGGCCAATTAAAAAAATTCATGGGCATGTTATTAAAAAATGGAAAAAAATATTAACAAATAAAATTCAATAAAAAACTCACATTAAAAATAAAATTGAAAAAATAAATAAAAACAAATAGGACAAAAAATGTATATTCCCAATAAAAAAAAAGTCAATTATTATAACAACAAATGAATAAATCTTATATTATAAAATCTATAATTATATATATTGAATCTCCATTAGAATTTTTTGGACTTCATAACTCTTGGGTTTAGTCTCTTGATTTTTCATGACACTTAGGTTTCCTAGTATTCTTTGATATTTTCATTTTCTTCTCTATATATATAGACTACTTGTCATGTATTTTGAGTGTTGAAAAATATATAATAAAATGTGTGAATTTTTATTTTAAATTTTATTCTAGAAATGTATTTTCTTACTTGTTTTTTATTTTTTTAACACGTTATCACCACAATCACTCTAATTCATATTGAAATCTTAGCACACATGAACTCTTATGTTACATGGCTTATATCAATTTCAATATTTTTTTTTTCCTTTCATTATTGTTCATAATTTATGGAATATATTTGGTTCTGTAACTTATTTTGAAATTTTTTTTTTCTTTTTTTCATCAATATTTAAAGTTCTTAAAGAACTAGTATTGTAATTTCCTGAAGAATTAAATAAATTTAATACAGTTCTTAAGATATTTGTATTAGGATATATTATTTTATTTTATTTGTATTAGGATATTTATTTTATTATATTTTCAATAAAAAATGTCAATTTTATTTCAATTAAATAATAAACTTTAACTATATTTTTAATAGAGACATGTTTTTCATGATGGAGATTTATGTCTGGCAGACAGTGCAATAACACAAAATTCTCAAGAAAAAAAATACTTTGAATATTTGACATTAACCAAAGTTAATGTCACTATAATATCAGGTCCAACAGACATGATTAAGCGCAAGGGTTAATATTTTGTTATCAAATAACACAAAACTAAGCATCAAAGATGCATTATATTCACCTAAGTCTAGAAGAAATTCACTCAGTTTTAAAGATATACAAGCTAATGGTTATCATATTGAAACAATAGATGAAGATATAAAAGAATATATTTATATTATTTCATGTATTTCAGCTAAGAAACTTGTACTTGGAAAATTACATGCTTTCTCTTCTAGAATTTGTTATACGATCATGAAATTTATTAAAACAAATGTTGTGATACATCAGAAGTGTTCTAACCAAAAATTATTTATGCTTTGGCATGATCGATTTGGACATCTGAGATCAATAATGGTGCGACAGATTATTGAAAATTCATATGGACATCCTTTAAAGAACCAAGAGATTCTTTTACCAAGTGAAAATACATGCGCTGCATGTTCTCCATGTAAATTAATTACCAAACCATATCCATCAAAGGTTGTTATAGAATTATCATCGCTGCATGTTCTCCATGTAAATTAATTACCAAACCATATCCATCAAAGGTTGTTATAGAATTATCATCTTTTCTCGAAAGAATTTAAAAAGATATATGTGGGCATATTCATCAACCATGCGGACCTTTTAGATATTTATGGTATTGATTGATGCATCAAGTAAATGGTCACATGTTTGTTTACTTTCTAGCCGAATTGATGCATTTTCTAGATTAATAGCACAGATTATCAGACCACGGACGTAAGTTCCTAACTATCTAATCAGGAAAATTTGATTGGACAATGCTGGTAAGTTTACTTCTCAAGCATTTAATAATTTTTGCATTTTTATTGGAATTGTTGTTGAACATCGTATTGCTCACATACATACTCAAAATGGTCTAGCAGAATTATTTATAAAACAACTTCAATTAATTGTTAGGCCATTACTTATAAAATTAAAAAAAATTAAAAAAAATTACTTACATTTATTTGAGAACATGCTATATTATATATTGCATCTTTAGTTAGAATTAGACTAAGTATTTATCATAAATATTTTTTTTTAACTTGTTTTTGGTACATCATCAAATACATTCCATCTATGAATTTTGTAGCCCAGAAAAAATATAATATCAAATCTTAATTAATATACTTAAAAGAGCCTCCAATATTACATTTTCCTTGGCATGGGGAAGATGCATTGACATTGAATATAGGTCGTAGGGGACGCGGGGCATTCTTATCCTGCCATTAAGAAATAATCAATGGCCAAGATGGGACTTCTTCTCTCATCGTAACCCGTTGGATCTCAATTAAACCACCACTTCTTGTCGGCAGTCTTGACTCTTGGGGTGATTGGCCTGTCAGAGCCTGACAAAGGCAGGACACGTGTTCGCTAACACAGTTGTGGCTCTAAGGTCATCTAGTATGGAGTACAAGGGGGCTGATTTTCAATATCCTATCAAACTCACAAGTCACAACTACATCATGAAATTAAAATAATTCAATAAAAAACAAAATAAAAATTATAAATTCTTTATGATGGCTTCGGAATGACGTATTGTAAATTCACTTATTTTGCAAGGATATAGTTGGCCGGAATGGTAAATTGAACACTGATCGTTATATAAAGATAGATCAGTTTTTTTTATTTATTGGAAAAGTGTAATTCAATGGTCATTTCGAGTCTCTTAAAACTTAAAATTACTGAAAGTTTATATAATCGTTAATTTTAGGGCTTGTAAAATTAATCGAGGTGTGCGCAAACTAATCCGAATACCTATGTTAATTAAAAAAAAGATAAATCAAGTTTTTTCTTAATAAAAATGATTTAATTAAATGTAGAAGAATAGATTAAAACTCACCTCATTATATTTTATTTCTTAAAATATTCATAGGTATTAGGAGTCCTCAGCAGTTAATCATTCATAGCTTAATTATGACAGCAGGTTTACATGTCTTTAATGAACTAAAATCTAATTATTTTCAATGAAAAACACTCCATGCCGACTAATGTATAAAAGACATTGACGTGACTTGTTTAGAAGTGATAATTGAACCCAAGATATTTTGGCATTTGACACCAAGTTATTATCATCATTGGTGCTGGGATTTGTGGATAGAATAAAAAAGGTGTATTTAATCATTTTTCCTTGGCCCTTTCCAATTTTTCTCTGTTTCACTCATGACTTCCACTCTTGGTTTGCTTTATTACTTGTCTAAAATGCCCCCTCCTCATGGCCCTTGATGGATGTCCACGTGAGACACAGGGAAGGAGAGATTCCAAGAATGCAATGTTAGAACTTGGAAGACTATTCGGCATCATTACCGTTGATAGCAAGTTCTCACATGCGTGAATCACGGGCATCTCGTACAACAGAGAAAAACAACGTGGGACCTGCAATTTCTGTATGCTGCCACGTTAACCCATGATTTCCTTACGCCTAGCTATCTTTCTTAACACCAAATAGTGTAATTGTTCTTTTTCTAACATGTCCCCACAACTACAGGAGAACACTCTTATGGAAGAAGGAAAATAATTCAAGTAAATTACGAATTATAATATATTAACATGAAACTAGTGGCGGGTTAGATTGAAGAATCTTTTTTTCTTTACAACTTGATTCAATCATTTGAATGCATGTATATACATGAAGTTAAACTTGAAATCATAACACCACCTTCTATGATAAACACAATCGAAAGCAAATTCACTATTCATATAAATAATAAAGTTGATCAAACCTTTTTTTTCATTTTTTTTCTATTTTGTTTTTCATTTTTTTATTTAATTTGTTTATAGCTTAATTCTAGAAGATAAATTTTTTATTAATGCAGAAAAACAATTAAAAATGAGAGGAACATGGTGTAAAACATAGAGAAAATTCATGGTTAGTCTTAGAGTTTTTAGAGTTTTTATTTTGATCTAAAAGTTTATTTTCTTCCTTTTCAATCCCTGGATTTCAGAGAGGGAAGAGAAACTTGTTAGACAATAACGAGGTTGTTAGTTGACCGCAATTCGACCACAAAAAAAGGATTTTTAATTTGTGCAAGTTTCAACTAAGGCTAAACTTAGAGATCCTTTGGAGCATCAAGAAGAGGCCTTAGTATATTTAATACATGTGCAAGAGAGGCACAATCCACCCATAACTTCAGAGGACATGATGATGTAGATGGTGATTTAGATGTTATCAAGCTAAAAATACCTACTTTTCAAGGTAAAAACGATCCCGAGACGTATTTGGAGTGAGAGAAAAAGGTGGATTGAATTTTCAATTGTCGAAGCTATTCAGAGGCGAGGAAGGCGAAATTGATAGTCATTGAATGTACAGAATACATATTAATTTGGTGGAATCAAAATGTGATTCACAGGAGGAGGAATGAAGAAAGACCAATGGTGTTATAAGAGGAGTGAAAGTGTTGATGATAAGGCAATTTGTGCCTAACCATTATTATAGGAATTTGTATCTAAAATTACAAAGTTTGTATCAAGGTTTTAAGTCAGTGGATAAGTATTATAAGGAAATGGAGATCGTGATGATTTAGGCTAACATAATTGAGGATAGGGAGGTCATGATGGCTAGATTTCTTAATGGATTGAATATGAAGATTCTGAATATGGTGGAATTATAAAATTACATGGAGTTGGAGAATATGGTCCATATGGTGATGAATGTGGAGAGGAAAATAAAAAGAAGGGGACGGACACGTTTTTGGACCAATTCGACTTCATCTTCATTAGCATGAAGGCCGAATCAGAAGAGAGATGAGGCTACCTAACCAAAGTCTTTTATCCCTACTAAAGTTGAACCACCTAAAGTTAAGGTTGAAACCTCTACGTTTTTAAAGGTAAATTTAACTCTCAACTAAAACATACTCGAGATGTTAAATGTTTCAGGTGTCAGGGGCTTGGATAATGGTGATAAGAGACAATGATGATGTGGAATTCGAGAGTGACATTTTAGATTGTGAAAACATGTTACCATTGAAGGATTGTACTGAGGATTAAGTGGTGTTACCTGTTGAGGAGTCCTTGATTATAAGACGTACACTTCAGGTTCAGGTTAAGGAAGATGACAGTGATTTACAAACGAAAAACATCTTCCATACACGATGCTATGTAGAAAACAAGACGTGTAGTTTGATTATTGATAGTGGAAGTTGTACTAGTATGGCTAGAACTACCTTGTTAGTAAACTGAACATGTGGGCATGCTCGTTATAAACCTAGAACTAGTAGGGAAAAAACTTTTGTCGCATATAGAAAACTTAGATACTTCTCAATCACTTCTAGACTACAAAGGTTATCCACGTCTCCAAATACTCCTAAGCATATGACATGTCATCATTCATATGATGCGGTGGATGGAGTTATGGTGCACCCATCTGATGGTGAAGTCTGGAAACATTTTAATAAGGTGCATCCTCAATTTTCATTCGAATCAAAGAATATACGTCTTGGGTTATGTACATACAAATTCAATCCATTTAAGTCATTTACTTCTTCTTATTATTGTTAGTCGGTGATACTTACAGTTTACAACTTGCCATCAAGGATGTATATGAGTTAGGTCATACCTAGTTCTAATAGTGCAGGTTGGAATATAGATATTTATCTTTGACCGTTGATTGGTGAGTTGAAGCATTTATGGTCATCCGAGACTTTGACTTATAATGTCTCGAGGAAATAGAATTTTCAGATGAAAATGGTTTTGATGTGGACTATCAATGATTTTCCTGCATATGAAATGGTTTCTAGTTGGAGCACACATGCAAAATTAACATCTTCATACTATATAAAAAATAACAAAGCCTTCACGTTAACAAATGATGGTAAAATGTTTTTTTATTGCCACCAACGGTTCTTGCTAACAGATCATAAGTATAGAAAGAATATAAATGACTTTTTTGTTGGTAGAGTTAAAAGGGATGTTGCACTGCTGCTACCGTGGTGAAGAATTGTATGATGTGGTGTCGTTGTACAATGACATTGTGTGTTTTCAATCCGGTAAACATAAGTTTCCTGGTTTTGGTGTGAACCATAATTGGGTAAAGCAAAGTATTTTCTGGGAGCTTTTTTATTGGAAGACCAATCTCTTTTGTCATAATCTTAATGTCATGCACATTGAAAATAACATGTTTGAAAATATTTTTAACACGATTATGGACATGAAAGGAAAGACAAATGACAATATAAAGGCTATAATAATTATACATTTATTTTGTCATCATAAAAATATGGAGTTGGTTTATGATGGGTTACGGATAACAAAGCCCAAAGCCAACTTTGTCTTAGATAAGAATGCATAATTACTTATCTACCACTGGCTTAAGAGTCTATATTTTCCTAATGGATATACTTTAAACATATCTAGATTGGTGAATTTGAAGGATTGTAAATTGTATGGAATTAAGAGTCATGAATGCCACATGTTTATACAAACACTCATTCCAATAGCTTACCAGGATTTATTGTCAAATAAGATATAAGATGCACTCACAGAGATCGATCACTTCTTTAAAGATATATGCTCCAACAAGTTATATATACAACACATGGAGAGGCTTTAAACAAATATTATCTAGACAATTTGCAAACTTAAGATGATATTGCTTTCATCGTTCCTTCAATTCAATAGAGCATTTACTCATACATTTATTGTTTGAGGCAAAAGTTGAAAGCTTAATCTAGTATAGATGGATGTATCCATTCGAAAGGTTGGGGATTACATATGTATCATAATTAAATTTCTACTATTGTCTTTTTTTAAAATTCAAAACATTCATTTAATTCCATGCAGATACTTGTTCAACCTTAGAAGAAAAGTAAAAAGCAAGGTGCATGTTAAAGCTTTAATATATGAGGCTTAAATTGTTGAAGAGATCTCAATATTTATCTCATACTATTTCGAGCCTCACTTAAGAACAAGAATCAACCGCGTTATAAGATATGATGACGATGAGGAAGTATCTTTGAATGAGAACTTGTCAATATTTTCTCATCCTAGACAACCTGTACCAAAAATGTTGTGAAGGGAAGATACTTGATAAAAATTGAACTCAAACATGCATATAATTATAAGTTATTTAACTATGATAAATTGAGACTTAGTAAGTATAATAATTAACATGTCATTACTTTTGAACAATTTATCACTTATACTATTATAAACTAATAGATTGAATAATTTCTCGTAGGAAACATCATAAAATTTAAAATCCCAAAACTCATAACTAACTAAATCTTAAATCTTTTGATTATAAGATGGAAAATTTTCCATGTGGTTCAGAATACATTTAAGGATTGTTTAATTATTCTTATCTCTCGGAATACTTAATTTTGTAACACATTTCTCATTAATTGTTAATGGTTGTAATTCTCGTACCAGGTTTATCAATTGGGAGAATGCTAATGTTACTTTGAATTTATTATGTTCGGGTCTTGAAAGAAAGGTGAAGTGCTAAAATATGTATTTCATCAATATACGTGTTTTTCATACTAAAAAGTATGGTTAGGATAGAAAGACATATAACATAAGAGTTTGTGTTAAGAAATTGACTTCTAATGAGTTCAAAGTTAACTACTATGGTAAGTTAAAAGAGGTAATTGAACTGTAATATCACAACAAGCAGAATAAAGTTTTTTATTCAAATGCTATTTGTATGATGCCACTGACTGGGGAATTAGAGTAGATCTTCATCATGGTTTGGTAGAAATTAATATAAAGGCTAGACTATGTAATGTCGATGATGTCTTTATTTTCTTCAAGTAATGCCAGTAAGTTTATTATACATGTACTCCTTCCTTTAAAAATGATCATTCAATAGTTGATTGGTTATCTATAGTGAAAACCAAACTCATAGGTCATGTTTAAGTTGTTTAGAATGGTAATGATAAACTAACTATGAGAGATGATGTCTTTCAACTTGATAAGTTAGTTGATCCATATCGAGTTGTTTTATCTACTGACTTAGAAGAAAATTCAAATTTTCGCATCGTTGAGAATACTTTTATTGATGTTGACTTTAAGGATTTAAATGATGTTTGAGAACTAGCGGACATACAGAAGTCAATGAAGATGATGATGGTGATGAAATCAATGTAAGAGATGTGATGGAGATAAAGATGATGACAATGAAGAATAAGACAATTCTGATTAATTTGCACAACATGAATATGTAATGAAATTATCTATAATTCTAATATTTCTCGATGAAATTAACTTTAATGTAATGACAATGACTTGAATTTATCATTACACGACAAGGAAACAATTTTTTTTTGTGATTTTATTATTATACATAGAATTAATGTTATTGTGTTTTGCTGTATTGTGATTTTAACTATTTGCATGATGGATAAATAAAGAATACAATTACAATCTGAACACAAAAATTGTTTTATACCGATAGAATTACTAACGGATAATAGTTGTCAATACATTCCCAAGAGGTTTGGAACTGTTCATTTCTCATTGGAATTGTTCATTATATTCATTACAAATTGAATCGTCGATGGATAATGTCCATCGGTATATTTCCGAAAGGTTTGGCACTATTCATTTCTCATATGTACTATTCATTAATATTCATTATAGACAGAATCATTGACGAACATTATCTATCGGTATATTCCCAAGAGGTTTGGAATTGTTCATTTCTCATATGCACCGTTCATTATTGTTCATTATAAATGGAATCACCGATGACCAAAAAGTCATCGGTGATATTTAGGGGGGTTTCTAAAATTTTTGAACTAAATTGAAATTTTCAATTAAAGATTACAAACATAATCACCGACGAACGTGTTAAAAATATTAATATTTAACTATATGTCAGTAAATCCATCGATTAAAAAGCCCCAAATTAAAAGACCAGAATTCCTAATTTCATAACAAATGGGCATCTTCATTTCTCTGCAAATCCTTTTTCTGTCTTTGCATCCATCTCTTTTTCTTCTTATTCTCTCTCATTCTCTTCCTTCCTCACTCCATTCTCACTCCAAACATCCTCCACACCAAGTAACTCTCCTTCTTCCTATTGTTTTTTTTTTTTGCCAAGTTTTGTTAAGTTAATTAGTTGTTTTTTTCATTCTCAAGTTATTCCAAAGACACTCCAGCAAGGTCTTCTACACTAGTAAGGAAAAAATTTCAAGGTCAATGTCCTTCTTCATCTTTTTTTTTTTAATTTTCAGAACTTAATTGTATTTTTGTTTTGTGTTGGATTTTTTTGTTCTGATGGAAGTTTTGGATAGGTGAACTTGTTGTATAAGGTCTTTGTTTATGGCCTAAGATGTTTCATGAATATTTGTGTTGTTTTTCTTTATGTTTTGTTTTAAATAGAGATTGCTTTAAATTGGTTATTGTGTGTGATTTTTGGATTCATGTTTATGACTACTTATAGTGTGTGGTGCTTATTTTTAGCTAGGTAAGAGATGACGGATAGGAAAATGAGTGTTTTGTGCCTTGCTTTCTAAGATTTTAAGTACAATGAGAACATAGATAATGTAGAATAGAAGGGGCATGCAGATGATGTTTCAAGAGATGCTAGGATTGAAAATGGATCTGTTTGTGCATTTGTTTATAATCTTTAAGATAATGTAAAAGGTTGTGTTAAATGGATTTGGAAGTTGGCCACGTTTGGTAATGTGAAGTTCTTATTAAATAAGATATCGGTGTATCCTAATTTATGTATTTCTAACAATTTTGTTTATGTAGTTATGTCCACTCATAATTCAGATAAATTAGACAATGAAAGTGCCTTTATATAGTTACTTAAACTTTTAAGAAATTAGAAACATTAGATTTACATTAGTAAACCTTGGGAGAGTCGGGGTGATTTTCAACAATAAATCTAAATGTCAATCCTAACTGCTACAAATAGTTAATCAAATTATTAGTTTGATTACTAAGTACATGCAGTTTTCTGGTAAATCAATATGTTGGAAATATAGAAATAATGGAAATAAAATCAACTTCTCCTATATAGGGGAGGTGTTGCCATTTTTTTTAAAATAGAAATGGTTTATGGTATCTCAATCCTTTGATTTGTGTAGATACTAGGGAAAAATCATTAGCGCGTTGTATAGACATGATCACTGCTAGAAGAACTAGTAGCACTTTTGACGACCATGAATCATTAGGTGCATATCATGAACTGGCCCCTGAGGCTTATGCAATCTCCCTTGACGCAGGTTAATTGAGTGTAATGTCGCTACGCTGAGAAGGGGTCTTTTTAGAGCAGAATTCATTTGCTAGGAAGTACCTTGCCTAGTGGAAACCTGACCACTCAATATAAGTTTTTTTTTTTTTCATGCACTACTAAAAATATAAAGAACAATTAATAATTTCTAAAAAGTTAATTTCAATTAACGAATGTAATTTTAGGTTTACAAATATTGAGATTGCCCGAATAATAACACTAGCGATGAAATCATCGATGTAAGCGTCATTGTTTCAATGAAGTCAGGTTTCCAAAAATCTTGAATGGAAATCCATGATTGATGCATGGTTCAGAAAGTTTAAGGTTAATATTAACTTAAATATTTTTTATGTTAATTTCGTTAATTTATTAACTAACAAATTTGAATTGCAAGGAAAGTTTTTACTGGGATTGGGCTGACAACGCTGTTTTCATAAGGGTTTGAGAGAATTATAGCGTAACGAGGTAAGATTGAAATCAAAATAAATATTTTTTTTTATCAAAATGTTAAAATTTTATTTTTTATTTATTAACCAATAATTCATTTATACCATATAGGTTGCATGATTTTTGGTACGAGGCATAGAAAAAAGCAAAAAAAAAAAAAAAACTAAAAAAAGAGCTTCCAAGCTGAAAGGATGTGGCGGTCTGAAAGGATTTCAGACCTCCATACGTGTCAAGGGTTGTATGAGTAGATTATATTTAGCATGTAACATCCAAGCATTTCATGCAACGGTCACAATTCGATGCAGAGAACTAGAATAAAGAGATTTACGGTTCCATTACCACTCACACCAGTAGATTCATTCCGTTCATTTTGCATGTAAAGCAGAAGGTAAAATTCTTTTTTTTATTACATCTATTTTTTTAATTTCTTTTTACATGTAAAGTTATTTTTCCTTTCGATTTAACCCTATTTGTTTTTAAAGATTGACTTTATGATTTTCTTTAGTTTCTTTTATATCGAGCTATTCCAATATCATGACTTATGCCATGATTTTTGCGAGTTAACTTGGTTTGTCCCGCATCTTATTACCCAAATTACATATGTATCACGCTACCTCAGGTTGACTCGAGTTTTTGTCCATTTTTATTTAGTTTTGTACTTTCAATGGTTTTTTTCTCAAGTTATTATGATTTTCTTAAAAAATATTTGCTTACTATCGTTGTCTTTTTTTTTATCATCTAATTAAAATAAAATCAATTTATTAAACCTGATCAGGGTTATAACTCGAATCGTTTGTTTTTTTTTATTTCTTGAAACGCGCTTGCGGCACCTGACCTATAATTGTTTTTTTCTTATAATGTTGGTTTTTATTTAATTGATACCTTCTTTTAATAAGTCTTCTTTTAAAATATTTTTTAATTTATGTTTCAATTAATATGTCTTCTATATGATTGTTTATTTTGCTTATTTTGATTTTTTTAAGAGAGTTTTTTTAAAGAAATTATTTTGAATGTATTTTTTTAAAGATACTGTTCTGATTCATGTATAATTTTTTATGTTCTATATGGATAAACTTTATTTTTAAAAATAAAATTTTTTTTTCTAATATGTACAGCATTACATAATTGTTTTTTCATTTCTTTTATTCCATCAATTTCATATATGTATCTATTTTTATTATTATTTGATTGAATAAAAAAATAATTTTAATAAATATATTCAATAAATATAACCGGATAAATGTTTCATGTTATGAGATTAAATATCTTGATCTACATATGTTTTTTGATTTTTCTATAAAAATATTAAATGAATATTTTTATTTTTTTTATTTTGATATTAAAAATAAAAAAATTATTTTAATATATTTTTAACTAAATAAATTTTATACAAATACTCTATATCGCATTACCAATCATACAAGAAGTGTTTTTATACATTAATATGAAATCTGAAATTCAAAATACTAGTGTTAATTTTCATGCTAATTTAATTCTAAAATAAATCTTATAATAATTTTTTTTATCATTTTAATTTAAATAACACATGACAGAGATCAGGATGAGTGACTTGACTTGCAACGTGTCTTGTCCTTGAATTTTTTATTTTTTGTTTTTGGTAAGAAGCGCCAACAGTAACAACTTTTCTGCCTCGCGAGACGCGCTCTCTCTCTCTCACTCTCTTTCTCCGCGTAAAGATACCGGAGGCAGCGTAGCATTGTTTTGTTACTTAAATCACATGTGATTCGGATCAGATCCCACAATCTTAATTGACCACCTTCGATTCTCTCTCGATCCAAGATTCAGTGATCTCTTTCCTTTCATTTTCACCAGACCTTCTCTCAGTATTCAGTAGTAAGCAGCTCGATTTTACTCTTTTTGTTCATGATCTATCGTTAATCTGCTTTGAAGATTGAATTGAATTTATTTTCATGTATGTGTGTAATATATAGGTGAGAAATGGCGCAGATTTTGTTGCACGGGAATTTACATGTGACGATCTATGAGGTGGATAAGATCGGGGAGGGTGGTGGTCATGGCTTCTTCCACAAGGTCTTTGTCTTGTCTTTTCTATGCTATGGATCGATGCTGCTAATTCTGATTACTTCCTTCTTCTTCTTGTTTTTTTTTTTTATTTGATAGGGAGTTAATCAAGTTTTCGAATACTGATCCTACTGCTTTTATTTTTTTTGAAAGGATTACATTTTGGGCACAGATCTTTACTCTCTGACCATCTATCGGCTGGTTTTTTTTTTTTTTAAAGGAATTAGGGATAGGGATTGAGTAATGGAAGTGGTTTATTTAATCTGTTTGATGATCTTGGTATATCTTTAGTTTATTTTGTTTATTTATTTATTTGGTGGGTAGAGATTTTTTTATTATTTTTAAATACCCTTTTGTTGTTTTTGTTCAGAACTAAGTAAAGCATTTGATATCGAACATGTTTGTCCTGAAAAATGTAAAAGAAGAGAAATATTATTGAAAGAATGAAGGAAACATGATGTTTTAAGATGCCCTCAACCAACAATTGTAACATTCATGATACCAAGCTTGCTTTACATCTACTATATGTTTGTTTGAAACTTTGATTGGAGTGAGAGAACCCCACCCCTTTTTTTTTTTTTTGTTTTTTTAGAAAGGGAAAACCCATTTCGATTTTTATAAATTCAGTGGAATAAGTACTGCCTTTCTTCACTGGAATGGATTCTCTTGTTACATTCCTAGGAAGAGAAGGTTATCCACTGAGGCTAACATCGCCACATGCCATCTCAGGAATACAAATTTTGTTTTGTTGTCTTTGATGCCAAAACTAAAAAATTTTAATTTCTTAGTACTCGTAAGCAAAACACTTGTAAACTAGAATGACTTCTCACCGAGAAGTCATATCTTGTGGATTTGTAGTAGATTAAATATGTCCGGATCCTTGTTATACCAGTGATTAATGGAAGTTTCTGCATAGATCAGATGTTATACATGTCTACATGAAGGAATTGCCTCTGTAGGTAGCTCCAAGATATATGCTTATATTAATGCCAGCATATCTTTTTTTTTTTTTTTTGGCTCTGAAGGAAGTTTGAGATTTCACATCCACCCCTCTTAATGTTTCACATCTTGCTTGCTTATTAAATCAACTTGTTATGATTTTGAATTTATTACTATTATTTCTAGGTGCTGTAAGTGAGTATGAGCATCGACACCTACAAACTGCTTCTATGTTGGTTTTGAATTAATCATCTTGTGTTATTCATGTGTTTGATGTTTGACTTTTTATCTATGAAGTCTTAGAAAATATTATTTTGCTCATTACTTGTATAAAGGTGTTGAAATAATTGCAAAGTGTGAAAATATGTATTCTTTTTAAGACAGTATTGTTTGTTGGAATTCTTGCATAATAATTTAGTTTAAAGTCTCTGCAACATTTTGCGTACCTTTTTATCCTTTAGTATTTTTTTCATATCACAGTTTAATCTCTCTCTCTCTCTCTCTCTCTCTTAAATACCATACACTTTTATGATATGAATTGGTGAACCTGGACAGCATTGCCGTAAATGCTTTTGTTGCATTTTGTCTTGTTATAGACATCAGCGTCTTTTTACATCGAGAACATTATGCACTGGATTATATTTTATTTGTAATTCATGCTATGTCATATAAACCACCATAAATCTGTTTTTTTGTAAAAAAAAAAAAAACCTCTCCCCCTTTTTTTTTATGAAAGAAAATATAGTTACAGAAGCTTGTAACATTTTAACAACCTTTTCTTCTAATAGTGATGCATGTTGCTATTTGGTTCTCTTTCCCCCCCTTGCACTTCTGAGAATTTACTGTTTTCCCATGCTGAAGAGTTTATTCCAATCACCCCAGAGAAGTGATCCAATTTGGATTTTCCCTTGTTCAAGACATCAATTTACAAGTCCTTGTTTTTAACTCTTGACTCTTCACATTTGAATTATCCAATTTGGATTTTCCCTTGTTCAAGACATCAATTTACAAGTCCTTGTTTTTAACTCATGATTCTTCACATTAGAATTATGTGGTCGCTTAATCTATCTTCCCAAGTTTCTAATTGAAATTCTTCTTGTAGCTCGTGGGGAAAGTTGGGGAGAAAGTTGGTATTGGCAACGGAATCAGCAGACTCTATGCAACTATTGATCTAGAAAAGGCTAGAGTTGGGAGGACCAGAATCCTTGAAAATGAAGCAACCAACCCAAGGTGGTATGAGTCTTTTCACATTTACTGTGCTCATATGGCCTCAAATGTTATTTTCACAGTCAAGGATGTTAATCCAATTGGGGCAACCTTGATCGGAAGAGCATATATACCTGTTGAAGAAATCCTAGATGGGGAAGAAATAGATAGATGGGTTGAGATATTGGATGGAGACAAAAATCCAATTCGTGCAGGTTCCAAGATCCATGTGAAGCTACAATACTTTGATATCACAAACGACCATAATTGGGGCCGTGGCATCAGAGGTTCAAAATATCCTGGAGTACCTTATACATTCTACTCTCAGAGACAAGGGTGTAGGGTTTCTCTGTACCAAGATGCTCATATACCAGACAAATTTATTCCAAAAATCCCTCTTGCTTCAGGAGAGTACTATGAGCCCCACAGATGTTGGGAAGATGTCTTTGATGCAATCACAAATGCAAAGCACTTGATCTACATCACTGGCTGGTCTGTTTATACTGAAATCAGTCTGGTAAGGGATTCAAGGAGGCCAAAGCCTGGCGGAGACATCACTCTGGGTGAGCTGCTGAAGAAGAAGGCAAGTGAAGGTGTTAGGGTTCTTATGCTTATTTGGGATGACAGAACCTCTGTTGGTTTGCTGAAAAGGGATGGACTGATGGCCACCCATGATGAAGAAACTGAGCACTACTTCCAGAATACGGATGTGCACTGTATCTTGTGTCCTCGAAATCCTGATGATGGTGGAAGCATTGTTCAGGATCTGCAAATATCTACTATGTTCACTCATCACCAGAAGATTGTGGTAGTGGACAGTGCAATGCCTAATGGAGATTCCCAGCGGAGGAGAATTGTTAGTTATATTGGGGGGATTGATCTTTGTGATGGGAGATACGATACCCCCTTCCATTCCCTTTTTAGGACATTGGACACTGCTCACCATGATGATTTTCACCAGCCCAACTTTACCGGTGCGTCAATTCAAAAAGGTGGTCCCAGAGAACCTTGGCATGACATCCATTCCCGGCTTGAGGGACCTATTGCTTGGGATGTCTTGTTTAATTTTGAACAGAGATGGAAGAAGCAAGGTGGTAAAGATTTACTTGTTCAGCTGAGAGAGTTGGAAGATGTCATCATTCCACCTTCTCCAGTTACGTACCCTGATGATCATGAGACATGGAATGTGCAGTTATTTAGATCCATTGATGGTGGGGCTGCATTTGGTTTCCCGGAGACACCCGAAGATGCAGCCAAAGCTGGGCTTGTCAGCGGAAAGGATAATATCATTGATCGAAGCATTCAAGATGCCTACATTAATGCTATTCGGCGTGCGAAGAATTTCATCTATATTGAGAATCAGTATTTTCTTGGGAGTTCTTTTTGCTGGAGTGCTGATGGTATTAAGCCGGAGGACATTAATGCTTTGCATCTAATTCCAAAAGAGCTTTCACTTAAGATAGTTAGCAAGATTGAGGCAGGGGAGAGGTTCACTGTTTATGTTGTTGTTCCAATGTGGCCAGAGGGAATACCAGAGAGTGCATCAGTTCAGGCAATATTAGACTGGCAGAGGAGGACAATGGACATGATGTATAAAGATGTCATTCAGGCTCTCAGAGCCAAGGGGCTTGAAGAAGATCCTCGGAACTACTTGACATTTTTCTGCCTTGGGAATCGTGAGGTGAAGAAAAGTGGAGAATATGAACCTTCAGAAAAACCAGAGCCTGATTCAGATTACATCCGGGCCCAGGAGGCCAGGCGCTTCATGATTTATGTTCATGCAAAGATGATGATTGGTAAGCCTGAATTATCTTTAATTAAGTCTGCCCTGCAAACTAACTGAATATTTACTTGTCAGCACCAATGAGCTAACTTTCCACTTCCTCTAGATCTTCAATTTTATGGTTGGCATTGATCTTGTTGCTTGTCTATTTTCACATCACACCAGGAACTGATATTCTTAGTTTCTGACTAGTAGGCATGAAAAGAGGTAAGTACTCTGAAACTAGTACTTCCTGGCAAAGGAAGCAAAGGCTTTCTGGTGGATGTCCAGTGATGTCGAAGGATACCCATAAATTATCCTTTATTTTAAGAGTGTGAGGCTACCATAAGGATCTTTTGCTGCATACAAAATGAAGAAAGAAAATATGCACCCAATAGATGACAGAAAAAAGTATGCCTTACGAATGTACACTTTAATTTTATCCATGCATGGTGCTCTCATCTTTAATTTTTGATTTGTTGTTTCTTGCTGCTTTACTGTTATTTTTATTACGCGGTTGACTCATGGATTTGACACATGACATTTGCAGTTGATGACGAATACATCATTATTGGGTCTGCCAACATTAATCAGAGATCCATGGATGGTGCCAGGGACTCAGAAATAGCCATGGGAGGATACCAGCCATATCACTTGGCAACCAGACAGCCTGCACGAGGCCAGATCCATGGATTCCGCTTGGGATTATGGTACGAACACCTTGGCATGCTGGATGACACCTTCCTTAAACCAGAAAATGAAGATTGCATTAGGAAGGTGAACCAGATTGCTGACAAATACTGGGACTTGTATTCCAGTGAGACACTTGAGGGTGATCTACCAGGTCATTTGCTCCGTTACCCCATTGGAATTTCCAGCGAAGGAAATGTTACAGAACTGCCTGGAACAGAGTACTTCCCTGACACAAAGGCTCGTGTTCTCGGTGCCAAATCTGATTACATGCCTCCCATCCTTACTACTTAACAACCCCGACACAAAGGCTCGTGTTCTCGGTGCCAAATCTGATAACATGCCTCCCATCCCTGCTCCTCCGATTTTATATTTCCAGTAGTAGAATAATAATAATGTTATGTGTCAGCCTGCTGGGGTGCTATTTTATTTTATTTTTTCTGCCTGATTGTTCATATCAGGGATTTACAGAGATGTAACGATATGGTGTGAATGTTAATGCTGACTGTTTTGAACTTGTAAGCTTGATTTACTGGGTGATGTATGTTTGATATGGTGCCAGATTTTGTTCTTGCAGATTATTGTTCGTTTTTTTTTTTTTTTTCCTATGCTCTAAGAAAAATGGAATAGTTGCCTTTTCTCCAAAGTAAAAGGTCTTTTTTTGGAGATTTTTTCATAGGAAGCATTTACTTGAAACATAACATGTCATGATATGCATGATATTGAAGCTATTTTATAGAATTGAAGGGTGTTTTAAATTTTATTATAAAATTATGATTTTGAGGGAATGGTCTATAGAGTCCGATAAGAAGATTAATTATGCAATGGGAAAAGATATTTTTAGTGCATTTTTATTTATGTAAGTTGTATTATGATTGATTGTTATATCTAGATTATGTATTTATTTGTTGGTATTATCTAAGGTTCAAGGTAAATTTTTCTTTGTAAGGAAATTAATTTTATCGGTTAAATCTTAACTGTTTTAAAACTCTAATTTTAGCATCGTATTTATTTTTTATTTTATATTTTTAATATTTGAAGGTATAGTTGACAGTGTAATTTTATACTACCAAATAATAATGTCTACAACTAATTCTTAACATTATATATTAATTAAACAAAATGATTGTTGAGGGAATTTTAGTATTTTGGTCAAATCCTAACGAATAATCATAAAGTGGTTATGATATTCATTTTACATTTCTTAAAACATGATAAAAATATGATTATTTTTTAAACAATATGCATGAAAAATCTTTAGCATGTGGTCATATGTCTGGAAACAAAAATTTTTTTTGTGTTTTTGAAATGAGGGATTTTGTAAAAAGCTTTTGGATTTTTTAAAATTTTAGAGAAAAGCCAGGTATTTTAATATTGAGTCCGTATCTTATAATGTAAGTCTACAATCCTATATTAAATGAAATTATGAAGACAAAAACCTATTTTCGTGTTTTTATGGAATAAGGAAACTTTTTTGTACTTTAAGGATTTTTTTTGAAATTTTTTCAGGGAAAATTAGATATTTTTAATATTGAAACCGTATCTTACAATGTAAGTTTTTGGACCAATATTAAACAAAATTATAAAAAAAACACATAAGGAACCATAAATATTTTTAAAATAGTCCTTGAATTTTTTTTTATAGATTTTCTTGATAATTTTAAAGGTTTGTTTGGCTACACATAAATAAAGACAAAATAAAACTGAATGGAAAAGACTAGGGTGTGTTTGCTAAACATGCCTTTAGTCTAAGGTTAGAGGTATTAAAAATGCTTTAAGAATGTGTTTGGAAAACATGCCCTAAGCAGCCAAACAAGGCCTTATGCCTTAAGACAAAAGGTGGCATGCCAAACATGCCCTTAAGGTTGGGTTTGGGCTTGGTTTAGTTAGATGGGCTATGCCTATAAGACCTGGGGCCTAAAAGGCACATACGGGCTGGACTTAGGCTCAACCTAAAATGATTTGTTGGGTCAACAAACGACCCACCGTGCTTTTTTTTTTGCGGGTTGGACCCAACCCAACCACGTGGGTTGGGATGAAACAAAGGTCCAGCCTGTTATTTAGCCACCACAGGCCTAACCCAGTGGTGGCTGGCAAATGCCAGTAACGTTAATTATTTCTTCACACTACTGGCATGCTTTAACATGCATCTAAAAAGATAAAGAGCATGGAGAGGCTTACCTGGGCTGAATGGTGATGTTGGTTGGATGGTGGAGCTTCAGACGTTACATGGTGGTTTGTTGGTGGAGCTCACTATATGAAAGGCTAGCGTGGTTGAGACGAAGACGAAGCTATTGTCGATGCTAGAAGAAGAAGCTACAATAGAGGTCACGGTGGGGGTGCAACTGCTAGAGCAAGGTCTGCTGTTGTTGCTGGTAGGGCTGGTATCAATTAAGGTTGTTGAGAGGTGGTTAGTGTCTAGATTAATGGCAGTGCTGCCATGTAAGGAAAAGAAAATGGTATTTAGGTTGACTTTTTTTATTGGTGCAAGTGGATATGGTGGAAAGACAGTCCAAAAAGGTTGAAAATTGTGATGTTGGGGTTAGACCAGGGGTGGTTTTGTCTAGTGTCTTCGAAAACATGGGAGAAAGAGTGGTGGTTATGTTCTTCTCTTTTTTTATTTAGAAAAAAAAACTGATACAGAGGTAGGTTTGTGCTTCGGTCCCTTTTTTTATTATTATATAATGGATTTCACCACTATTTATAGGGATTTAAAGAGGGGTATGAGGTGTTTATATGGCATGAATCGTGTTTCTTAAGTCACCATCAAAAGCTGCTAAAACTAGGTTGTACATGCTGATCGGGTCATTGTCTTTAGGATGACATCACAGTGGCTACAAAGATGAGCACCCAATAGGAATCAAGTTAGGGTGTAATACAATATTAGGCCATGAGAGTCATGACTTGTTTGTTCTGTTTGGTAGAGAGATGAGGCATTAAATGCCTCTGAAAAGTAGCCATTTGGGCAGTTTTTCAAGTACAAAGGTTGAAGATGATAAATAGTGCTCGTCTGTCATATTTATTTTGACCTTTGTTGTAATGTCCTGCAAAAATACATGCAATCATACTTAATTTCACATAATTATTATAATTTTGAGATTGATTTTTTTTTTTTATCTATCAAAATTTTGACAGAGTCTCCTCTATACTGGAAGATCCCAAGTTATCGACTAAAACTTTTTACACTTCAATATAGCCAACTCATATTCTATGCCTTGTCCAATTATCTTGGACTCATCATAACTGAACAAATCATATAAGTCACATTTCATCTTGGACCTAGAGGAGCTTGGGGCGTCAAAGGAGCATGAAAGACAACCTCTAATTCATCTAATCCAAATCCAAGAAGAGCCCAATCCAAGTCTTAATGGGGGTTGATGTGTTTGGCCCAAAAGTCAGCCTTGTTTGGACTTATTTTTCCTAATGTTACAAAGATTAAAAGTAAAAAATTATTCTCCTATTTTGTTTAAGGTAATTCGACCAAATCTAATCCTTAATAGGAGAGGATTCTTATCATTCAAAAGAAGTTTCCTAGTTCATCAAGGAAACTAATGGGTAGTAGATTTGTTTTCTAAGCCAGGAAGGATTATTTAATAATTCTCTTAGCCTAGGAAGGAAAGTAATTAATTTAGCAACCAAGGAGGAAAGAATCATTATTTTTATCCAAATAAAACAAGGAAACCAAGCTCTATAAGGAAAAGCTAGAGGGGGCTGCAAAGGTTACCAAGTCAGAATTGATTTTCCTAGTCTATTTTGAATTCCTAAAGTTGGTAACTCTTCCTAAGCATGCAAGGAAGCATATTTGGCTATAACACCTTATAAACTAGGGAAATCATATTTAATACCTTTTATTTTCTTTATTAATTACAGTAGCAACTCTGAACCTTTATTTTTATTTTTATTTTTATTTTGGGCTTGTTTAATTAAGGGTTTGGGTCTAATTGTAAGGGAACCTTATACAAGTACACAACTTGGGTTCATTACGGTTAGAAGCTTAAGTTTTAGTATTTATAGCTTTCTTATCAGACGTGAAGGGGTGAGATTTTGAATAATAAACTTGTTGTTTTTGTCGCAAACTTTGTTTCATGTGTTGGTGAGATATTCTCCTTTCTTTTGGGTATCTAAAGAGCTGAAAATGACTTATCGAAAAACAATTGACTTTGTGACGTCATCTTTATATTTCTCATTCGCAAATCATAATGGATAAAATATAGACATCCTATCCCTAAGCATAATGACATGTTGGATGAATTGTATGAAGCATGCATTTTCTCTAAAATTGACTTAAAAAGTGTGTACCATCAAATTAAGATGAAAGAAGGTGATGAATGTAAAACAACATTTAAGACTAAACATAGTTTGTATGAATGATTAGTCATGTCATTTGGGCTTACAAATACACCTAGTACATTTATGAGGTTGATGCATCATGTTTTGTGTGCATCATAGGTAAGTTTATGGTTGTGTACTTTGATGACATCCTAATTTATAGCAAGAACTTGAATGAACATCTTGATCATTTGCGTAGTGTGCTTATTGTATTGCGTATTGAGAAAATTGTATGCTAATCTCAATAAGTGTACCTTTTGCATGGAGAAAATTATGTTTCTTGGATATGTTGTAACTGCATAGAGTATTGAGATAGATGAAGAGAAGGTTAAGGTCATTTAGGAATGGCCTACACCTAAGTCCGTGACTAAGGTAAAGAGTTTTTATGGACTTGCTAGCTTTTATAGAAGGTTTGCGAAGGACTTTAGTACTATTGTAGCACCTTTAACTGACATTATAAAAAAGTCTGTTGGATTTAAATGGAATGAATAACAGGATAAAACTTTTAATTTGTTGAGGATAAACTTTGTGATGCGCCTGTTTTAGCTTTGCCAGACTTTATAAAAGCTTTTGAAGTTGAATGTGATGCTTCAAGCATAGGTATAAGAGCTATGTTAATGCAGGATATGAGGTCCATTGCATATTTCAGTGATAAACATAATGGGGCAGTTTTGAATTACTCTACCTATGATAAGGAGCTCTATGCCTTGGTGAGGACTTTAGAGACTTGGCAGCATTACCTGTGGCCTAAGGAGTTCATGATACATTCAGATCATGAATCATTGAAGCACTTGAAAGGGCAATGTAAGTTAAATAGAAAACATGCCAAATTGGTTGAATTTATTGAAACTTTTCCGTATGTGATCAAGTATAAGTAAGGAAAAGAAAACATTATGGCTAATGAAATTTCATGAAGGTATGTTCTTTTATTTACTTTAGATGCTAGATTTCTAGGATTTGAACACATAAAAGAATTATACTAGGATAATAGTGATTTTGCTAATGTTTAGAATGCTTATGAAACTTTGGTTTTTGGGAAGTTCTAGAGACTTGATGAATATTTGTTTAAAGAGAATCGTTTATGTGTTCCATTAAGTTTTATGTGTGAATTGCTTGTACGTGAAGCACATAGAGGCAGATTAATGAGGCATTTTGATGTTGTTAAGACTTTGGATGTGTTGCATGAGCATTTGTATTAGCCTAAAATGAAAACGAATATGCAACGTATATGTGATAAATGCATAACTTGTAGGAAAGCAAAGTCTAGGACTCAATCACATGGCTTGTATACCCCTTTGCTTGTACCTAAGGAACCATGGGTAGATATTTCAATGGATTTTGTATTAGGTTTGCCTAGGTCAAAAAGGGTTAGGGACTAAAAAAGGGATAGGTCTTCAAAGATGACACACTTTACTCCGTGTCATAAAACTGATGATGCAACTAATATTGTTGATATATTCTTTAGAGAGATAATATGGCTTTATGGGGCCCTTAGAAGCATTGTTTCTGATAGAGATGCTTTACTTGTTTTATGAATTTAACCCTTTAACTCTTATGGATTTGCTTGCTTTACCTATTGGTGAAAGGGTTAGTTTGAATGGTAATCGTAAAACACTGATAGTGAAGACACTCCATGAGAATGTGCGACAACAGATTGAAAAAAAAAACCGTGTATATGCAACTAAAACCAATAAGAGGCGTAAACAGGTTGTATTCCAGCCAGGTGATTGGGTTTGAGTGCATATGCGCAAAAAGAGATTTCTGGCCCAGAGGAAGTCCAAATTACAACCTTGAGGAGATGGGCCTTTTCAAATTGTTGAAAGGATAAATGACAATACTTATAAAATTGATTTTCTTGTTGAGTATGATGTTAATGCTACTTTTAATGTTTTTTATCCTACTCTGTTTAATGTAGATGATGATTTGGGTTGAATCCTTTTGAAGGGAAAGGGGACGATGAGGACCAGCCCAACACCAATTTTAATCACGCTAGAGATCCATTGGCGATGCCAAGTAGATCAATTACAAGAGCTAGAGTAAAGAAACTTAAAAAGACATTAAATGCGCTTGTTCAAAACATATGGGTCAAGATGGACCTATAGGAGCTTGGGGTGCCAAAGAAGCATGAAGGATAACCTCTAATTCATTTAATCCAAATCCAAGAAGAGCCTAATCCAAGTCTTAATGGGGGCTGATGTGTTTGGCCTAGAAGTCAGCCTTGTTTGGGCTTATTTTTCCTAATGTTACAAGGATTTAAAGTCAATAATTATTCTTCTATTTTGTGCAAGGTAATTCGACCAAATCTAATCCTTAATGGGAGAAGATTCTTATCATTCAAAAGAAGTTTCCTAGTCCTCCAAGAAAACTAATGGGCGACAGATTTGTTTCCTAAATCTAGGAGAATTATTTAATGATTCTCTTAGTCTAGGAAGGAAACTAATTAATTCAGCAATTAATAGGGAAATAATTATTATTTTTATCCAATTAAAACAAGGAAACCAAGCTCTACAAGGAAAAGCTAGAGGAGGCAGCAAAGGTTACCAAGTCAGAATTGATTTTTCTAATCTATTTGGAATTCCTAAAGTCGATAACTCTTTCGAAGCATGCAAGGAAGATTTATTCAGCTATAACACCTTATAAACTAGGAAAATCAGATTTAATATCTTTTATTTTCTTTGTTAATTATGGCAGTAACTCTGAACTTTTATTTTTATTTTTATTTTGGGCTTGTTTAATTAAGGGTTTGAGTCCAATTATAAGGGGGGGCTTATACAAGTACACAACTTGGGTCTATTAGGGTTAGAAGCTTAAGTTTCAGTATTTATAGCTTTCTTATCAGACGTGAAGGGTTGAGACTTCTGAATAATAAACTAGTTGTTTTTGCCGCAAACTTTGTTTTATGTGTTGGTGAGATATTCTCCCATCTTTGGTTTATCTAAAGGACTGAAAACAACTTATCGAAGAACAGCTGACTTTGTGACCTCATCCTTATACTTCTCGTTCACATATCAATATACTTTAAGTAGGGGTTCATTTCTAATAATGCTGATGTTTAGATAAGAGTTATCTTTGTGTTACACTCCTATCAATTTTAATTTACTTGGCTTTTCAGGAATTGGTATCTTAACGTGTAGGTTGCTTGACCGCGTGATCAAAAGGTTCGCATCAAAACATAAAACTTTTCACAATACAAAGGGACATTTAATACAAGTTCTTAAACAAAATTATCAAAAGTTTTCCTACATATCTATCATTTTTTTCGTGGCTGTGAGGCACCTGTAGTTAATTTATAAATATCCATTAATTATATAATATGCAAATTATTTAAGCAAATATAACAAATATAATATTGCATTTAGATTACATCTCATCATCGTCAATTATTAATCATTAATTTGTCAACGTAATCCATCTATTAATCTACATTCTTCGTTCACTACACCAAGATTTCTTATTTGTTAATATCTTAATAAATCATTCTTTTCCTGACATTTATTTTCTAAAACCCAATCTTTCCAAGTAATACCCAATACTGGGTAATTCCTTTCTTCACCTTTATTTAGACGTTATTTCTTTTTTCGAGAATCTGAACTTTTCCTCTCATTACTAGGTATTATTCCCACCTTACTGGGCATTAGTTTCCATCACCAGGAAACTAATTCCTTCATTATAAACCGCAGGCTTATATACAATATAAAAGAATATTTCCAACATATTTCTATAATAAGCTAAGAAAGATAATGACAAGGTGTATGACACCTATCTACCATTCTAGCTTGAGTGATACCTCATTGTTGTTACGTAGCTTCTATAGTCTCTCCTGTATCAGCAAGTATTACATATTATTACTCCTTGCGAGCTCATTCCCCATCCCCCCCCCCCAACACATATATAGACATTCAAATTTCTTATTATATTCATTATTTGAATAAGTTCCACAACAAAATAACTTTCTTTATGAAAATAGAATAACCAATTCTAGTCAATCTAGGTTATTTAGTCAACAATGTCGTCTCTCATTTATTTAACAATTATAATTACAAAAATATAGTTTCATTTATAACTTATCTTCTCTAACAGTTATACTACATTTAAACTAAAAGAAATGAGATTTTATTCAACCTTAACGTGCCTATATTTATTTGATATCGTTACTAAACAAAACTGCTAACGCAGATTTCAACCCTTTGACTCTTAGATATTTGCTTATATTTAGATATTTATAACTCCAAATTACGCACAATAAGTTTTGTTGTTAAGGTTAACACCCATATTTATAACTTCTATAAAGAAACTAATTTCAAATTCCATTGTTTTCATACCCCAAACTCCTTCGGAAAACAGGTGATAAAGCTTTCTAGTTTTTTTGTCCATAAATTACAAAATCAACAAAATGTTCCATTCATTTTCACATTATTCATACAAGCATTTTATATACATGTTATAATATTCCCAATTTCAACCTTCTAAAGTTCACCAATCCCATTTCATTTTATTTAAAATCTTCAAAATCGCGTCATGGAAAAACATATGCATTAACATAATTTACAAAAAATACTATGTTTCATATACCACAAATAATTATTGTATTTTTATTCGAATATTTCTTTCTTGGCTGACACTACCACTTAATTTCTTATCATAATTCATTCTTAAATTTGTTTTTTATCAACTCTTTCTTAAATGAGAAGTCAACACCACACAATGGTCCTTCACCTCTAGAGGCACCAATTTTTCTCAATTCTAAATTTCCCAATATTATAGCATTTTATGCATACTTTATAATATAATTTAATTTAAGAATCATTTTCCTCACACAAGTACATACTAGTTTATCATAATTTCACTTAATTAAATACAATTCTATTTCATGCAATTAATCCTTCATTGGTTGTCTATGGAGTCTTGGGAGCCACATGATTTTCTTCATTATTTCTTCTTAATTTAACACTCAATATAACATAATCTAACCCAATTTGATGAATTTATAGTCACTTTACATTTTCCCCAAAGTTCTACCATAAACCCTAACATAAAATTCATGATTTCTATCTCTATTGTTATTCGTTTTGTACGAAATTGCTATATTACATTTAGAACTTCTTACCGAACATTAATCTAATCTTTGAATCCCAACCAGTTCAGAACTTCCCCTTAAATACCCTTGCTGCCATGACAGGGGTCTTAAATTCTCCTTGAATTCCATCACTTTTCTCTCTTGTTTATGTGTTTAAGGTGTGGTAATGGATGATTCTCTCAATTTCTCCTTAATTCCTTAATTTTTCTAGTGTTTTCTCTAAGGATTTTTGAAGAAAAAACCAATTCTTCCTCTCTATCTTTTTGTTCCAACTATGCCAGCCATGAAGAGAGAGAGAAAGATTGTTTTTATATGGCTTTTGTTTACACTTTAGCCCCTCATTTATATAAAATCTTAATTTGCTCCCAAAATTTCTAATAGATTTTCTTCCTTTTTATTTAGTGTCTCAACATTTTTTTCCCTAACCATTAAATTTTAATTCCTTTAATTTTAATTTAACCCATTTTATCTCTACATTAAGAATTTAATAATTTGAGAGAAAACATTAGCTCGGAGTTTACATTCTCCCCTTCTTTAAATAATTTCTTCCTCGAAATTCAAATTTTCTTATCTAGACTTAAGAATAGCTTTGGATACTTTTTTTTTTTTTTATCTCTGATTCTTTTATCCAAGTTTCTTATTCAACCTAAGAACTTTTTCACAATACCTTTAACATAAGAATCTTTTTATATCTCAATTCTTTTTCATTTTGATCTAGAATCTTTATTGGTTTCACCTCCAGGGTCAAATTGTAACATCCCAAAATCAGAGGTAAAACACCAAGCACATATCCAATGGAAAGCGTGGTAAATTTTTTTTTTATATGTATATATACATTATTCATATAAAAGTCTACCGAAATTTTGGAAAAGTCTCTCCTATATCGGGAAGTCCCAAGTTATTGACATTTAACCTGTTTACACTTTTAAAATCTCACATCTCATAACTTAATCACGATCCAATCATCACGGGTCTCAATCCCACAAACATCATTATCATCATAACCACAATCTTTATAATATACAAAGAATATCAAATGTCATTATAGAGAAATAAATAAAATAAACACGCATGGACGAAACATGATTATATGAATTTTAGAGTTAAGTTCATCTAATCAAGTTTAAACATTAGTTATACAAATTAAGTTATACAAATGATTCAATATTACAAAATACAAGGATATACTCCCTAGAACTATATAACAAAAATGAGCAAAAGCTAGAATCTACTTCTGTCGTGCATGTGAGAGTCCTGAAACAAAATATATATTATTGAAACATAAGTATCACAATAAGTATAGTAACACAAATATCCAATAATTCAAATAGGTAGACATGTATTTTTATTCCATCCACTTCTCCCTTTTTGTTTCCATTTGAACTCCTTTTCATTCAAATACTAAAACTGTTTCATCATCCAATTCCAACTTCCATTCAAGATTTCATAAAATCAACCACCTCTATTTCCACCTAACACATTGCTGATACCAATTTCATCGGTATCATCATCACCTAGTAGGCGTCGAGGCATAACAATCCTCTTATCCGGAACCCTAATATACACCAAATATATGCTAGTCGATGCTTGGTGATCCCCTTACCCGAGATCCTAACATACACTAAATGCATGCTAGCCAATACATGGTGATCCCACACTAAATGTATGCTAGTCCATGTCTCATAAACATCGATGCATGGTGATCCCCTTACCCGGGATCCTAACATATACTAAATGTATGTTAGTCCATGTCTCATAGGCATCGATGCACGGTGATCACCTTACTCTGGATCCTAATATACACTAAATGTATGCTAGTCCATGTCTCATAGGCATCGATGCACGGTGATCCCCTTACCCGGGATCCTAACATACACTAAATGTATGTTAGTCATGCCATAAATCACACATACCATACTTTCTATATCAGCGATACTTCCATCGCTTGACAATTCATACGAAAGACCATTCACCTTAAACACATATACATTCGAGATTCTATCCGAAATAACAATATCATTACACAAACTTTCATTCTTTCATATATTATCTAACATTCGCTAATTTACATTTCACCTCAATAACATATTAAATCATGAAATTTAACTAAGAAGCATAGGTGCAAATCACCTCCCTGCAGTAGAAATTCTACTTGTGTTCCCATGTTACTATTGCTACACTACGCCTGTAATCGCTCATGTAATTACAAACATATCTCATAAATCATCCTCATTCAAGGATACATTTCATAATAACCATATTAACATCCAATATATGTCTTTCTTTCAATTATTCAATTATTTATCTTTTACGTTTTTCTCAATTCTCCAATCAATATCGTCATTCTTTGTCCGACCACTCATTACAACTTTCATTTTTGAACATGGCTCGTTTCTTTTGGAAGTTAAGATGTAATATCACATGTTCCCCAAAGGGAAAGGACCTAATTTTTCACCGATAACACGTCTAGATAGTCATTTTTGTGACTTTCCGAATCTGCCAGCAGAGGTCGTATTCCGACTTCTCCTTAGATGTTTTACTATATCCGGAGTTCTAGAACTCCATTTCAAGAGAGGTTGGTCTCGTTGGAAAGCTATGACATGGGGCTACAAGTCCTCTGAATAGAGGAGAACCCAGTTCTGCCCTCAAGACACTCAGATTTACTTGTCAACAAAGCAAACCTACTGCCTTATAGGGTCTGTCATGACTCAGTCTCGATTGGTGACTCATAATTGGAGTTTTATAGCTCCAAATTGAGTAAGACCAATTTTCTTAGTTAGTAAACATCCAAAACTACAATTCCTATGAAGGAACCTGATCCTAATTCCCTCATCCTTCTACCTGAATTCTCTCTGAAAGTCATTCGTCAATGTTTCCATTCGCACACAACATCCATAATTCAACTTTCCCACTTTTATCTCAAACCCTAGCCATATCACATACCATGTAAGAGTGCCAAAAATACCTTTCAAGATCCAATTTACTCTATTTATTTCAATCTCCCCTCTTAACGTCGAAATATAACATTTTTTTTTATCGATTCTACTAACTTTCCGAAATTGAACATTCCTTTCATGCTAATTTCATTCAATTCACATACACATTCACATCACAAACAACGTATTATAATAGTTTTAATAAGGAAAAAGAAACACAATTCCCCTATTTTCCCATGTTTCTTTTCATATGGTTGGCCACCCATCACTTAACTACCCATACATTTTCTTTGATCAATCTTCATGATTTCATGCCTCCAATCACATACAACACATAAATTAACTCAATTTTAACAATTAATGCGTTTCCCCTAATTCAAGTCTAAGAACCCTAATCTAAAATTCAACATTAAGGCATCAATTCGTAATTGAATTTGAAACAACTTATAGGACCATGTTTAAAACTTTTAACTGGTAAGAATCAAGGTTTTGATCTTCAACCAGTAAAATGTTTTTGACTCTAAAGATAGCCGACCCTCCTTCCTCTCTCCTTGTTCAAATTTTCTTGTTAATCATTTGCCCATAAGTGTTTATTCTACTTATAAACCTTTAATCTTGGATGGTTTTTGAAATTTTGGTGTTTCTCTCTTGATTTGGCAAGAACCCTCTTTTTTAGATTGCTACTGCCGGTTTTGGATGGGTAAAGGAGAGGGGTATTTATACCCCATACTTTCTTTTATTTGCACTTAGGCCCCATTTTCTTTAAGTGTATTATTTTTGCCCCCACAACATTTCATTTTAAAATGAAGCTATACCTCTTTACATTTCTTATAATTTCACCCCTCAACTTTTGGTTTAGTTCATTTTCTTTAATTTAGTCCAACCCTTAATATTTCCGGGTTAAATTTATAATATCTCGAAATATTTCGTCTGGAAATTTATATTAAAATTTTTCTGAATTCTCGTTTTATTTAATTCGGCATGTGAATTTCTTCACTTTTATTTTCCATTTATTTATTTTGCGATTTACGCAACATTTATTTCCCGGGGTTTACATAAATCTTCTTTAACTTTCCATGAAATTTATGGCAGCACTCTTGAAGGGTCTACATCAATTTTTCATAATAACAAAACATGAAGCACATCATGTATCTTAGACAAATGTAGGGGCAAAGCTAGCTTATATGCCACAAGTCTTATTCTATTTACCACTTTGAAGGGTATGATATATCTCGACGCCAATATTCCTTTCATACCAAACCACGACATATGCTTTTAAAGAGCAACCTTCAAATACACCATATCTCTAACATTGAACTCATACGGCTTTCTTTTGACATTTGCATAAATTTTTTGCCGATCCTGAACAACTTTCATTCTATTTTTTTATAATTTTCATATTTTCCTAAGTGATCTGTACTAATTTTGATCCCATCAACTTTCTATCTCCAATTTCTTCCCAGCAAACATGGGTTTGACACTTCCTACCATACAAAGCTTTATCAAAAGTCATCCCTGTGATAAAATGGTAACTGTTATTATAGGTGAATTCAATTAATGACATATTTTCTTCTCAATTTACCCTAAATTTCAGTATATAGGCTCTCAATAGATCTTTTAAAGTTTGAATTGTTCTCTCTAATTGCCCATCGGATTGTGGATGAGACATTATGCTCATATTTACTTTTATCCCTGGATCAAATTAAATACCTGGCCATAGTCATGAAGTGAATCTAGGGTCCCTATTAGAAACAATTGATACTGGTATCCCATGTAGTCTCACCACTTCATTCACATACAAGTTGGCCAACTTATCTACCAAATTTGTCATTTTCATGGGCATGAAAAATGTTGACTTTGTTAACCTATCTAATATAACCTAAATTGAATCATTATCTTTTCTACTTCTTGGTGAACCCAATACGAGATCCATATTGATTTCTTCCCATTTTCATTATAGTATCAACAGTGGTTGGAGAGGTCCAACTGGTTTTTTATGCTCCACATTTATTTGCTGGTAAACTCCATATTTGGTCACAAATTCAGCAATTCTTTCTTCATGTTTAGCCACCAATAGAATTCCTTTAGGTTCCTATACATCTTAGTACTTCATGGATGTACCGCACACCTCGATTCATAGGCTTCTCTTAACACCTTCTCTTTCAAAGCTTTATCGTCTAACAGATAGATCTACCCATCACCACCATCTTATCATCCAAGACTTAGAAGGGTGTCTTAACCCCCAGTTCACCTTATCTCACATTTTGTTCACTTTAATATCTCTTTCTTGAACTTCCAAAACTATGTCCCTCAACACAGATCGTACTCTTAATTGAGCCAACAATGAACCCTTAAGCCCAACCTCAACCTTAGCATCAATCTCTTTGAAGTCTATCAATTCCTTTTCATCATCCTTCTTTATTATCTCTATTACTACTTTATTCTTATGACTGAAGGCATTTGTGACCATATTAGCCTTCCTCGGGTGATAATCTATTACACAATCAAAATCCTTAATTAACTTTATTCACCTCTTTTGTTGCATATTCAACTATTTTGTGTCATTAAATACCTCAAACTCTTATGGTCAATAAATATTTGAACACGGGACCCATACAAGTAATGTCTCCATACACTTAATGTAAACACCACTACAGCTAGCTCTAAATCATGGATAAGATATTTGACTTCATGAACTTTCAGTTACCTAAATGCATGACGATGACTTTACAATGTTACATTAGAACACAACCAAGCCCTTTTCTGGATATATCACTATACACCACAAACCCTTCGGTTCCTAAAGGAAGTGTCAGCACAATGAAGGTAGTTAACCTTTTCTTCAAACTTTCTTCACACTCTTTCATCCATTCCTATTTGGTTTCCTTTCTAGTCAGCCAAGTCAATGGAGTGGCTATAGTAGAAAAACCTTTTAATAAACCTTCTATAATACCCTGCCAACTCTAAAAAACTATAAATTTCCATCATATTTATAAGTCTTCTCTATTTCAATATTGTTTCAACGTCTATAAATATCCCATCTGTAAATATAACATGCCAAAAACCCATATTTTTAAGCCAAAATTAACATTTATTTAATTTAGCATACAACAGGTGATCTTTTAGTGTTTGCATCACTTGTCTTAAGTGTTGTTCCTGCTCCAAATAGGAGCTAGAATAGACTAAAATGTCAATTATGAACACCACCACAAACTTATCCAAGTAAGGTCGAAAGATTCGATGCATCAAATCTATAAACACCGCGATATATTTGTTAATCCAAATGGCATTATCAGGAACTTATATGACTATAACAAGTCTTGAAGGCAGTTTTTGATACATCCTGTTGTTTGATCTTTAGTTGGTAGTACCATGATCTCATATTTATTTTTTTAAATACCCTAACCCTTTTTAATTGATCAAATAAGTCATGTATATGTGGTAACAAATACTTATTCTTCACTATCACTCTATTCAACTGTCTATAGTCTATATAGAGCCTAAAGGTTCAATCTTTCTTTTTCACAAATAAAAGTAGAGCTCCCCAGAGTGAATTACTAGGGCGTATGAAGCTTTTTTATAGTAATTCTTGCAGCTGAATCTTCAACTCAACCAATTCTGTTTGCGACATCCTATATAGTGCATGAGTTATTGGAGAGATACTAGACAATACATCAATCGAGACTTTTACTTCTCTTTCTGGGGGTAGCCCTAACAATTCCTTCAGAAACATATCTAGAAACTATCTTACAATGGGAAAGTTTTCTATCCTTACCTCACCCTTTTTAGAATCTATTACATAAGCTAGATGGGTCATACAACCTTTTCTCATAAGCTTACTAACCGTCATGGTTGAAATTACACAATTCGGTATGGCATTCCTCTCTCCCCTAAAAACCACTCATTTCCCATCTAATCCTATTAGAGTCATCGTTTTTGTAAAACAATCCATTTAAGCTTTATGATGGCTTAACCAATCCATCCCTAGAATTACATCAAAATCATACAATTCTAATGGCATCACATCTACTTTTGCATCATATCCCCTAATAATGATTTTAATTTCCATATACACATGTTTTATAGTTACCGCATCCCCCAAAGGAGTACTAATTAGAAATCTTTTTTTTTAAGCTTTTTCAGTTCATTCTCAATTTTTCTTGCTATAAAAAAAAGTGTGTAACACCAAGATATATTAAAACATACACAAACTGATTTTTTTAATAACAAAGTACTAGATCTATGATAGCCAATACATCCTCCTAGGTTATATGAAACACCCTGCCCTGGGTCTTCTCCCCCCTGACCTCAAAATCAACCATAATTCCCACTAATCATTGATTGTACTGGCTTGATAGATCTATCCACAGTGACTGACTGTTGGTAGCTCTGTGTCTATCATCCTTATCTTTGAACATACTTAGTCATCTTAGGACAATCTTTCTTAAAATTTCCCTGTCTGCCATAGTAGTAACATCCATGACCTAAATGGGGATGGTCCCTCCATCTATGACCATCCTGCCTACATATGTAGCATCGTCCTAGTGATGCAAAACAATCTCTAGGATGCCTCAACTCATACCTGACATAGTGAGGATAGGTAATGGTTTTATGCTCTGAAGCCCCTCCAACAAAACTATCCTTAACATTTGATTGTCCATTAGCTGATCCTCCACCTATACCCTGATAAGACCCAGCAGCTGATATGCTCTGATAATATCCCCTCCTCCTTAAATTGACTGTATTGTCCACCTTTTCCCTTCTTAAAAAGGGAAGGTCTAGGGGGTTTACCCATGGAATAATCAATCTCTTTTCTTTTTCCACTGTCTGGTTGGCCTTGCTACCTCTTAACAAATACACGCTTCTAGAGCCTGAGTTGTCGTGGTTAGATCCCTCATCATCCTGAATTGATGGGCTATCAATCTTATTTCAGTTCCTACCTTAAAGCATCCTGAAATCTCTTTATCATGTGTTGCTCTATATGCACATGATGCGGGGCAAACATAAATAGGTCATGAAACCTCCTATTATACTCAAGCATCGGTATGTCACCATGTTTTAATGTTAAAAATTAATGTTTCTTTATTTTACGGTGATATCTGGAGTATAATTGATTTTCAAACTCGACTCTAAAATCACCCAATGTCCATAAACATATGGCCCTCCTTGATTGTACGGTCTCCTCATGACTATGCCTTATTAAGCAGAAACTGAGTGGCACAATCCATCATCAACTCATCTAGCATTTTTATCTAAATCAAAGTCTTCTCTATCTTTCTAATCCACTTACCAACAATTTTTACTTCTTGATCCCCTAGGAAAGGATCACATCCCATCTCTCTCTTACTCTTTACAATCTGCACCAAGATAACTACATTGTCTGTAGGTTCTGTGATCACTAGATCTGATGGAACTGCTAAGGCTACTAGGGTTGTAGGGGTCGAGGCATTACCTATTTTTTCCATCACTTCCCTCAATATCTATGCAATAAAAACAAGATAAACATACAGAGTAGGGGCTCCCGTAGGTGCCATTAGTGAAGGGGCATCAACCTGTCACTATCGACCAACCTTTTCTAGCTGCGATACTCCAGCCCATCTGGAAATGATATCATATAGGAGTTCAACTAACTCATCTCGTATCCTCTGAGTGGATGTTGGTGGCACATGAGAGGTAATATTAGCTAATACATCCTGATCCCTCCTCCTCGCTGAAGAGGGGTTTGTCCTTGTGCCATGTCTCATTCGAACTATTCTGCAACAATTCAACGTATATCAATTTCCATGATAGTTCCTGAACCCATGCTAGGGCTCTGATACCAAATGTAACATCTTTCAAAATACATGCAATCATACTTAATTTTTCATAATTATTACAATTTTAAGAGTGATTTTTTCCCCTTGCCATTAAATTTTAATTTAATCCATTTTATTTCTAGGTTAAAGATTTAATATTTCAAGAAATATTTACTCAGGAGTTTATATTTGTTGACCAAAACAATGTCTTTTTGATCCAAAACACATTGTTCTAGTCAAAACAACACCAAAACACATTGTTTCATTTCAATGAAATGGCGTTGTTTTGGCGTTTAAGGTTAATTTAGGTTTAAAAATCTCCTCTTTCAATTTCAGCCCTCAATCTTCTGATTTATTCAATTAAGTCCTTAATTGATTTTTTATTCTAAGAATCAATTTAATTTCACCCCTGTCAAATCTCAAAATGACCATATAAGTTTAACACCTTTTTAATTTGGTTCCCGATCTTGGATATTTTTTATTTTGTCCTGATTAACCTTCAAAAATCTAATTTCTTCAATTTCATATTTGATTTCACCCAATTAGGTCCCCAAATTCACGCACCTTTTACAAAAAGGTCCTTGGTCTTGAACTTCTTCAATTTGGCTCTTAATTGACCCTCAAACTTTAATTTTATTGTAATTTTGTCCCTGATTTCACCTAATTGAGTTTGGAAAAAATTAAAATTGGTCTTCTAAAATTCTAATCTTCTTAATTAAGCTCAAAGTTTCCAAACTTAATCTTTCATCAATTAAGTCCCTAATAAAATTAATTTGACCCATTAAAAGTCTAATTAAGTCCTTGCACTTAATTAATTCTTTTAATTTGACCCAAATTAATTCTAAAATTTAATTAAACCTTCAATTGGGCCCATGATTAAATAAAATTGGCCTATTAAAAGCCTGATTAAGTTCTCAGATTTAATTTTTATACAAATTCATCCGATAATCATTTAATTTAACCTTAAATTTGCATTGTCTTTCAATCTAGGGTACAATGAGGTATAATAAGGCTTCCAATTTTATTCAAAATTTCAGCTTAGTTCCTCCATACATTTGAAACCCTTCTTAGCTTGTTCTTGCCAAGTTGTCAATCTTTTTTAAAAAAGAAAAAAGAAAAAAAAGACAAATTTAGAGAAAACTCGAAATTGAGTTATGACAATCATGTTTTTGTAAAAATAGCTAATTAGTCATGACCGATGTTATTGTAAAATTTGAACAATGTCTTTTTTAAAGATTTTGATCAATGGTCAAAAGTTTAATCATTCATTTAATAGTAAAATCAAATAAAAGGGTAACATTTGCTAAAAAATAATTATTCATGAATTCGATTGATGAATGTCCTGCAATCTTGTAAATAATGCAAGACAAAATGTCAAGAAGAAGAAGGAGGAGGAGGCGTGAATGGATTCTCAGCTTAATTGAGAAGGGTAGATACGGTGGATGATATTTATGGAAGCATGCCACTTGTAGTTATTTGCTGGGTACAAATCTGTGCTTCATATTGCAACAACATACACACACACACACATACCAAATAACAAGTTTTTTAAAAGGTACAATCCTCATCTTGACACGTGTCATTGAATGAATTCATCGTTCACAAGATTGTTGGACACGTGTCCAATTGAAGACTTCTATGCCTCCACGTGTGACTTAGCTTGGTATGGAATGATTGGGGTTTTATATCCTGTGTTAGTCTTCTTTTTTCTTGTTTTTCTTTTGTTACTCAGACCTAGCCTCAGTCAGCCCTTTGTGCCTCGAACTTGTCCAGATGAAAGCACCCTAGACACCATAGTTATCAGACCCGACCCGGTAAAATGACTGGGTCACGGGTCTTGAGAACAAAAACACACATTAATATGGTTTTTTGACATAAAATATTACATTAATATATATGCTAGTATAATTAACAAGAAAATATCACATTAACATATGTACTAGCATAATTAATTAGCATCAATAGATTAGAAAGTGCATTTATCTTCAAATAAACAAACATTTAACATAATTTAAAGATAAGGATAATAAAATAACAAGTTGTTCTAAAGATATATAATTCAACATAATAAATATAAGGTGACAACATTCAAACTCTAGTTTGCATTAGAATCCATAAATCAACATCTTCAGCTGCATAAAGAAAACAAAAGATTTTAGAATATGTTGAACACTTAACACTAATATAATTAAAAAAAAAAAAAGAATGGTGAAGTACAAGACCTCATTGGAATAACCACATTTTTTCTACACAACATCTTTACTTTGGTTGAATATAGGCATTTACTTCTTCAGTGTCCATAGGAGCGAAATTTGAATCAAATACCAATGGAATTGAGCCAAACTCATTAATGCCTATTGAAACATCATCGTGCTCTTGTGTATCTTCATCATCACAGTCATCTTCAATCTCATTTATATTTATCAAATCTACAATTGAAACATACTTAATCAATAAACATTAGAATCATGACACAAAGTGAAAGATCAAATCTTCCATTACCTTCATTTAAAGTATCTTGAATCGTCATAGTTGATAAATCACGACGAAAGATCTCTACTTCTTCAGTTGTTAAAGATGATGAATCATCTTCTACTATCCAATTTTCAGTGTCAGAAAATGCCTCAAAATTAATTGGATCATAATTCTGTCCTTTCCAATAATTTCTACAAAATCAAAGTTAAGGTACACAATATAAGTATCAATGATGCTATGTAATAATAATATAAATAACTTTTGAAGAATTAGAGAAAAGAAAATACTTTTGTTTTAATCTCAGATTATAGTGGACATAAACTAGGTCATTAAGTCTGTGATGCTCCAATCGATTTCTCTTCTTAGAGTGGATGTGCTAAAAAATACTCCAATTCCTCTCGCATCCTGAAGAACTACAAGTTTGACTTAAAACTCGTATAACTAGCTTTTGGAGATTTGGAGCACAAGTTCCATACAACACCCACCATTCATCTATATACAAAATTAATAAGTTAGATTATATCAAGATAATATTTTTAAATTACTTTAAATATGAAAATAATAATATACCTGGAGGTAAAAGGGTGCAATCATTTTTCGCAGACACTCTACCAAAGTCATGTTCTGCATTCCTAAACAACTTCATTTCACTTGTAAGCTTGTTTAGCAGAATTGCATTTCCATTTGCATACTTTTCAACAACATCTAGAAGTCCGGAAATAGTGTTTATATATCTATCCATTAGATTGACATCATACTGAAATCGAGGATTCAACCAAAATCCCGCTGCATAAAGCTTCCTATACAATTGTCCATCCCATCTATTGTTAATGATGTCTATGAAAGGTTGCACCTTAGTTCTTTTCTTTTGAAATCTCCTCAACATTTCTTCCTTTGCAGAATGGATAGCCTCATATAAATATCCCATAGCAGGTCTATCATCACTATCAACAATTCGTAGAACTCGAACCAATGGTTCGGTCATTCGTACAATTGATGCACATTCTTCCCAAAACATAGAGTTCAATACACTATCAACAAACCTTTTTCCTTTGCTATCTTTAGCATAAGCAGAGGAGACCCATTCTCTAGATGTCACCATAGCTCTCAAATTATCTTTGTGTACTAAAATGCTTTGCAAAGTTATGAAATTAGTAGCAAAGCGAGTAGGAGCAGGTCGAAGTATTTCTTTCCCTCCAGTGAACTTCCTCATCAAATATAATGGATAACAATGATTATAAATATACTTTGTAATACTAGAAGCATGATCAACAACAGAACAAACTGACTGTAGCTTACCAACATCTTGGAGTATGAGGTTGATGCAATGAGCAGCACATGGAGACCAAAATATTGAAGGAAATTCTTCCACCAACAACTTGCAAGCAGCAACATAATTAGAAGCATTATCAATCACCATATGCACAATATTTTCAGGCCCAACAAATAAAACAACCTCTCTAAACAATTTATGCAACAACACAGCAGTCTTTGAGGCCTCTGATGCATCTACTGTTTAAAAAAAAAACAGTTCCTTTAGGGCAATATACTAAGAAATTAATTAAAGTTCTCCTCTTTTGATCTGTCCATCCATCAGCCATTAATGTGCAACTGGTCTTCTTCCAAGTTTCTCGATAACTCTCAACAAAAATCTTCACTTCATCAACCGCCTTTGCTAGGTAATAACCACGAAGAGCATGGAAATTTGGTCCTTTATAACCAGGACCCATGACTGTTATACCATCTATAGCATGCTGATAGTAAACAGAGTTTGCAGCATTGAATGGCACACATGCATCAATCATCCATTTTGCTATAGCAAGATCACATCGATCGATAGCTTCTTTGTTTTTCCAACAACTTTGGAGAGACTTTTGAGCACCATGATTTGTTCTTGGAATAAAATATGCCCCTAATGTTATATTTTCTTTCTGTTTTCCACAACTTGCAGACAATTGTTTAACAGCACCAGTGATTTTACTCTTTCCTTTGTTGGCAACCTTCGGTGGTAACATTAGCTTCTTACCATCAGCTTCAGCATCATCATCGTCATTATCATCATCATTGCCTTTACAATCATCCTTTAATTGTCTAATCATCCTCTCCTCATGCTCTCTTTGTTTAGCGCTATATGGATTGAAATCTGCTTCCATTTCTCTAGCTCTCCTTTTCTTTTCAACATTCCCCTGAAGATTCAGAAGCATTTGATGACGAACATCCGGAGGACATTTACAGCATTGTTCCACTTCTCCTTTAGTTCCAGCTAAATGTTGCTTGAATCGATTAATGCCTCCACCCGCAAAAACTTTGGCATAATATAAGCATACTAATTTGGTTTTCTTACATCCCACACTAAGTTCAGGAGCTTCTCTGCAATGACCCCATGCCAAATCTGTTTTTCCTCTTATACCACTTGATGTTGATATGGAAATTGAAGGTTCAGATGATGGAGTAGTTGAAGGAGTGCTATTTGAAGTGCTACGTTGAGAAGCCATTTTACAAACCTATAGTAAATCAAATCAAACTAACATGATGAATAAAAAGGTTGCATGTGTTGGAAGTGGTACTTGTAGTATGCAATGCATATGAAAAAACTTGAATTAGTAATATGACAACATATTTAAGAAGAAAGGTAGCGTGGAAGTTCCAGAACAATTAATCTATGGATATACATGTTTCTTCTACTCTGCTACCAGAGTGCTTATTTGCTTGCTATGGATTATTGCAACACGGTTACGTGGTGGTGTCATATAAGATTCCCTTGCCATAACTACTGCATGGACTTGATCGAAAAACTCAACTATAGAAGGTTCACTATTAGTTACATTTACAAAATTATCAATACCCATCAAAGTTCAAACCTGATTGGTTTAGCTTGGTTAGCCGGTGGTTATATTCATCATGATAATATTCATGATTTGAATCTTAAAAAAAACATGAAAATACTTTTTATAAATACAACATGCCAACCCAGTAATATAAGTATATTTTATTTAAATAAAGGATTGCGTTGAAACAACTATCTAAAAACCTAGAATCCGAACAAGGAAATTAATAAAATTGCCTATACTCATTCCCATTTAACAGCATATAGCCAATCAATTCTCATTTCTCTCTAGTACCAAACCTTCTTTCACAAACTAACCAGAAATCCGTACACATTTCTTTTCTTATTTCGAAGATTGAATCAAGTTTCACTAATAAAAGCTAGAATCCGCACATAATTGTACATCATTAATTTGATTAGGAGACCCTGAATGCTCTTTTTGGCTACTTAAAACTTTCAAGTATTACAGCAACAAGAAATATGACATTATTTAAGTATTTATTTCAATAAAAATCAACAAACTTGAGCTAATTTTTTCACTGGATAATCGGCAAGACACTAACAAAAAAATAATTAAAAGAAAATTCTTAGGAACCAAACAGCGAGTGGCAAGGAAAGGAAAAAAAAAAGACTTACGCGGAGAGGAAATCGGCATGAGAAACAAGGGAATTCCAACCAAGAGAGGAATACAAATCCAAGTGACTGTTCAAATGTTTCTCATGAATCAAAATCCATGCAAATATAACCACAATTCCTTTCGATTCACTTTAGATGTCAGTGTAGAAAAGAAAAATTAAAATAGAGAGATGGGATGTGAATATGTTAAATTAACTCAATTTAGCCGCTGTAATATTGCAAAAAAATCAAGTCGGTAATAAAATTATAAAACAAGAGAAATTGCAGTAGCAGAAATGATGGATTATTGCCAGCACAATTAAACCCAAAATTAAACACTGTGAAGCAGAAAGAGGAAGCACCTGGCTTATAGTAGTGGAATCGAGCTTCTCTTCACTGGTGCAGGTTGCAAAGTTTGACAAGATCCAGTAAGGGGCTAGAAAGAGATTAGCAGAAGAATAAAATTTGATTGTTCGAACTGCAAAGAAAGAAATTAGGGTAAAAATTTAGCTTTCCTTTCGCTTTCCCAAATTTCTCGACAGGTGAGTTAGTATATATATTCCGGGTCTCACCCGGGTTAGGCCGGGTCACCCGGGTCGGCCGGGTCACCGGGTCAGGCCGGGTCTGGCCGGTTTTTTCCTTGCACCGGTCTTTTGTGTTGCCCGGACCGGTCCAGGCCCCTGGTCGACCCGCCGGGCCGGTCCAGGTTTAATAACACTGCTAGACACTGCTCGATCTCTTAGCTCCCAGAATCCATCCTGATCATTAACAAAATACTAAAATGTATAACTAAGTAGCTGTATTTATTTTTATAAAGGATTATTTATTGGAATATTATTTTTTTTGTTTTTTTAATTTAAACATTCAACAACTCAATTTTTTTATTTTTTTTTAATTTCATCTTTCAATATTAGATTCCTTTGAGAATTATGTTTGATAACGTTTGTAATTTTCTTTGTGTTGGGATATACCGATTTTATAGATTTAATTTTTGTTCCTTAATTTCAACATTTTTAACATTATATTTGTTGGAAGTAAGATTTTATAATTTTTTTATTTTTTTTCTATGTATTTATCTTCATCCATGACTTGTCAGTTTAATAAATTAATTCAGGTTGATTCAATTTTTTTTTATTTTTCTAAATAATATTTTTTTATTTCATCCTTCAACATTGAGTTAATTAGAAATTGATCTTCATATTTTTTTTATTTGTTTTTTATATGATTATTTCGATCTCATGACCCAGATCACAAGTTTGGCAGGTTGACTCGGGTTGACTTAGTTTATTTTTTGAGTCTTTTGTTTTAACTTGAATGTTTTTTTAATTAAGCATTGCAATTGTTTTCAATTTGATTTTCACAGGGTTATCCCGATCTCATGACCTATGTCACGAGTTTAATAGGTTGACTCAGGTTAATTCGATTCATTTTTTTAGTCATTTTTTAATTGAATATATATTTTTTCAATTTCACCCCCCAATAACTCAATTTTATTTTTTAGTATTTTTTTATTTCATATTTTTTTATTAGGTTATTTAATAATTGAGTTTCATAATTTATTTTATTTGCTTTCTATGGAGTTATTCTGGTCTCATTGAATCTTTTTCTCAATTGTAACCTTTAATATTAGATCTATTAGAAATGAAGTTTCATGATTTTTTTTATTTTCTTTTCATGAAATTATCATGGTTTCATGACTCAGATCGCGTGTTTAGCAACTCAGCCTGGTTGACTTGAATTGTTTTTTTATTTTTTTTATAATTGAATTTTTATTCAATTTCATCTTTCATTGGTTAGAAATTGGATTTCATAATTTTTTTCGATTTGCTTTTAATGGGGTTATCCTAATCTCATGATCCGGGTTAAAAGTTTGACAAGTTAACTTAGGTAGTTTTTTTATTCTTTTTTTAATTTAACATTATTTTTTTCGATTTTATCTTTCAACATTGGGTTAATTAGGAATTGGTCTTCATAATTTATTTTTATCACGGTCTCTTGAACCGAGTCATAGACTTAACAGATTAACCTTTGTCGATCCAATATATCACTGTATCAATATTTTAAAAATATATCATTCAAGATACATTATATTTTGAATTTATAATTATTTAAAAAAACATATTAACAATGCTTGGATATTTTTGCGTGCTAAAAAAATTTAATATGACTCGCAACGCTGTGCACGCCAATATTCTAGTTAGTATCTGTACCCGATCTTGACTTTTAGGGCCTTTGGATTTTAGGAGTATTTAAGAGTGTAGTTGCGGTTGCTTTTTAAAGTGTTTTTCACTCGGAAATGCATTACAATAATTTTTTTTTAAAAAAAAATTATTTTTGAAATCAGCATATTAAAATGATCTAAAAACACCAAAAAAAAATATTAATTTGAAGTAAAGAAAAAAATAATAAAAATTTAATTTTAAAAAAAACGCTTTTGAAACTAAAAAACAAACAGGCTAACTTGACATCTGATGTCAAGGACCTAACTTACCTGGCTCTAATCTTGGCGCATTGTTTTTAACCCATTCTGACCCTAATGAACTAGACCAAACCAATCCCTAAACTTGGCATCCTAGACTGGACCAATGGTGCTCTAAACTCTAACACGACCAGATATTCAATATGTATTGCGTCGTCATTCTAGCTCGAAGATGTATTGGATCCACTCTTGATGTTTTATATGAAACTTATACTCTGTTTTTTAACTAAATTTAAATTATTGAATAATTTTAAAAACAATTATTGACTACTTGGGGTTATCCTAATCTCATGATCCGGGTTACAGGTTTGACAGGTTCACTCAGGTAGTTTTTTTATTCTTTTTTTAATTTAACATTATTATTTTTTATTTTGTCTTTAAACATTGGGTTGATTAGAAATTGGTTTTCATAATTTATTTTGATTTACTTTCTATAGGGTTATCACGGTTTCATGAACCGAGTCGTAAACTTGATAGATTAATCCATGTCGATCTAATATGTCGCTGTATCACTATTTTAAAAAGATTTCGTTCAATATATATTATATTTTGAGTTTATGATTATTTAAAAAATATATATTAACAATACTTGAATATTTTTATATGCTAAAAAAAATTAATATGACTTGCGCCAATAATCTAGTTATTATCTGTACTCAATCTTGACTCATCTTGATTCTTGAGGCCTTTGGATTTCAACTTGACATATAATGTCAAGGACCTCACTTACCTGACTTTAACATTGGCGCATCCATTTTAACCCATTCTGACCCTAATGAATTAGACCAGACCAGACCAGACCAAACCCTAAACTTGGCATCCTAGACTGGATCAGCTCTAAACTCTAACTCGATCAGATATTTAATATGTATTGCGTTGTTATTCTAGCTCGAAGATATATTGAATTTATTCTGGATTATTTATATGAAACGAACTAAATTTAAATTATTAAATAATTTTAAAAACAATTATTGACTACTATTTTTTTTATCAAGTTCTTGACGACATAGTGATTCATTATGCAATGCTTTTGCTTGAGATGATTTGTGACGTGATTAGTCTTCATAATTTGTAATTATCAATTCATGGTTAGAAAAATTACAGTGGAATGCACAAACCCGTTATCTCTATCAACATAACAGTCGACCAAACTATCTATTTTGTAGAAGTATTTTTAACCAAGTGTGATTGGCAAGGTAGTGTTTTCGTTTTTATAAAAAAAATTATTCTTAATCAAAAGTATATTAAAATAATATTTAAAATAATATCTAACATATCAAAACTATTAAAAAATATTAAAAAAAAATATTAATTTAATATTTTAAAAAATAAAACAGTTCAAAAAAAATAGATTAAAAAAAAATGCTGACTCCCACCTCACATCATAGTTATTAGAACTGACCCGACAGATCAACCCAAGACCCAGGATCTTAACCGGATATGTTTCATTCAAAATCAGGATAGCAATTGGCTCGGAGAAAACCATTAGACCTATCAGGTCAACCTGGAATCCGGATGACCCGGCAAAACCAAGTAGAGATTTTTTTAAAAAAATAATATGTTTTTTTTCTCCTAGTTAAAGACTTTTTTTTCATATTTTTTAGTTGATTATTAATCCATTTTAAAGTTTACTATATAAATACTAGAAGAATGTTTTATTTTTTCAATTTAGGATTTGAAACCCTTTAGTATATATTCTCTATATTCACTATAAAAAAAATTATGTTTTTTCAATATGAAATAATTTTTTTTTAATTTAAATACTTCAGCTTAAAAAATAAAATAGTATGTTTTTAATATTAAATATATATATATATATATATATATATATATAAATTATATTAATATGGATTGTTTTATAATTGTTTTTGATTGATCCAAATTGACTGGAATTAACCCATATAACCCAGGATTTATCCCTTACCCGGTCAACTCCGGACGGTTTGGATAACTATGCCTCACAATTCATACCCCTTTCTACAACTTTTCTGTGTCTTTTCCGTGTGGGTCACAAAAACCAACCCCCAACAATCCCAAATCAACTTAAACACCCTCTCCTCTACTCGTACACCAATCCGAGAAGTCTAGATTCTCACGCTTATAAAATTAACAAATAAATAAACCCCACTTTCCTAGCTCCCATTGTAGAATTTTCCTTCTACTAGGACTACCTACTCTGTTCATATTCTGAAACTCCAATTCTAGTGAGGTTTCTTCTCCTTACAAGTTTCCTTTGCTTCTTGCAGTCTTTGTTTTCCAAAACATGTCATCTAAACTAACCTCACAAGGTGTGGTATTAGCCACAGTCATGGCAGTTTCAAGTACGGTGGTCTTTCTTGCCTTTTCCAAGCAAAAAACGTTGCCCCATCAAGTACTCTCTGAGAGTCGAGATTCCGAATCTCCGACTCCAAGTCAAGACTTACGTTCTTGCTTAAGTACAGGTACATGCATGGGTTTCCTTCTTTCCCCTCACTCTATTTTTTCTTGATAATTGATACTTTCTTGGAAAATTGATACTTTTATGATATTAATCAATCTTCTGGGTGGTATTTGAGTGGCTCGTTTTCTGTTTTGGTGTGTAGAGGGAAAGAGAAAGAAGAAGAGAGTGCAATTTGCAGAGAATGTGAAGAATACAAAAGGGAATGGTGATGAGTACAGAAGGGAGAGGCAGAATCCCTGGATTACTAGGCGAGAGAGAGAGGTTTCGAATACAAGAATGAGCAGAGTTTGCAGAAACGAAATCCAGGGAAATCATGGAATGCCAGAAAATAGGGTTGCTTTGTACAGTGGAATTCTCGTGGACCGTGTACACAAAATGGAATGTTCATATTTATTTCAGTAAATTCTTAATAATTCTTACCTCAACTTGTCCTCTAGAAAATGTGTATATATGAAGGGAGGCTCTGTTATTTTAATGCATCAGAGCCTTTTCCATATTATGGATTTTTTAAGTCGAATTATTGTACAGAAGTTTATGGAGTTCCTGGATTTTTCAATTTTATTAATTTTCTTTTTTAAATATATTGGACCGCTGATACTTTTTTTTGAACGGCTAAAAAAATGACTATTAATTTTTAAAACATTTTATTATTGATGAATATATATTATAGAATAAAGAAAAAGTCAAACTTCAACCTATGTTTAAAGGGTTTTTTTTTTTTTTTGTTTCATCCATAGATTAACAGGTCTTGAGCAACATAGATAGGTCATCTTCTTGCATTATTAATCTAACTGGAAGAAAAAATTTACTTGGAGCCTTCAAGCCTTCACCGAGAAGGAAGGGCTTATTCTATTCAGAACGGTATCTATCTAAAGGTCAATATCTGTGAGAAGCTTCATCTACGAGAAGGTGAGGTCGTCTTTCGCCGCCATACGGTTCCTTTTCAAGCTAGGTTAAAGAGCAATCCAGCAACTATCAGTGCCGGAATTTCTGAGCTGCTACTTAGGCTTTGTCACATGTCTTTAATAATAATAATAATAATAATAATAATAATAATAATAATAATAATAGGTTAGAGTGACGTTTATTGTTTTGACTTGAATCAAGGGAGGGAAATTATAAAATTGAAAGATTGATTATAGGGTCAGTTGTCGTTGATTATAGGGAATTAGGAAAAAGAAAAAAACCCTTGGAAGCCTCAGCAATGACCCCACCGGAGCTGCTTTCTTTGTTGTTGAGGATGATGGTGGTGGAGCTGCCAAATTTACTGCCGTGATTGTGTCAATCACTCAAATGAATATGGATTTTTTCCGTGTTTTTAAAAAAGTTAATTTTTTTATTAAAATTTAATATAATTTGTATGTTTTGAATTATGTGTTGCTGTTAAAAATAATTTTTAAAAAATAAAAAAATATTATTAATATATATTTTGTAAAATAACTTTTACTACATTACCAATAAATTAAAAAAAAGCTAATTATGAGGTGACTGGTAGAAAACAGTGCTAAAAGCATAAATGTGCCAATCTTATTTCGGCTGCTGCCTGGCTTGACAGTGTCTCCACCAGACGTGCTCTTTCCATCAAACACGAGGATTGAAGTTGTAAAACTACTCCTCCCTCCTTGTTGTCAATTATTCAAGTGTAAATGCATAATTATTTAAGATTAAATCCACATCCTTCGTCTAACTACGAACATATCATTTAACCTTGAGAATTCTGTTCTCACAATTTAAGTTGAGATTTGACTCCGAGGACAAGAATGCTGACAAGAGAACCTTTGGCATGATATGATACAAGTCAAAGCAAAATAAATATGTGGGGTGTATACGTGGGAATAGTTCAACTGGTTAAATTCTAGATTTATTCTCTAGAGATTATCAGTTCGAGTCTTATAAATTTTAAGGCAACTGGAGACTTTTATAATTGTTAATTTCAAAACTCGTTAGATTAATTAAGGTATACACAAATTGATTCGAACACTAATATTAATAATAATAAAATAAAAAACCACAGTACGCGTATTTCATGCCAGAACTAGAAGAGAACCTTTGGGAGAACCAAGACCGCCGGCTAATTTGACCACCCCTACTAGACAATTCACATTTCCATGTCTTTCAATTTCATTTTTTATATATTTTTTGTCATTTTCGAAAAATACTTTGAAACGTGTGGATCTACGTTTCCCTCACTCAAAATAGATTAAGTGGCTTGACACGTGTCGTCTAGAAGAACTTTTTTTAATCATGAAGCAATGTATCTACACTAAAAGTTAAATGGTGTTGAGTTATAGCTATCTTTTTATTGCTCACTAAAATATACGTTACTATGGATTGAAATGGCATAATAATGTGGTTATTTTGACTAAAAAAACTTACTATAAATGGGTGAGGTTGTTTTTTCCATAAAATCTATTTAGTATTAAAAAAATTATTGAGGACAGAATGGTTTGTTCAGGTTTTTTTAGGTCTGATGCTAGGGTATGGCATGGTTGCCAGATACCTGGCACAGGGGTCAGGCATGCCTGCAGACCCTATACGCTCAGGTCTGACATTACACATGGTTGTTGTTATTAAATTTAGAAAAAAAATATTCTTACTATTGAAGAAAAACTATAGATTTGATTTGAAGTATAAAATTAAAAACCTATAAGAACTTGAGTCAATAATGTTTAATATTATTATTAATATTATAAATATTATTATTAATATAATTATTAATAATTTGAAAAATAAATATTATTACTATTAAAGAAAAATTATAGATTTGATTTTAAGGATAAAATTAAAAACCTATAAGAACTCAGATCAAATATGTTTAATATTATTATTAATATTATAAATACTATTATAAATATAATTATTAATAAATTTGAAAAACAAATATTATTTCTATCGAATAAAAACCATAAATTTGTTTTGAAAGAATTAAAAACTATAATAACTTAAGTTAGACAAGTTTAATATTATTATTATTATTAGGGGAGCCAGACTCTAGAAACTTGGGTCTAACAGATTCAATTTGAAGGGTAAAATTAAAAATTATTATTGTTGTTGTTGTTGTTAGAATTATTTTTATTGTTAATATTATTATTACTATTACTATTACTATTATTGTTATTATTATTATTATTATTAGGGGAGCCAAACCCAATGGAGCCAGACCCAAGTCCCTAAAATAATAAAAATAATAATATTTATAATAAAAATAATAATATTAAAGTTATCCGATCCAAGTTCTTATAGTTTTTAATCTCTTCAAATTAAATTTATGGTTTTTTTTCAATAGTAATAATTTGTTTTTCAAATTTATTAATAGCAACAACAACAACAATAAGAATAATCATAATAATATCAATAATAATAATAATAATAATTTTTTATTTTTTATTTTACCCTTGAAATCAAATCTATGGTTTTTGTTCAATAGTAAAAATATTTTTAAACAATTATTAATAATTATATTAATAATATTAATAATAATGAAAATTATAATATTTATAATATTATTAAACATGCTTAACCCAAGTTCTTATAATTTTTAATTTCACCATTCAAATCAAATCTATGGTTTCTCTTCAATAGTAATAATATACAAATTTAACAACAACAACAACCACCATGTGTGATGGTAGACCCAAGTGCGGGTCTAGCAGTCCCAGTCGAGTGGGTAGCAGACCCAAGCACACGAGTATGTAGACCCAGGCGCGTAGATCTAGCCCTAGCGCCTACGGTCTTGGAGTCATGTCTAACCCCAATGCTAGGTGTCTGGCAGTCATGTCATTCCCCAGCGCCAGCCAAAGTTACTTGGGCCTGGAAGGTGATGTCATACCTAAGAAACTTGAGTCTCACTCACTAGACCCCAGGAACTTGGGTGTGACATGACTGAACCCTATGAGTTAGGGTCTGACAAAGGTGCTAGATCCAGGTTACTTGAGTCTGGAAGAGGATGTCATACCCAATGAACATGAGTCTTATTGTTGTTGTTGTTGTTGTTAAAATGCATGAGGGCATTAATCCATACCTGATGTACCTATGTATGAATAATAAGTAAAAATGCATGCTAAGCATGCTAAAATTAAACGGACTGAAGCAAACAATCAAATAAACAAAGTTTAGTCCAACTAGACTAGGCGAACCTTAATGGAGTCGCCATCCTATCGCGAGGTGTCGAGCGATGACAACGTCTGCCTCCTGAGAGTGTGTGGAAAGGAAAAGGGTTTTGAGTTTAATAATAAAATTATGATTATAAAGTTCAGGAGTTGCCACTTGGTATTATGGTTTCTAGGAAACATATAGTCCGCGAGAGCCCAGATAAGGGACTACTTGTGCAAAGGAAAAACATATCACTCCTAGTGCACCCTACCTAAGGTAAGCTGCATTGTTGTTTGATTGTTATTCTAAGTCATGTTCATGTTTGTTGGTTTTATCTAAGGTTCAAGGCAAATCTCTCTTCGTGAAGAAGTCTCTACCTTATAAGGTTAAATCCTAATTATTCTAAAGGCTAAATTTTAGCATCGCATTTATTTTTTGTATCTTCAATGTCAATTTGGCTGAATGACCTTCCTTCATGAGAGTCTCTTTCATTAAATAGGATGAATTCTAATTTACATTCCATAAAATCTTCTACTATTAACTATAATCTCGACCTAATTATAGAAAGCTAATTACATTATGATTACACAAATATTTACAGCTGTTTTCTTAATATAAATAACAAATATGTATATGGAAACTAATGATTCTACTGAAAAGGACCATGCTAACATCCCCCCTCAAATTGATGCTGGGTGATCAAGAAGCATCAATTTGCCAACTAGAAACTGATGGCGTTGACGAGGCATTGATTTGGTAAACACATCAGCGATTTGAAGGTCGGTGAAGATATGTGGAAGAGAAATAATGTGAGTATCCACGACTTTTCGAATAGAATGACAATCCACTTCGATATGCTTGGTACGCTTATGGAAAATAGGATTGGTAGCAATCTGAATAGCACTTGTGTTGTCGGCATGAAGAAGAGTAGGAGTAGTCTGGGGAAATCCAATTTCTACAAGCAGTCCACGAAGCCAAACAACCTCAGAGCAAGCAGCTGACATGGCTCTATATTCAAACTCAGTCGAAGATTTGGAAACACGATCTTGTTTATTACTCTTCTAAGATATCAAGGAATCACCAAGAAACATACACCAACCTGTGATAGAGCGACGTGTATCAAGACAACCTGCCCAATCGGCATCACTAAAGGCAACAAGGCGGATAAAAGAACCAGCAGGGTAGAATAGGCCACGGCTAGAAGAGCCAAGTAGATATCGAATGATGCGACGAACAGCTACCAAATGTAAATGACGAGGAGATTGCATAAATTGACTGACTTGCTGAACTGCAAAAGAGATATAAGGCCGAGTAATAGTAAGATAATTCAAGCTGTCAACTAATTGCTGATATAGAGTTGGATTAGGCAGAAGATCCTCGTCATCACATCGAAACTTAACATTCACCTCTAAAGGAGTATCCACCGAAGAAGAATCTTGAAGACCAGCCAAAGCAATCAAGTCCTGAGCATATTTATGTTGATGCACAAATACTCCCGAAGAAGAAGAATGAACTTCCAATCCCAAGAAGTAAGTAAGAGAACCAAGGTCCTTCATGTGAAAGCAATCCTGAAGATGGTGCTGAAGGTTGCTAATCAATAAAGAATCAGTGCCTGTAATGACAATGTCATCGACATAAACAAGGAGGAAAACAAAACCAGTATATGTTGTGCAAAGAAATAAAGAGGAATCATATTTGCTTTGCACAAAAGAGAAGCGAAGCAGGTAGTGAGAAACTTGTCAAACCATGCTCGGGGAGCTTGTTTCAAACCATACAAGGACCACTTCAACTTACACACAACTGATGTAGATGATGAGAACAAACTAGGTGGAGGTGCCATATAAATATCCTCTTTAAGATCACCATGGAGAAAAGCATTTTTTATGTCCATTTGATGAAGTGGCCAACCCAAGGAAGTAGCAATGGCAATAATAGTGTGCACTGTAGTCATTTTGGCTACAAGAGCAAAAGTCTCCTCATAGTCCACACCATACTCTTGTCTATTTCCAAGAGCAACCAACCGTGCTTTATATCGATCTAGAATTCCATCAGAGCGAAGCTTAATCGAGTACGCCCATTTACACCCAATAGGCTTAACAACTAGAGGACAAGAAACAAGATCCCATGTATGATTATCCTGAAGAGCTTGAAGTTCCTCCTGCATGGCTTTCTGCCAACACTTATGCTGGACAGCTTGTGAGTAACATGATGGAACAATAATAGTGGATAGAGTAACAGAAAAACCATACCGATCAAGAGCATGAGATACTCTCATAGAGCGGCGAAGAGCAGGCTGATGAGTAGAAGGCTCAGAAGCAATCTTATGAGCAGTATTAGGTGGCAGGTTAGTCTCAAGAAATGGCAAAGTTGGTCGATGTCTTTCATACATAATTCCAGGCATGAACCGCTCAAAAGATGACACATCCTCAAAATGAGGAAGAATAGGAGCAACAGAGAAAGATGCAACATGAGTAGGGAAGAAATATTGATTTTCAAAGAAGACAACATTTCTAGAAATACGAAATTTACCACAGCTTAGATCATAACAAACAAAACCTTTGTGAGAAATACTCTAACCTAAAAAGACACATTTAGCAGACTAAGCAGAAAGTTTGTGTTGTTTATGAGAAGGCAAATGAATAAAGCAAACACAACTAAAAATATGCAAGTCATGATAGCTAGGAGACTTATGATGTAGACGATAGTATAGGGAATCAAAATTTAACACATGTGATGGCAATCAATTGATTAAATATACTGTAATAGACAAGGCTTCAATCCAGAATTTAGATGATATAGAAGACTCAATCAATAAGGTTATAATGATATCCAAAAGATGATGGTTCTTACACTCAGCAACCCCATTTTATTGTGGTGTATATGGACAGGAACGATGCGAGACAATACCTTTCTGCTGTAAAAAATCATGAAATTCATGTGACATATATTCCCTACCCGAATCAGATCTTAATACCTTAATACTAGTAGAAAATTAAGTCTCAATATAGGCAAAAAATGACTTGAAAACATAAAAGACCTCAGATTTGGAACGAAGGAAATACACCCAAGTAAACCGACTGTAATCATCAATAAATGTCACAAAGTACTTGTAATGAGCATGAGAAATAATTGGTGTAGGACCCCAAACATCACTATGAATAATATCAAAGCATTTTGTAGCATGACTGCCATGGGAAGGAAAAGGAAGAGTTTTACTCTTGCCTAATTTACAGGTAGAACAATAAAAAAAAACATCATGAGAAGAAAATTGAGTTTTATTTCCTAACAAACCAGAATTCAACAATCGAGACAAAACAACAGAATTTGGATGGCCTAAACGTTTGTGCCATACTTCACTCTTATTTTGAACAGTTGTACAAGCAAAAGATAGACAACGAGGAATGGAAAAATGTAACGGAAATAATCTTCCAACTTTAGGCCCCTTCGCGATTACCTTCCCCGACACTTGATCCTGCACAAGACAGCCATTATAAGAAAAATACACATCACAGTTAACATCCACCAATTGACCAACCGAAATAAGACTAGTAGACAACTTTGGTGATACAAAAATATTCTTGAAAGTTGGAGTGATATCTCCAACCTTAGTAATGGGTATATGACCACCATTAGCAACCTGAATTTGTGATGAACCATGATACTCACGCACATTTTTAAGCACACTAGATGAGTTGGTCATATGATTTGAGGCAGCGGAATCAGCAAGCCAAAATTGAGAATTGGATTTGTGATGAACCATGATACTCATTTAACAAGTATTCTTAAACCTTCATTTTCACACACACAATTTAACATGTGATTGTGGGTTGCACATTGGATTATTACATTATTTATGTTCTTTTATTAAAGGTAACAACTAAGGGAAAGGGATAGTATATAATTTGTAAAAAAAAAACAAATTGATAATATTGATGATAATAAAAACGTAGATACGTTTGGTTTCGTAGCCTCCCAAACCTAAGCAATTAAGCCCGAAGGGGTGTTTTAACACCTAATACCCTAAAGTCAACTGACTTGGGAGCTATTGGCCCAACGCTTGTTACATGGGTTAAGGAGAAAAGCTTAAGGGAATCAAACATTGCACTATCTACGTATCAGTATCTGCAACCCGAGTTACTAAGCTCGTAGGGGTGTCTCAACACCTAATGCCCTAAGATCAACTGGTCTGAGAGTCATAAGCCGAAAGCTCGTAAAATGGGTTAAAGATGCATTGTGTTTTAAGTTATATGTATATATATTCAAAGAAAAAAAAAAGAAAGAAAAAGAAGAAAAAAATAATAATCCCAACCCAAGGAAGTTAACCTTAAACTTTTGAACAAAAATTTTGTTTTCTTCCAAGTAAAGCCCCATAACTATGTGTTGATATATTGAGCACAAAAGGAAAGTTTATTAATATCTTGTTTAAGAGGCATTGAGCAGATATATAAATTTAATAAGAGTTTGTTTATATGGATAGATTAATAGAAGTTGAATGATGAATGCCTTACTTTGTGGAATTTGCAAATTGTTTTTCTATTTTAATGCTTTGATTACTAGGGACTAGTAATAAGCTGGTTGGGGGGTGTGATTAGTATTTAAAAGTGTATTTTTATCAAGGTTTTATATCATCATTTTACACTTGAAGTATCAGTAACTCCTTAAATAAAACATGTTTTATAATAACAAGTCTGATACTATAAGATACCTTTAATTTATGGTAAATGTTCATCTTAAATACAGGCCTATCATATAAATGAAAGGATTGATTGATGAGTTTAAGTACTGAAATTTAAAGGACAAAGAGAGGGTGAAGCTTAGAAAAGAGATGCTGGTTCAGTCCAAACTGGAACACTGTTCAGTCATTAGGTCATATCTGGAGCTGTAGCTCTTGGATTTCAATTTGGTGTATATGGCTAGAAAGCTAAAACATAGGTTTAAAACATTCATGCGGAGTGAAAGACTCAATTATGTTGTTTTCAAGTCCAAATCTTAGCAACAACGGAGAAGTCTGAATCTGTCCTGCAGCTCAAACACTGTTCAGTGTTCAGCCCATATCTCAAGTTCTAGAAGTCCAAATGCATCGATTCTTTTTATGTTGGAAAGCTGAGACAATTTCCTAGAACTTTTATGAGTTAAGTCTGTTCAAATTTTGACGTTATCAATGATGTTTTGTTCAGACAAGAAGATAAGGATTGTCACCAAGTCAAGATGTGGCCACCCACTCAACAATTAGTCATCAAATCAATAGTTTTGAATTTTGGACTATAAAAGGAGGCATTTACCATGCATTTAGGCATCTTGGATTTCATATCAAGATCATGTTCTTGCTCTCTCTTTATATTTTTGTAATGCTTAAGTTTTGTTTATATTAATCTTTTGTTATGCTTTTCATTTCCTTTCCTTTACTTAGTTAACTTATATCTTATTTATGTTCTTATCTTGTTTATTTATGTTTCTCTTCTTCATTATGTTTTCGCTAAGTGATGCAACCATATTATTCAATAGTTTCACCCACATTTAACTAGTGTTTTGCCTATGTTTTATATATAAAATGCCTTGATATTCTTTGTTTTATGTTTTGAAGGCACTTTTGGATGAAAGATGCAAAAATGAGTAAATTGGAGATAATTGGTAGATTTGACCTTCAGTCGATGTTTTGTGCAGAGCGTGAGCTCTAGAGGTTGAAATGAAGTGATTCCAGTGGCATTAAAAAGGTAACATCCATACCTTTCTGGACATCTAAGGCAAGAAAATAAAATAAGGAAGAGCATAGAAATCGCAGACTTCAAAGTCAAATCTCGCAATCTGCCAGTGTTGACCTTTGGCCATTCCAACTTGAATATCTAGAACTACAGAAGTCCAATTGATTCAAACTTAATTTTTTTGGATTCATGACTCAAATTTCTATAAACGCTCCAAATTGCAGCAAAAAACGATGTAATATGAGGGAGATATGATTTTTCAAAGATGACATCTGAATTCTGCCAGCAAACAGGTTTCGTGAAGAAACGATTCCAAATTACGTTCTGAAGCATCTAAACCGATATCCAAGTTTTTATTTCATCAATTTAGCTCCTCTAAGTCAAAGATTGAAGATTTCATGCAAGGCTATTTCTCCTTTTTTAGGAAAATAGTTATTGAAGTACTTAAATGTAAACAGTCTACTTAATAGAGGACTATTTTGTAAAATAGAGACCTAGGGTTTCCTAGGATATAAAAAGAATGAGAGAAGAGAAGGGGGGCAACCAGCCAAGAAGAGAAAAACGCCCCCTTCCTCTAAGAAACCCTAAATTATGCATTCTTTCTTCTTTTTGGATTAGTTGTTCAACAAACATGCAAGGCTAAACACTTTTTCTTGGTTGCAAGGACACGGAAACCTTCGGATTTCAAGAACTGTGAGATTTATTTTACCTTTTCTTTTCAGTTTATATGATGAATATGTTTGTTCTCCTATGCTTATTTTTCCTATGATTGTTTATTTTAATTGCTAGAGCGGACTCTAAGTTATTATTGTAGACAATCTATTGCTAAGTTTGATATCAAAACCGGAATTGTGGTATATGAACTTGTGAAGCAACTGAGTTTAATAATTGTGGCGGATCTACGTTATTAATCTTAGGGAGAACATTCAATCAAATCAAACATAGACTGTGGACAGTTATGTTTTCTTGATTAATCAACTTATCTAGTTCTTAAGGCTGCCATTAAATTAAATTACTAGTGCGGACACTGTGGTTGTTTGATGGTTAGGGTTAGTTATACGGCGGATCCGTTAACTAACCAATGTTAAGAAGAGATAAATATTCAGAATATAAACTGATGTTTCGTTTCCATGATCAGTTCTGATTTCTGTAGGTGGATGTGTGCTTGTGACCAAGGTTTGTTCTCTTGATAATTTTCTGATTTTATTAAATTTCATTTGATAGTTTTCTGTTTTCTTTTGCTTTAGCCTAGATAACGTCCAAACCCCCCCAAATTACATATCATCTAGCATAAAAATCTGACTTGAATCTTCTTCGTGGGATCGACCCCTTGCTTGCTCTATACTATTTTGTGTGTTGTGTTTGAAGCTAGGGTAATTAATTTGTGCGACCGCGACATCGCAACACTAAGTTTATTATGTCAAAGTGAAAAGGTTACACTAATGGTGTAAGAATAAGTATAGTATAAACTCAACATGGACTTTAATGTTTGATACTAACATGTTTTGTATTTGTTATCTTATTCACTCTTAATACTTTGCTTGTTAAATGGTTAATCTAGATTTATGTTATATAACCCTTGGTACAACAAATACTTGGCACTTTCATAGCCCAAACCGTATGGTATAACCAACACCTGTGCTATGAAAGGAACTTGATTTGTTGTTAACATAAGCTATAATCATGAATACCTGACAACATTTACAAGTATTAGCATTATTCGAATAAGATAGCTAATGTAATCATGTTAACAATTTATAATCTGATTGGAACCTCCTTTGTGTGTGGTTTCCAGTTGAGTAATAAGAGTTTATACTATACTTGTTTGAAATACCATTAGTGGATCCTCTAACCTTGACAATTGTTTTTATCATTGTTTAATCCTTAAATCAATCTTATATCTCAAAGCTCTCTTTATTATTATTATTATTATTATTATTATTATTATTATTATTATTATTTATAATTTATATAGTTAACCTCCCTGTGGTTCGACCCCGGTATTGCCGGGTTATTTATTACTTCGACACTCCTGCACTTGGGAGAAGACATCAACTCTTTTGGTCGTGTCACGCTGCTCTTCGAGCAGTAATTCCCCAAAACAAACATCCAAGGAGGGAAAAGCTCGGTTCATTAAATTTGAGCGAGTAATCTCAAATTCAGATCGCAATTTCATTAAAAATTGATCGCGTTTGCTTTGCTCATGAACCTGTTGAACAACAGAGAGAGATTCGGCTGGTATTTTGGCATAAATAATATTAGTATATTCTGCCCATAAATTTTGAAAAACAGAATAATAATCCTGAATGGAAAGATTGTATTGAGAATAATTAGAGATATTGTTTTCTAATTGAAAACGTCTAGCATTGTTGTCTTGATAGTAAACCTTCTTCAGGTACTCCCACATGGTTTTTACTGTTTTATATAGCCTTAGATTAAGAACAATAAAAGGATCAACAGACCCTAAAATCCAAGACATTACCCGAGCATCCTTGACCTTCCATTGAAGCAACTTTGTAGAATCGGTAGGGGCTAGATCACTGTCATCCACATGACCCCACAATTCTTTCCCCGTGACAAATACTTGAAACTGAAATTCCCAGACGGAATAATTCTTTCTAGTGAATCGAACACTAAACAAATCAGAATTGTTTGATGTAATTGTCTTGACAAACCAAAACAAGAGGAATCAAAGAAAATCCAAAAAAAAAAAAAAAACCAAGAGCCCTATGTATCTAGGACTAACCAAAACTCAATCAAGAAAACCCAATAAAAACTAAGGCAAGACAATGGAATGCAGATTCAAAAGTGTAGCTCTGATACCATGTCAATTTAGCTGAATGATCTCCCTTCATGAGAGTCTCTTTCATTAAATAGAAAGAATTCTGATTTACATTCCATAAAATCTGTTACTATTAACTATAATCTCGGCCTAATTATAGAAAGCTAATTACACTATGATTACACAAATATTTACAACTGTTTTCTTGATATAAATAACAAATATGTATATGGAAACTAATGATTCTACTGAAAAGGACCATGCAAACATTCAATACCTGAGGGTATACTCTACTGTGCAGTTTTACACCCTAAAATATTAAAGTCTATCAATCCTAATACTTTAAATATAAAGTGAAGAAAATGATTAATGAAGGATTTTTGATATTTTGAGCAAACCCTAACGAATAACCATAAACTGGTTATGATATCCATTTTACATTTCAAAACATGAGAAAGATGCATTTTTTATGAAAATATGCTTGGAAAACTTTTAGGATTTGGCCGTATGGACGAAAATAAAATATTTTTGTTTTTGCTTTTTTTAAGAGGAAATTAATTTAAATTTTTTAAAAAAATTCAAATTTTTTAAGAAAAGTATCGGAGAAAACAAGGTATTTTAATACCGGATCTATATCTTACAATGTAAATATACAGTCCAATATTATACAAAATTGATGGAAAAATATGCGAGAAAATCACAAATATTTTGAAATGACCCCTAAAATTTTTTGTTTTTAATTTTTATATAATATTATATTATTATATATTGGGTTGGGCCCGACTCAGCCATCTAGGATGGGCCGATTGGCGGCCTAACAAACCCTTTTTCTTTTTTTTGGGCCTGGGCTGGACTCAACCTAGCCATCGAGGCTGGGTCGAAACGGGTCTAGCCCAACGTAACTTAGTCATTGTCACTGTCCCTGCCTAGTAACTAAGTTGCATTGTAAACCGCAAAATGTGAATTATAATTCATGTTCTGCATGTTTACATGCAAAAGAAGAATAAAGGAGGAAGGAGAAGAAGATGCTCACCTGGCGCAGGGGCTAGGACTACCGTGATGAGGAGGTTTGGTTGTTTGTTGTCAACTGGTGGTGGAGCTATGGATAGAGACGTTGATGACTGATGCTGGCGTTGGCTGTTAGGATAAAGCTTGTAGCGAAGGGGGAGAAGTTCATGGCTACTGCCCTTGTCGCCGGTGAAAAGATGGGTTAGTGGAGGAGGTTGGTTGCACTTAGTCACGACGGTGCTAGGTGGTGGCGTCTAGAAACACGGCGGGGAGAGAGGGGGAAGACTAATGGCAAAAAAAACCAGGGGAAGGCTGGTTTTCTCCCAACTTTGGCCTCTAATTTCTTCTTCCTGAAGCCATGAAATTTACCCTTATTCATAGGAGTGGAAGAGGGACATTTTTTTCTTTAATGGTGCCAAATCTTGGCCCTGGATTCAGCCCTGAAGGATTCCAACTATTGGTTCAAACTTCAAAGTGACCATCATAAAATGTTAAATTTGTCAGTTGAAGGTTGCATGAGTTAGCCTCTTTGGGTTGGCGTCACTGCCACTGTGGTGTCAATCGGCTAGAAAGGACCATAACATGGTGTAATCAAATGTCAAGTGATAATTTTCGTGCAAGTTTTGTCAAATTTGGTAGAGAGATGAAACATTAAATGCCCTTAAAAAGTAGCATCATGAGTAGTCTTTTTGGTGAAAATTGAAGAAGAAGACGAACACTAATCAAAACAGTGTCTTTTGGTAAAGTTCAATTTAATCCTTCGATTCGTGATTTCTCTCAATTACACCCCTGATTGACTACAAACTTCTAATTTTATGCAATTTTGCTCATGTCGAACTTCAATATCAGCCTCGAATTCTATTGCTTTTTTCACATTAGCCCTTGGTCTTGGATTTTTTCAATTTAGCCATTAATTGACCATTAAAATTTCACCTTGATTTCATTCAATTTAATCCTTATAGTTTGATGCCTTTTACATAAAGGTCATTGGCTATGAATTTCTTCAATTTAGCCCTGAATTGACTCTAAAACTTTGATTTTCTTGCGAGTTTACCTGTAATTTGAACCATTTAACTTTATAAGAAATTAAGTTTGATCTCCTAAAATTCTAATTTTCTCAATGAAACCCAAATTAGGCTCTCAAACTTAATTTTTCACCAATTAAGCTCCTAATAAAATTAATTTGACCAATTTAAAGTATAATTAAGTCATTGCATCTAATTAAATCCTTTAATTGGACCCAAATTAATTCTTAAACATAATAAACTTTAATTTAACCTATGATTAAATCAAATTGGCATATTAAAAATCAAATTATATCCTTAGGCTTAATTTTTATGCAAATTCATCCAATAATGAGTTGATTTGACCTTGAATTTGCATTATCTCTTCGGTTTTGGGTATAATGAGGTATAATTAGCCTCCCAATTCCATTCAAAATTATAACTTGATTTTTCTGTATATTTGAAATCCTCCTCAGATTGATTTTTTTAAAATGTCAGTCTTTTTCTTATTATTTTTATTACTATTATTTTGAAAAGAAAAAAGTTAAATTTTTGGGGAATAACCCAAAAATGGGTTATAACAACAAACTTGGGACTTGTTTTACCATTACATTATTCTAAATAATATTTCAAATAAAATTCCTTGCAGTTTTTATCCTTATATTAGAAATGAATGAGTTGTATTACTACCAATAATATTTTGGATGTGGACCCCCATATGAATTTTTTATCCTTATATTAAAAGTGAATAAAATGTTTTTTTTTTACCAAAAATAAGTTTTTAATATTTTTGAAATATAATCCAAAATCCTTTCGATTTTTACAAACAAGTTATAAAATCTATGCAATACTTTTTGTATTTTTAAACATCAAAAATAGTTTTTTGAGATTTTTTTTTAACTTCTAAGACTTGCTCAAATAATTTTTTTAGGGTTTTTGGCCATATGCAAGGACATCTTTTATTTATTTATTTATTTATTTTTAAGGCTTTGTTTGGTAAAAAAAACCCATTATTTCTTTAAATAAAACTGCCAAAATAGGTCTAATGACATGTTTGCATAACACACCCTCAAACAAAAAAATATTTTATCAAAAAAGTTGAAAGCCAAATAAGACTTTACCCAAATGACTTGAATTTGACCAGATCAGATTGACTTAAATTCTTTGGTTCAACCATAAACCGAATAAAAAACACTGGTTTGACTTGAAAAATAAACCAAAACCATAATTAAAACTTAAAATGAATCAAACTTGCAAAAAACTCAAAAACATGAAATTTTTTGTAAAAAAACAGATCAAAACCTAGAAAACTCAAGAACACGATGAACATAAAAAACATTCCTAGCATCATGAATCAAGACCCAGACTATATATGAACAAACCAAAGATATAGGCATGTTGGAAATCAATCACTCAACAATAATCAAGCATCAAACATCAACTATTATCAACCAATAATCACAATTTGATCAAAATAGATTTCGATCCAAAAACAAAACTCTAAAATTAAAACTCAAAAATCATGATTATTAATGTGAATTAACCCTTGATTATTGATTAACCAAACTTAATGAAGTTGTTGGTGCACAAAATTGGATCTAAATTGATCCAAATCTTATAGTAAGACAATGTCGTTTCCAAGAACACTATCTTGAAAACTCAGAAAATGAAGAACAAGTTGTCAACCAAGAAATGTGCATACTAAGCCCTAATACCATGTTTTTTTATTCACACAAACCAAATTATCATAGCTACACTTGTTTGTGCTAAAACAAATATCAAACTATCAAAATCATTCATGATGTTCTAATTCTTAAAACTACCAAAACTAATAGGAAGCACATTTGAAAATTTTGGAGTTTAAAATTAATATTTTGACATTAAAAAAAACTTGGCCAAAATTTAGGAGCCTAGAACATGCATTAGCAACCTAGAAAAAACATTAACAACCCTACTGCTATATATAGTAGATTTCAAATCTATCCTATTTCATGAAAAACAATCATCCAAACATCTTCCAAACATCCATCAACATTAACAACCAACTCAAAGCAAGATTAAATAAGAAAAAAACAACATTTTTATGCATTAATCAAAATCAAAACTAAAAACATTATAACACTAAAACAAGTTCACAAATATTGTTAAACATGTAAAACAAGCTAGAGGTGTGCCTCATAGACATCACCTACTAGGTTAGTAGAGGATAATACCTTCCCGAAACTCATTAATGATTGCTGCCCATTTTTGCTTTTCTTTTGTAAATTTTAGTTTATTCACACTCAAAGCTTATGAAATACTTGTGCAAGGGTCTTACACATTCATACTTAGTTTTTCTATCAAGATATTTTTTGCCCCTTCTTTCTCTTTTACTCTTTTTTTATATGATTTTCAAGGGGTATTTATAGGGTTTCAAGCTAGGATTTTGATCAAGATTTGATCAATGCTTGACCCTCTAATCAAAATGAGGAGGGTTTTGAATGGTTTTAATAGCTAAAAGTTTTGTACCTTGCTGGTTTTGCAATATTGGTTTCGCAGCAAACTTGGTTTTAGAGATTTTGATAGTTTGCTAAACTTTAAGACCAAAAAGTTGTTTCTAGCCTTTTGATCTTGAGAAACATGTGTTTAGCACTTAATAAAAACCAATTAAGAAAGTTTGAAGTGTGAACGCACAAAATAAAAATCAAATGGTTTTGCATAATGGGTATCACAGTCGTGGCTGACTAGTTGATCACTTTCAAGCTTCACTAGAGCAATTCCAATGTAAAACGTCATCGGAGACCACCTGAAGGTGATAGAAGAGGTGCACACCTTTTGTTTGGATCCAAACTTGCTTAATTTAGAGGTTTATAGCTTCACATTTATTTGTTTGAAGATGTCAACTCGATCAACCCAAAACTACCTAAAGAAGAAGATGAATAGTAGGCACATGACATGTCATTTACCCTCTATTCCAAATAGTGTGTTTTGAACATGAACTAGATGACGTTTCATCCAGGTTAACCACTAAGAAATTAGGATTTTTAATTTGGAATTTGGCCAAAATTCATTTTAGTCCCTAAACTTTAAAAGTTCCTTGATTATATCCTTAATCACCCTCTAACTTCCAATTTTGTGCAAATTTGTCCTTGCCAAATTCAATTACCAACCTAAAGTTCAAAGTATTTTTCATTTTAGTTCTTTGTGTTTGATTTATGCAAATTGATTCTCAATTAACCATTTATCTTTTAATTTTTTTTAATTTGGCACCTGATTTTATTGATTTCAGTCCTTGAAGCCACTAATTGTTTGGTTATTTTTTGGTTTGGTCCTTAGTTTTGAATTTCATGAATAAAATCTTTAATTGTTCATCAAACTTAATATTTATACAATCAATCCCCTGATTTTACCATATTAGCTTTTCAAAATTGCAATCTTACCCCAAACTTCAATTTCTTTAAATTAAAGCCCAAATTAAAATCAAAAATCAATTTTTCTTGCAATTAAGGCCTCAATAAATTCAATTAAACCCTGAAAAATCCTAATTGAGTCCTTAAACATTCAATTTTGAATTCTTCTTCCCAAATTCAATTTTCTAATTTAAAGGGTCTTCATTAGTCCATATTGGACTGTCAATTATTTTAACCTTGTATATTTTGATCATTCCCAATTAGTCTTTGGCGATTCTCTAGACGTTGTTCATGTTCTCTTCACCGAATTATTTATTTCAATTTTTAGTTTTTTTCAATTTTTTTCCTTTTTCTGGTTTTTTCCTCTTTTCTAAGTTTTTTGTATATTTATGTAGGACCTCAAAATGGATAACAATAACAACAATAAAAGCAAGGAAAACAATCCTAAGCAAATAGATTCAAAAACATAAAAAAACAAATGGTTGAAAAAAAACACCACCATCAGTTCTATCTTTGTCCCATAGTAAAAAAAAAAAACCTATGAAAAAAACCAAATGCTTTTTTGTTAGATATCCACGACATCTTTAAAATCCATAACTTAACTGGCATTCCTTGTCTAATATTATCTAACATACTTTCATTAATACCAACTGTTATATACATCTCCAAGAAACAATACTTACAATTGAAATTGATAAAAAAAAAAAAAAGTGCAAAAAGCAATATAACATTCTGAACCAAATTAAGTGGAATTTTTGTTTTAAAAAGGTATTGGGTGTATATAGTTAGAAATAAAAATGCAACCAATGTAATTTCTTACATAGGAGAAAATATGTTTTGGATTTATACAAAAGAAACTGATTCAATGAATAAGAGAAGGTAAAAATTTAACTAAAGTCCATATAAAGTAAAGGTTTAATATTAGACAATTGAGTCATTGCTATTATCCAAATGTGAAACAATATATTTAGTAGTTGTCCAATTACAATTTAGTCTAAGGAACTTGACCAGAAAAAAGATAGGCTTAACCTTAAACTGAGATGAGTTTGGAGGTCATCTAAAGAGGTTTTTCGCAGTGAATTTCAACCTGCTTTTCATTAAAATTCAAAAAATAATTTGCTTTAAATTAATTTTTTTAGTTTTTTTGAATTGTTTCGATGTGCTAATATAAAAAATAAATTTTAAAAATATAAAAAAATATTATTTTCATGTTTTTTTTAGCGAAAAGTATTTTGAAAAACAATCGCTACCACACTCTCAAATACCTTCTAAAAGTTATTTGCAACAAAGAACAATCACATATGGAAAAAAATCCCCCAATGTTATTACAAAAGCAAGGTTCTGCTATTATTAAAGCAACACTAAATAATCTATTTTATTGATTCTTGTCTTGCCAATAATAGCCTCTGAGATTTCATAAAAAAGTCGATATGTTGTGCTAATTATAATTAAGGCACTGAAATATCAAATTATCATCCAAATTAAGTTCCTAAAATAAACACATAATTAACCAAAAAACATCGAAACTCAAAAACCAAAGCAAATTAAAAATGATACTAAAAGAGAGTCAATACAAAGATGTATTGCAATCAAAAAAGAAAACCTATAAAAGCAAAGTGGGAGAAAAGAAAAAAAGAAAAGCGAGTGGAAAATAAACCTGAAAACTTGCTTACCTGATTAGATTTAGTTAAATCTAATAAAACAATAACCTCGAATTCAACTCAAGATAGAAAACAATGTGTTATCTTTTTTGGATGATCATCAAATTCATATATAGCCCACAAATTTAAAACTCTAAATCAAACCACCCAACAAACATCAATTAAAAAAACCATAAAATCACCTAAAAGTGTAAGAAGTTGTTGTTATGATTGGAATGAAAGAAAGAAAACTTATTGGGTTCATTCAAAAGGTTCACTGCACATCCACTCTTTTAAATGGAGAATTTGAAAGGATGAGAACAAAGAAAGCCTGTAAAATCAAAAAGAGAAAGGTATGGTGTGGATTTTTTTTTATGAATGGAAAAAACCTTTGTGTTCCTTATGCTTTGGACAAAGCCTCCTCTAAAGCTCAAATTTTAGAAAAAAAACTTTAATACAAATTATTATGCAATAAAGTTAAATTTCATTTAACTTTAGAGGCATGTTTTTTTTTTTTGAAACTTTGAGATAATAATAATGGTTAGAAAGGAAAAGAAGATCAAAAAACTTTCAATATGAGATAAAACAAAAAGGAAAGACAAAGCACATGGTGGAAAAGGTGCCTCAAAGAAAGGAAACATTATGGTAACTAGCTGATCATGTAACTAAATAAAAAAGATTTTTTTTCAGAAACAAATCCAAAAACTATAGGAATGCCATTTATAAAATAGGAGCTACAGTGAAGTATAATCCTCTTTTAATTTTTTTTTTTGTTAATTATCATTTTATCATCACTACCACTATTATTAAATATATTGTTGCCATGATGCCATCATTATTAAATTATTTAATATTGTTATTTTTTATATTTTAAACTAATAGTTTACTATTATGTTTTTTAAATTAAGGTTGTATTATAATTTTTTTATATATCTTTGTTAGAAAAAAAAGTTTTTTTTTTAAATAATAACTAATAAACATAAAATACTTTTAAAACGTATGAACCAATAAACTGAGAAAGAGCTGCTAATGATAATCAAATGCTAAAATAAAAGGATAATTATTTCCATAAAAATAAAAGATAGATAAATATAATATTTAACCCAAGTTTTTTCCTTTAATTTACACATCATCATCATCATCATCATCATCATCATCATGGTTACCTTTTTAACCATCTTTTCCTACAAAGAACAAATAATTTTTATTTTTATAAACTCATCATAAAAATAAAGTTTATTTATATAAAACATAAAAAAATTTCTTAAATAAATTAGAATAATCTCCCTGAAACATTAAATACATAAAAATAATTAAAAAACAACTGCTATTTAAAAAAGATAAAATAAATAATTTTAAAAATCAGAGAAAGGGTATTAATTTAAATATAGATAAATTAATTAATGCAAACAAAACACATAGATGAAAAAGATGGGTATCAATTAAAGATAAAATATTAGAAAAAAAAAAAGATGTCAGGCCTTCACACCTGATCTATTTTTTAAAAGCCATGCTTACAGACTTACAAGGGAAAGTCTATGTGCATATGGGCTTTTATTTTATTTTTTTTGAAAAAAAATAAAGATAAACGACATGTTGCTTGTTGCGACAGAAACATATTGTTTCCTTCCTAGTTTAAGAAAATAAAAAAAAGGTGTTTTTTTACAGAAAAATGATTTTTTCAACAAATTTTCACACCAAACACATCTAAAATAATCTCAATTATGCAAATAAACTAATAAACCAACAAGCCCCCTCTCCCCCCTAAAAAAAAAAAACCTTATCCGAAAACCCGATTCCAAACTGAAAACAAAATTCGCTCTCAAACTTGATCTCTTTTTTAGCAATATTAAGGGGAAAAAAAAGTTAATGGATCTTTACCATAAATGAAACCATTTGATATCCAGATTAACCTTTTTAGTGATCAAAATTATTGTCAAATGAAACTTTCTTTATCTACTATCAGAATCTGACAAGTCTCTCTCTCCTTTATTAAACTAGAGACTACAAAATAAAAATAATAAATTTGTATATCAAAATTAAATTTAAAAAAAATTAGGGACAAAAAATGTATTAACAAGAAAGTAGAAAGATCAAAGTGAATTTTTCTTGTCAATTTTGAAATTGCCACCCATGCACTAAGTCTTTTCACTTTGATCATCTTTTTTTGAATTTTGCCCTTTCATCAACAAATTAACTTAAATTGGTTATAAGGGTGAAATAAAAAAGGAAAAAGCTCAATGATGAAAACAAAAAAGCATTATTGCAATTCACAATGCTTCTTGTTTTAGTTTATAGTTTAAGACATGTTTGGGATTGTAATAGCGGTTGCAGTTTAAAGTACTTTTCGTTTAGAAATGCATCAAAATGATATTTTTTTATTTTTTAAAAAATTATTTTTGAGATCAGCACGTCAAAACAATCTAAAAACATAAATAAATAATTTTTAATAAATAATTTTTAAAAAAAAATTAAAAGAACACGGTTTCAACTGTGTTTCCAAGCAGAACCTAATCATGCACAATAATTTTTACATATCTTTTAGTGTTTTTATAATATACATATATAGTATATTCTGGATAAATTAATAATTTTAATTAAATAATATTTTTGTGAGGTTAAACTTAAATTTCACGTTTAAGTAATATCTTAATTAAATGTGTATCCATAGCACACACACATATATCCATATTTGCTTGCAGTGATGAAATGCATGGTTTGGATTAATTAATTAACCGCGTTTTAATAATTAACTCGCTTCTCCATTATTTTATTTTCTTTCTTCTTTTATCTCTCCGTGGAAGGCCCATCACATTGATTCCCGATCTTTGTCTCTTGCAGTTATATTTTTTTGCTTTTCCCTGCTAAAGCACATACTTGTGCAGGATCTCATCAGCGATTATTCATCATACTGCATGCATGGGGTATGTTTTCTGGATTCTTTTCTTGAATTTACCTTGTGGGTTTTAACGATTGATTGGTTGTGACTTGAATTCTGCTTTTTTTGGTCGCTGATAAATTTGGAAGAAAAATGATTTTTTTTGTTGTCTAGAGATATGTTGAAGAGAATAGGAAATGGGTATTGATGGATTTATTTTTCTTGCATTTTAGTTTATGATTATGCAATTGTTTTTACGTTTCCTTTTGAGAGAGGAAATTATCAAGATCAAGTTACAATAATCAGATTTTATTATTCTCGGTAGCAATTAGATAAAGATAGAAGTGAAGTTGAATGTTGTAGGTTCACATTCATGATTTGATGTTTTAGGTTCCTAGTGACCGCGTTTTACTTCCATAGAGTTTTAGGTTTAAACATGCAAGGAATCAATCATGCTATCTTTTCATCAATCTTGCAACGGGTTTCCATAATTGTAAATACCACTTGTTTACGCAAAACTTGTCGAGTATCGTGAAGGGAAGGAATAAGTTGAGTTCTTATTGTGAGTGTGTACTATTTAAGAAATCCGTGCAAGTTTGCCCCTTTTGGGTTGCTTGACAATTTATGTACTTTATTGGAGCAATTGGAATTTCTGTGAATTGGACTGACCACGATCATCAAATTATTGTTACTCTTTTTACCAATGTGACTCTTTGGTTAGTACACTGAAATTTCTCAACCCTTGCTAACATAGCATGCTTTATCTGCTGGAGCAACTTATATAACATGGTGAACAACTTACATGTCTTGCCTAGGAGATCATCTGCTGCCTAGGCGTTTGCTATGATCTCTTAATGTATCTGTGATATGCTTCCATTTAGCAGCAGGTAGTTTGGTTGAGCAAGGATAATTGACAAATTTGCTTCCTTGAGGTTTTAGATGATGATTTTTTTCTTTCAAATATTTGAAACCTGATAAGATTGGCTGAGTTTTCTATTGCTGTCAATCCAACCTTTGCTAGTTGATCATTCTAGCTTCAGGCACGTAGTCAAATATTGTTGTTGTGGTTCGGACAACAGAACAGCAATGCAACTTGTCTGTATTCTGGCATGGTATTCCACTCCTGGGTTGCTGTACAAAAATACTATAATTGATAGGACTCAGGACATGCTCCGAGAAAAAAAAATGTGCTTTAATCTGACCTGCCTCAGGGGAGCAATTGCATACAACATCTGCAAATTGATAAATCAAGATTAATATTCAAATGGGTACTAATTTTAAGAGCATCTCCTGATAACCATAGTGGAGACCTGATAGATTTTTTTTTTAAATGTCTGTTAGTAATCTTGATAGTGAGCGTGAGCATTTGTGTTATCATCTTAAAATTGAGATAGCTCTCTGCAATTAGCATAGATAAGATGATTTACAAGCCTTGTTTGTAGTTTGGCATTAACAACATGCACAACTCCTGGCACACAGTACATGTTTTTCTGTTTGATGCATCCTCCAACCACAATATAAGTGAGTGGCCATTTATGAATCTAGGAAAGCATGTTAGGAAGTTGAAAGTGTGGTGTTTAGTTCTCTCATAACATGGCTGGTAATTCTGTGTTTTGAACACCACATGATTTTTTATCTATTAAATATGTTCCATTCCACACTATCAACAACAGTATCCATGATTTTGTGGTTATATGAAGCTGAATCATAAGGTCTTGTGGAATCTTCCTGCCCTCAAAACTTCCCTCTCTTGCTTTCCTCCATTTTCACATTTTCATCTTTTTAAGTACTGTCCCTGCAACAATCATGTCCCTGTGATCATTGTTCTGCGTCTTCTTGTTTCTTTATTGATTTTTAAATTCACTCTACAAAAGGACTAGTTTGACAAACTGATGAGCTGCCGTCACTTGCCTTTCTGATTCCAAAAATTTTTAGCTGTGAGAGAAGCGCTTGAAATGGTTTATTTTTCCTGGTATGATATGATCATTGGGTTGTTATGTTGTGGTATTTTATTAAATTTTTTCATGACATGCAATCACTTCAAATTTTACACTGCTTTAATTGTTCTATAGGAATGTAATCTCAAGGAAAGATGTACGAAGGGTTTGCACTTTGTACCTTACCTTTTAGTGTTCTATGTTATATTGGTACATCTAGTATCCTTTGATGTCTACATGGTGATATGTCATAGGCTATAACTTTGATTCCTAAAAGATAATGAAAACAAAATGTTTCTCAAGTGTATTTTTCCATGCTTACATGCATGTACTGTCTACCTATATGTTGTAATATTATCATTGGTTCATGATTCTCTGTATCATTGTGATCTGCATTGTATTGCCATATGGGACTTGATCAGTTATATGATTGCATGTCATTTGTTACAGAGCAGTGGTTGTCTTGGTTGCTATAATAAACCCACACTAATTACCTCCGTGGGTGAGCAATCAAAAGGACCAAAAGTTAAATGTGAGACTGTGAAGAAACCTAGCATATCAGAGGATTTCTGGACCACTAGCACATGTGACATGGATTACAGTGCAGTGCAGTCACAAGGAAGCATCTCATCAATTAGCATAGCGAACCAGACTCTTGATCAACATGGTGGCTCTGGCAGTATTAACAACGTTTCTGAATTTGTAAATCATGGCAAGTTCTCATGGCTTCTTTGATTAGTTTTTTTGCATTTAATCATATTAGCATCTCCAAACTTATGACAGCTTTGTGCATTTGGACTGCTGATGCTTATTTAGAATGAACCTAGCTTCCATTACATTTTAATACCCAACCTACATGAGAACTAGCAAGCAACATCAGTAGATATTTCAGAAGGTAAGTATGGCTTGCAATATGGAAAAATAAAATCAACAGTAGTAGCTGCCATCTAGCTGCACTATCCCCACCCCGTACCCCTCTCATTTGTCCATCCATTTCACTCTTTCATTTTCCTATAAGAAGGCCTGATTTAAATAGGCTACTTTTTAACAATTTGCATGTAAACTTGGTAGAGTAGTATCCTGTGTTTGCTAATGGCAATCTGTGCCCGCTTCTTATGTGCATCTCCCCATCTATACGTGGTTGCTCCACTGCTAAAAGTATGAACCTGAACTTTTGATTACAGGTCTTCTTCTCTGGAATCAGACAAGACACTGTTGGGTGGGAAATAAAAGGTCTGGGAACGAGGAACAGCTGCCTCAAGAACCCAAATTAAAGTGAGCAGCTCTTCTATTTTCCAAATTGATCAAATTCATATGAACCTAAAATATGGCTACAATCAAAGTCTAAATTCCTGTTTGTTTGTGTTACAAGTGACCCTGCCACCTTTTTCCATGTGGTTTCAATTTAACTAAAATGTAACGTTCTCTGCTCTGAGTTCCTCATTTGACCTTCTTTTTCAATGAAGAAAGGAGAGTTGAGAAATAATCTAGATGGAACTTTTAACCATTTTAAAATAAGGACTTTGGAATGGGTTTGGTTTTGCAGCACCTTAAATTGTGTCAAACTCTGAAAAACTAATTAGAAATTTGGCATGATTATTGTGTTGACTTACTCTTAGCCCATCACGACCATTGTCCAAAAATACCAAGACCATCATAAAAGAAGAGTTTAATGGAATCAATCTTCCAAACCAGAGTGCAATAAGTTTCTGTCCTCGTTTGGGTTCTAGGGCTTTTCTTACTTATTGGAGATCTTATGAAAAGAAGAATTGATTTGATGCCTTCAATCTAATGATTCTTGTCTAGTACCAGATAATTTCTTGTTCTGGAAACAATTGGGAGTGTTATTTTTCGGTTCAAACAGCAAGACTGTTGGTACTCCAAATGTTAAACTTTTACAAAACCGTGGTCTAGACTTCCAAATGTCTAACCATTGTATGTAAAAGTGGAGAAACATTCTTGGAATCATACTTTGTTGTCTTAAAAACAAGCATCGATCTTTCATGTGTTTTCTGGTTATTTTGTCAGCACTCATTGTCTCTGCTGTTAGAATTCATGAGAGTTTGCCTCTGAAGTTTGAAACAATCTTAGTAAGACCTAGTCTTTGTTTTATATCAGATTCTTGCTCCTGATTTTTCTGTTTTTCAGTTGGTAGAAGTAGTGCCAATAAAATTGGATGATAGTTGAGATTGTTTTTAGTATTTTCAGTTTGATTGTAAGCCTATAAATAGGCATTCTCATTTGTGAAATTTAATTCTGCTCTTCTTCAACTCTTAAGTATCAAATATCTATCTCTTCCTGCAAGTTTTAATCTTTATCCTCTGCATTTTTAACATCTGCATGGTTAAAAAATTCTTGCTTTGCTGCAGTTGGAACGCGACATATGAAAGTTTGCTTGGGAGCAACAAACCGTTTCCCCAGCCAATACCACTCACTGTGAGCATCTTGTTTTCTCCCTCCAGCCAGCCGATGGCGTAAAACCATACTTTACTTATTGCTTATTGGTATCATATTTGACAGGAAATGGTGGATTTTCTTGTGGACATTTGGGAACAGGAGGGTATGTATGATTAAGTAGAAGTTCAAGAGATTTGATGGATGGTTAGAATCAGATACCCTCGCAATTCTTGTAGCATTGAAATGTCATCGAGCAAAAGGTGGTGTGTATATCAACCGTAACATTGTCTGTCATATTCCCACCCCAGATTTGATTTATCCACAGGCATTTTTAGACCTGCCTTTTGTATTGCACTGAAAAAAAATGAGAAACAAAACTGGCTGCCGCTGTTTTAACTGGTCATAGTATTTTGCTACTTTTACGAGTTTCTTACTCCTCTGGCTAATATGCTACTCACATGTACCAGCTAAGAGACTGACTTTTGAACCAATATTGCCATGCATATTGGTTCAACTGATGGTGGTGGTAGTTTTCAGTTCTTTGACATGGATTTTTTTTTTATTTTTTATTTTTACCAACTGATATTGGTTCTTTGACTTTTGAACCAATATTGCCATTCCTTTCGTCCTCAAACTGGCTTTATAAAGAATTTATTAAGGCGATGTTTGTTTCCTGGAATTTTCTTTTTGAGAAATCTTTTTCCAAACTTTCATATGTTTGTTTATTATTAAAAAAGTTGGTCAACGAAAAATACTTTCCAGTCAAAGGAAAATTTGGCTTGGTTTTCAGAAAAGTTGGTCAACGAAAAATACTTTCCAGTCAAAGGAAAATTTGGCTTGGTTTTCAGAAAAGTATTTTCCTGGAAAATTTGAGCGGAAAACACTTTCTGGAAGTTGAGAAAAATTTAGAAATGTTATATTATTTGCTGATTATATCAAATTTGATCCTCAAACTTTTGATTGCTATATATATTTTGTTTTGAATATTTATTTTTTAATTTTATCTCTTAAAATTTAATTTTTATATTAACTTTAGTCTTTATTTTTATAATTGTTATTTGCTTTTCTCTTATTATTTTTTTATTGAAATTTTTTATGTATCAAATTTGATCCTCATTCTTTTGATTGTTACTTATTTTATTTGAAATAATTTATGAAATGCTAATTATTATTATTTTAATTTTTTTATCTTTTATTTTTTTTATTTTTTAGATTTGATCTATATTATTTTGATTATTGTTTATTTTATTTGAGATAATTTATGAAATTATATTTTTTTTCAATTTCATTCTCATTCAACTTTTTAATTTGTAAGATTTGTTCTTCATTATTTTAATAAACTTGAGAAAAATAAAACATTAATAAGTTATTTTCCAGTTCATTTTTCATGATATAACCAAATACTGAAAAGTGTTTTTCAATTTATTTTTCATTATACTATTAAATATTAGAAAATAATTTATTTTTTTAAAATTTATTTTTTAAAAAAAATTACTTTCCAGTAAATATGCTGGCCGATTCCCTCGAATTTATGATGACGAGCGCCTAGGTGACTCTTGTGACATGACCCCCGGCGGATAAATGGGCTTGGAAAAGAGAGTGGTAAGTGCTAAATCTCCACTTAGTTTTGTAAATAGCCAACGAAACCATAACACCCTTACGAATAAAGTAGGCAAAAGACTTTGGAATCAGACACGTTGTCATCTCGAACTCTCCTGCCATGCGGCGAATTAGTACAATTTTAGAAACACCCAGAAGAAATCAGACACGTTGTCATCTCGAACTCTCTTGCCATGCAGCGAATTAGTACAATTTTAGAAACACCCAGAAGAAGTCTCTAGTGCTTTACATGTGAATCCTTTTGGTTGATATGTCATCACCTCCCAGAACCTCTTAGACCCTTCTCCGACTGTCACAACCCAGCTCCACTGCAACACCACCTCCCTCTTTAAATTCTCTTTCATTTTTCTCCAGCTTAAGCAACAATAAATTTCAAGTACCCGCAAGAATCCGCCTCTTCCTTTGATAGTCTCTTGCTAACCCTCGGAGTAACTTCCCTTTCAAGAATGAGTTTGGCACGTTTGGCCTTGAGGAATTTGCCCCAAAGGACGAGCTTCTCTGCTTCTTCTTCAGTGAATCATGGAGTTAGCATTGATGGTGTTCTCGGTGGGGTTCGAAGGCAAAGGTGGAACCATGATGGGTTGTTGAAGAGGTTTATGACAACAACAACAAGCGATCAAATAGCAGGCCGTGAGACATCAGATGGCAAAGAAGTAGCTATCGACAAGGATAGTGACAAGTCTAAGCTGTTTCGCAGGAAGAAAGGCAAGAAAGGTCTCTGGAGGAAGAGTGATGGAATTGATTTTGTTCCTGCACTTTATGGTACACTCGGTCTCTACTTAAATTTCTGAGCTAAATTAATTTAACTTCTCAAAGATGTTTTGATACATTTTATATTTGCCCCCACTCTCCACCAGAGTTTTTTCCTTCAGGTCTTGGAAATGCACTTGTGCAAGCAACTGATAACATCAACAAGCTGTTCCAAAACTTGCATATTCCGGCACCCTCGAACCTCATCGGCCGCGTTAAAGAGAAAGATGAATGCTATAAATTACGATACGAGGTTCCGGGTGTATCCAAGGAGGACTTAAAGATCGCCATCGATGATGGGGTTTTGACAATAAAGGGAGAGCTCAAGGAAGAGGAGGAAGAAGGATCAGACGGCGAGCACTGGTCAATGAGGAGCTATGGATGTTATAATACTAGCATTATGTTGCCTGATGATGCTAAAGCTGATGAAATTAAGGCTGAGTTGAAGGATGGTGTGCTATACATTACCATTCCAAGAACTGAAAAGCCTAAAAAGGATGTCAAGGAGATTGATATCCATTAATGTTTTTTCTCTTCTCTCCCTCGCTCTCTGTATCAAAGTGAGTTCTATAATGGTGTTTTGGTGTCTAAAGAAACACCCCCCCCCCCCCCCCCTCCCCCACTTCCTCTTCTCCCCTTAACCAGTCCGGGAGGCGTCCTGTACTTGGTGTGAATTGCCTCTTAGTTTCCTAATGTCCTCTGCGTGAATTAAAATAAAGGTAAATAAGCATAGTTTGATGACGATAGAAAGTTTACATTCGTCGTTCTACTTTTGTTACTCTTGATTTTGTATTGATTGCCCATCTATTCTATTTATATTAATCATAATACATTATTACACCTAAATAATTAAAACAACATGTCGTTTTACTGTATTAATTGTAGCAACTAGCAACAGAATAGCTAGAATGTGGACAGCTGTTTCTTTTATGTATGGAATTTTATTTCTTTTCTATTTCAAAAGTGTATTAGAAAACTTTTGAATTAGATTAAACATTAATTTCATGAAATATAATTTAAGATTATAGTTAAAAGAACAGGATCAAAATAAAATAAACCATAATTGTTTTTCATTTTCATGTAAAAAAACTTTCTTTTAAAAGTTTACTTTCATGTATGATTTAGTTTATATTATTTTAGGATTTTATATTTTATATTTTATTGTATTATGGTATTTTAAAGTTGAGACGGGAGCAAGAACTTGCCAAAAGAAGAGAGGAGCTCTCAGGTGGAGAGAAATTTTGGTCATAAAAAACAATTTAGATGTTTATGGATTTATTTTTTAAATGGAAATCTATGAAGATAATTTCTATCTTCAATGATACACACTAGAAAAACTAGATCAGAGCCCAAATGATTTTTTATTTTATTTAATTTTGAGTTTTTAGATATTATAAATAAGTTTTTAGAGGTTTATATAATTATTATTTTTATTTATTAGGTTAAAAAGGTTTGAAATCTATGATTTTAGGGTTTAAAAACTTTGATTATATATATATATATATTTTCGTTCACGGGAGACACTTTCGGTGACCAGAAAAAAACTACATACGAACTTAATTTAAAAACAAATAGAGATAGTTGGCGTTTCATCATTCATAAAAAATAAAAAAAAAAAAAAAAAAAAAAAACAAGTGTGTGATTGACCTTCCAGAACTAAACACGCCTGAGTTTTTAATTATGGGCCAAGTGCTCAAGTTATTTTCATAACCCATGCAATCCTAACCCTTATTTTTTTATATATAATATCCCTATTTCTTTTTATTTGATTGTTTTTATTTTATTTTATAATAATACTTTTATTAAATAAATTTATTAAAATAATTATTTGATTATGCCATTATTTTCAAATTATATTAGCATTCTGTATGGTAATATTAATAATTACTTTATAAATAATTATATGAGAACCTAGTATGCATAATTTTTTAAAATATTTACTCATGAATTTTCAATTCAATGGGAATGAAATATCTATTTTTTAATTTTTTTATTATAAATATTTTATATAATTTTCTCTCAAATTTACTATTTTTATATTTTTCAATACATTCACACTAAAATTATCAATTTATAGTTTTTTTATTAAAACTTTAATATTATGATAGTTTTTTTTTTAAAAAAAAAACACTTCTTTGTTTAATTAAAAAAGATACATTTTTCTCTCTTTATTTCAAATCATTAATTTTTTTTTTAATTGCATTAAGTTTTTATGCAACAAATCACACAGCTATAAATTTTTTTTGTTAAAAAGTACTTTAATATGAAAAAAAAAATGAAACAATATTCAAGTAAGACATGAGGAACTAAAAGTACTTTAATAAAGATATGTGAATTATAGAGAAAAGAGGGGGGATAAAAAAATCAAATGGAAAGAGAGGGGGAGAGTAAAAAAATCTTAGAAGGAAGAAAAAATAGAGTGATAAAGTCAAGAGAGTTGTTTTCAGAGGAAATCTAGAGAGAAAAATTTTGTTGCAAGGAGTGATATTTAGTAAAAAATAAGAAGAGAAAGTGTTCGTAGAAAAAAGAAAGAGAAGAGGAAAAATAATGTGCAAGAAAGAGAGAAAGAAGAAGAAAAGGAAAAGGAAAAAGAAAAGGAACAAAAAAAGACAGTGACAACTCACTCTACCTACCTGAAAATAAGAACCAGCCACCACAACACCAACATCTTCCATATCGCCAGTGTTGACTTATCTCTCACTATAATAACAACGTTTCCAACATCCCACAAACCTTTGAAAAAAGCACAACAACTGCTTTCTTCATCCACCAAAACCAACACCGACAACCTATTCTAAATCTTAAATTTATTTTACACCAAATAACCCCTTATATAGCAATCTAACCAACAAAAGTAGGAATAACAACCCAACTTGCAGTAGAGAGAGAAAGAGAGACAGAGAAACCAATCTAGTCAATAAGGAAAAAAAAACAACAACAAATTTAAGGGCTTTGATCTCCCTTTAAAGGCGGCGATGAACAACACTGCCCATATAGATGTAAAAGGAAGGGGACACACATATGACATGGTGGTCAATGCGCCACACAACAACTATCATTTGTTAACGCGTGTAGTCTATGCGCTATCGTGTCCTCCATTCATTCTTAGCAGCTTTAGCCCGACTTTAGCCACTCCTGAAGTTTGGTTTCTAACTCAACAAATTCATAAATAATTTTGAACATATTATTGATTTTTATGTGAAAATATATTGCATATTGTTGATTTTTTAATTTATTATGTATTATTGTGAATGACTGCAAAATATTTGAAGTTTTGGGTCCACACCATTGTGTGGCAACCCTGGGGGTATGGAGCTTTAGGGGATTTGTTTTTAAGGTGGAATAAGTTTTGAATCAATGCTTTGTGATGTGGTTGGGAGGATTGAGTTGCAACAAATTTATTTGAGGTGTAATGGTTTGGTCTTGGTGTGAAATTTGATGTGTGTTAATGGTCTTTTTTAATTGCAAAATTTATATGTTGATGTTGTTTTGAATTGTTAAGTTGTGTGTGGATTTTTTTTAATTGTTATGTAAGGTGTGTATTTTTTTTTTGTTAGGAGTTGCGGTCATTTTTAATCTATTATATTGCATGTTGATGGCTTTAATACATAATTTTGTTGTAAATATTTATTTTAAAAAAAAAAGAAATAACTTCGACGAGTTTTTGTCAATCTTGTGTCATATCATGATTTAAACTTGGGTTTTTAATGGTTAAATCTATGTGTCTTCTAGTGTTAGGGACCAACATAAACCTAACATAACATTTTTAATCTTAAGATGAGTTTCATAACGAGTCAACAAGTTTTTGTCAAGCTATCGTTAGGTTTTGATCAAAACTTGGGTTTTAACAGTTAGGTCGATGTCTCTCCTACTCTTAGGGACTAGCTTAGGCCCATTATGATGTTTTTAACTTTAAAATGTGTTAAAAAAATGTGTCAACAAGTTTTCATCAAGTTAAAAATATGCTTTGTTTAAACCTGAATTTTAATATTTACATTAAAGATTCTCTTAATTTTAAGGATCGATATGGGCCCAACACGATATTTTAAAATAAAAATCAACACTGATAATAAGTCCAAGAGTCTCCTCCGAGTAGAGACTAACATGGGTCAAACTTGGTATTATGTTCAACTTTTGTTCTAAAAAAACAAGATGATGATGATGATGATAAAGTTCAATAAATAAATAAACATATAAAAGAATTAAAAAAAAATATCAAGTCGTGAGACTCTTGATTTAGGGTCTGACACTAACTCGACAAACATCCACTAATAATAAATAGTTTATGAATAAGCTCATAAAACAAATTAGATGGTTAATGGCTTGCACAAAATACAATTATGAGAAAACATATAACAAATGTAACATTCCTTGGAAATTTTATGGTAAGGATGATGTTTATCTTCTCTTAAGCATAACCAACCAATTACTTAAATATTTGGAATCAATGTATAATTTAGAATTTTTAGTCTTTTTTAAGTACCAAATGGTAACTCTATTTTTCTAACTTTCCTTTTAATTTTAAAGGTTTCAATTTATATCGGGTAACAATAGCATGACGCCTCCGTTGAGGAATAAGGATAAGCCTATATGCATGTGTTTTCTCTTTTAATGCCTCTATTGTTGTTTATTGCTGAATATTTATTTTATTTATTTATGATGTTTAATTTTATGCATTTATGTTGTTTATTATTGAGTTGACTTTTATTCATTGATGCTCATTTGGACTTTCTCTTAGATTGGAACTCACCCTTTCATAAGGTATTGTAGAATTATTTCTTTACACATGTTCACAAGGTTAAGAGGCAAGTTACCCTACTAGTAATTTAAACAATCTAGGACACCTAAAAAACTTTTTAGAAATAAACCAGCTGAGTCAAACCTTACCTGAGCTAGATCTTACCCGCTAAGGTTAACCCTCAATAAGACACATATTATATTTTGACATATTATATTCATTAGTGCATATGGTGACCTTACTATTTGTCCATCAATTCTTACTTGAAGTGTGTGTAGGTTGTGAGGCTAATGTTGTTAGGGGCGATAATGAAGGAGGTTGATGTGACTCTCAGTGGAGGTGTTAACTACTATTGATAGTGGAGAGGGAATGGAGAGACGGGGTTGTTGCTTTTAAGTGTTGGTTGCGGTTGGGTTATGGTTGTGTTGGTGATGAATGGCTGGGCAACATTGGTGGTGTGAGGGAAAATGATAGTGGTGTGGTTTTCTTGAAAATAAAATGAAGAAAAAAAATGGGATAGAGAGCTGCATGTTTTTCTTATTAGATATGTGTTTTTTTCCTTCTTTAAATGATTTGGTTTACATGGTTTGATTTTTCATGTGAGAGTTGTTGGCTGGCGATAAGCTTGGTTGTTTTGGGCTGGTGGAGGTTGTTGGTGTGGACATGGAGGGCTAGTGGTTTGGGTGTGGCTAGTGGTGACAATGAGAAGGAAATGAGGTGTTGGCTGAAAGAGGAAGGATGGTGATTTTTATGTTGCTGGTGACGTTGGTGGTGTTAATGGATCGGTCACAATGTAGGAAGGTGAGAAAGATAAAGGTTAGGGGATGGGGATTGGTATAGGTTGGTAGAGGAGTTTAAAGCTATTAATGGCGAGCGTGGAGGGAAGGAAGGTTATGCTGGAGAGAGAAGAGAGAGTAGTTGTTTTGGGAAATGTTTGGGTGGTCTTTAGGGCTGGCGGCTCAATGTAAAAAAATGGGTTAGGGTTTTTTTTGTGTTGTGTGAGTGTGTGTGAGCTGGAGATAGTTCTTTTTTGTGGTATTTTTTTCTTTTAGTTTTGTTTTTTGTAATGGTCTCCCTTTAAAATTCCTCCCCTCCTTCTTGTGTGGTACAACCATCTATTTATAGGCAAAACAAATTTGTCTTTTCCCCCCTGATTGCTTGGTGTCTAAACAAACTTGGTGACCAAACAACCCAAAATCATTTTGGTCCCTTATTTTCTTTCTTTACACTTTGGTTTCGTTGTCTAAATATTTTTTATTTTTTATATATCTTATTTTTTTGGTATTTTGATATTTTTGAAAAAGGCAACGTAAATGTCTACTCAATAAGAAAAATTAATCAATGATTTTGAAATGAACGTGTTAAAAATTGAGCACGTCGAAAGTAAATTTTTGAATTTTGAATTCTTTTGAAAAGATGTTGAAAATGTAAAAATGATGCATGTACATCAAAAATATGTTTTTTTGGATTTTGTTTTATTATTATTTGCTATTGTTTTGGATTCTTTGGATTTTTCAAAAAAAGAAAAGGAAAATGGGGGTAAAAAATCGGATTATGACATCTTTGATTTCTATTTGTTTTTTATTTTTTTCAATTCATCCCTTGATATTTTTGTATAGTGGGGATTTGGTTTCATTATTTTTTCATGTTTGTCTTCTATAGGCTAATTCCAATCTTATAAACTAAGTGACAGGTTTTAAATATTAGCATGGGTTAACTCCAGTCTTTTTTACATATATTTCTTTTAATTATTTTTTTGCCTATTTCATCATCCATTATTATGTTGTTTGGGAATTTAATTTCATTAATTTTTTTAGTTTTTTATATAGGATTATCGAGGTCTCATGTTTAAGGTTGCAGGTTTTATTTGTTAACCAGTATTTATTTGAGTTTTTGTTTTTTCATCATTTTTTTTACATCAAAGTTTTTTTTTTCATCTTTGTCTAAGAGAGGTTTGGCTAGCTGAACAAATTTCTTTTTGAATGGGCCAAACATTAAGGACCAAGAGCACACCTAGCCTATTTTGTTTTGATTTATTTTCTTTTTTTTTCCACTACAATCGCGTCCTTCCGTGTTTAACTTGCTTAGGTGTCGTTTGGTAGTGCGGCTGCGTCTGAGGTTAAAGTAAGCGATAGTTTTATGTTGGTTATGCTTATATGTTTGGTTATGCTACAATCGGCTTTTATTATGATGGGGCCATCAATAATTGTGACTGCACCTATGGTTGAATAAAAGTTGGAAAATTAAGTTTTTCCTACTGCTTAAGATAAAGTGGAAGTATTGGAGCTTGTGAGCAAGGCAAACAACCATTTTGAATTAATTATTTTCACTCTCCTGTAGCATCATCATATATAAATTAATTATTATTACTATTATACAAATACTATAAAAATGGTATAATTGAATTTTTTTAGTAAATCTGTAATTTTTTGGGTTTTATAGAAAAATGAATTTTTTATATATATCACTTTGCACTTAGCTTATTTATTACTATTTTTTTTATCTTTATTCTTATGTAATTTTAGACGTCGTGGACAACTAAGAAATCAACAAGAAGATTTTAATCATGCATACTCATCGATACGTAATGTGATAGAACGTTCTTTTGGAGTATGGAAACAGAGGTGAAGGATTTTACAAAACATGTCTGCTTATCCATACAAAACGCACGTTGAAATTGTTGTGGCATCAATGGCACTACATAATTACATTAGAAGAAGATCGCATGATGACGTAGCATTTGTAGAATTTAATTGCAATTCCAATTTTATTCCTGATGATATTTTACCTGATGTTGTTGTACGCTCAGGAAGCCATGGTACCTCGAGGCCTGGTCGGGTGGATTTAATATGTGATGAAATTGCAGATATTGTAATGGAGCAATAAAAAATATTTTGTATCAAGTATTGTTTATTTTCATAATGTATAGTAGTTAAATCTATAATATTTTAATTAAAAACCATCAATATTAATATATGTTTTTTTTAGTCATTTTGTAACCTCAATTTGAAAAGCATTTTTAACCAAACACAATAAACTACTTTATTTTCAACCTTAATTTCAACCACAGTTTTAACCAAACATATATTTTATCAAACCAACCTCAACTAAAAGTGTTTTTTATAAAACTAATTTAGCTACGTTGTTTCTTTTTTTAAAAAAAAAAATTGTCCTCACATTATTGTCCTTTTTTATTTTTACTATTGTTGCCTTTTCTAATAATTTTATTAAAATTAATACAACATATTTAACATATTTAGCTTGATCGGGTTTTTGAATCGCAGTGCGGATGTTTTCCCTCTTCTTTATGACGTACATACAATGAATGAACCCTATTTTCTTATGCTAAATTTTTTTTTGACCAACTCGCAACAGAGCATGAGTTACACAACTAGTTTGAGTTTAAATATTGTTTAAATAAATTCTTATAAGAGAAATCTTTGGTGAGAATTTGTTTCCTACTGTTAACAAATTTTCCTTGAATTGACCAAAATTCTTGTGAATTTGTTGTCCTTGATGAGAATGTTTTAAGAAAAAATGACCTAGTTCATCCTTTTACTCTCGATAGAATAGTAAAATCAAACAATAACAAATGTGCATGCTTAATCCAATCTTTTGTGTTCATTTATATATTTTTCTTATACATATGCATATCAAATAAGCCTTAAGCTTGAGAGGAAGAAATATATGTCCCCTTGTAAAAGTTCAATTCTCTCCTAGATCCAAACAGAGACAAATAGAAAAGAAAGAGAGATCACAACTAGAATAAAAAAACTATATGGAGATAAAAAGTCTAAAAGGAGAGGTCGTTATGCTTACTAGTCTGTTAGAGCGAGCACTATAAGCTATACCATCACGGGAAGAAACCTCTAACCAGGGACAAACTCAGATATAAATGCCACATCACCTTATTTTCCAACCAATGTCATAAATGCCACTACAGCCATTTGTTCCCCCCTCCCTCCCCCTAGAGGGTATCAAACACTTTCCTAGAATCCCAATTAATAATGTGTTTTCCATTCATAAATGTACCACAAACACTATAAGCCAATATTGCTTTGACCATTGACCTCTCACTGGATATAACTAGAGGGTTAAGATGGAGGAAGAGCTTGACTTTGAGAAATTATCTGCAATGGAAAAACTACTTTAAAAAATAGAAGACTTATAACTTTATGACCTAATAAAGGTAGCTAAAATGTACATTGTGCTTAATATTATGATACCTAAAAAGTTTAAGGTTCATGAATTTATCAAACATAGTGGCACAAAATGTCCTATAAAGCACCTACAAGTGTATTGTAATAAAATGGTCGAGGTAGCCCATTATGAGAAAGTTTTTATCCTTTTTTTTATGAGAGATTAAACGACACAACATTGAGTTGATACATGTGTCTGGATAATACCAAGATCTAGAGGTGGAAGGAGTTAACAAATGCTTTCATAAAATCAGTACAAGTTTAAAATGGACGTGTCTCCACACCATTCTAGTTTGCATTATATATATATATATATATATATATATATATATATATATATATATCTAAAAATAAAATGATCTTCATCTTTATGAATACTTTCAAGGCTTCTTACTTTAGATTTATGATTTTCAATACTTTAAATCAATTCTTATACATGCTGGTTATAACTGAAAGAGTAAAAAAAAAAGCTTTAAAAGAAGAGAAGATGCAAGATGTGATAATACAACTAGAAATTTTTGAAGAAAATACAATTGAAATGAACATGCAAGTCAATAGAAGGCCGAAAACCTTAGTCATACCATCCTATTTTTTCTCATCAAACACCTCAATTTGTAAACACTAGTGCATCCCTTTCACCCTCACGACAAGATACATTCTACCATAAAAATTAGACACCTTTACCATCTTTATTGGGCCCTGAACATCATACACAAGGTCCAAACCATAAAAGAAAAAACAATGAACAATCATCTCCCTTCCAAGTTCTTCTCATTAACATTTTATCAACACCTTGTAATGCTTGTCAAATAGTATCTCTATCACTTAAACCCATCTAACCACATTTTCCTAAATGCTATAATAAAAATGATAAAAGTAAGTATAATGCAAGAGCCTTAGGTCATTCCATTGATCATCTTCAAAGATCAAGAGGCAAGTTAACAATTTGATTTGGCGTGGATGGTTATCATTTGAAAACAAAAATAGTAAAAATAGTATAATCACCAAAACATTTAGGGCCAGATGAAGAAGACAATTAAGGTATATGTTAAGTGAATCATGTAATTGACGGATGAATAGAGAGGTGTAGTTTGGCCTTTGATAAAATAAATCATGACTATCAAGAAATGAGTACTCTAACCTTGCAAATGCAATTATATTACCATGTTGTATATATTTAAAACCTTGTTTTTTTTTTTTTTTTTATGTTTTAGGATTTCATTGCATCTTTTTCTTTATCTTATAAGTCTTGAAATCAATAAATGTTTATGTAAAAGTAATATTTAAAATTTTATTTTCATTCATAATGGAAGTACAAAGATAATTTTATTCAAAAAAAATTTCAAAATCGATCAAATTCCAAGACATGTCATATAAATGTTAGGTGAAAGTCCCTTTTAAAATGAAAAGATAAAAGGACTTAGTTTTTTATATTCCAAAATAACAAAAAAAAAATAGTTATAAGGATTTGTGATTTACTAATGCTTTATAATTTTTTAATACTCCAAAATTTATTAAAATAAAAAAATATATAAAAAATTAAAATAATCATGTCATATTATTATATTTTGATCTTGTCAAATTTATTTTTAATGAACAAGAAAAGAACTAAAGGAACTTATATACATTAAATTTGTTAATTTTGTTTGCAAGTCATGTTAAATGTGATTGCAAGCAATTTTACCATTAACTATTGTATTTTTGCTATTGTTAGTTTAAATATTAATTTTTAAGAAAGAAATTAATAAATTTTTTATTGATTTGTTAGTGATTCGTTACAATAGTGGATTAAAAATATATTTTACCTAAAAAAATGATATATTAGAAGTAATCAAGCAAGATTTTATTTTGATACTTTATGAAATAATTACTCTGTATAAATCCAGATATTATTTGTCGGTAATAAATTTAAATTAATCAATTTGATGAATACTTTATTTTAAAAGAAAATAAGAGCATTATTGAAAAGTAAAATCAAAAGAGATGACTTGTTATTAATTATACTTGTTAGTATGTGAAAAGTCAGATGCTATTATTATATGATTGAAGCGAAGGAAATAGTAAAGGTAAATACAAGATATTAACCTCTTGATATTTTATATTTTTGTAAATAGAAATGATTCTCGCCATTGAAATTATTTTAGAAGATATCGTCAGAAATAAGAAAAATAAAAACGAAAGTGGAGATAATAATAAATTTCAGTCAAATTCGGCTCACAAATCCATTTCTATTTCAGCCCAAAAATCATGATCTAGCTATAATTTTGAAGAGTGGTGTTTTGATTTTCCTCCAGTTCAGAAATGGCCATTTTCTCTCCTTCATCCGCATACCCTAAACCACTACCATTTCCAACCCAAAACCCCTCTCCTCTCCCTTTCTCTATCCATCCCCTACGTCTCTCACTTCCTCCTTCGCCGCCCTGCACGAGTCCCACCACTCGCCTCCGCCGTTGCAACGCCGCGTTATCTCCCCTACCGCCGCCTCAGTCCGACCCTCCTCCCGGAAAAGACCCCCAAGGTTCCGATTCTGAATCAAACTATATCATCATTATATATTGTTGTGAATTTTGAGCTTGTTGAATTATTTGCCTGCTTAAATTTAATGCTAGAATATGTGTTTTTAAAACTGAGAATAGTTCTTTTTAGCTGTGAATATGTGACTTAATGTTTGTTAAAATGATCCAAGGATTGTAGCAGCTCCAGGGGCCTGTTTGGCAACTGGGATTGATGTTTGACTAAACCCCTATCAGATCACTTATTATTTGTTACGCACCGAAAGAACTAGTGTTTCTCAAGCCCTAATATTACTGTCCTAATTTCTCAACTGAAAATTCCTGAATAAATTTTTGAATAAACAATCTTAACTCTATTCTGAAAAATAAGCTACAAAGTTATTTAAATAATGTCTAAACTGACCTAGCTAATTACAACTAAATCAAGTAAAAATCTGAAACCTAACTAGGAAAGGAATTAAAAAATAATTAGGAAAATAAAGAAAAATCCCAAATATCTTCTGGGCCTAATTTGAGCAGGTTCTTGACCATGGCCAGCCAACTCCATAGAAAACAGAGTCTGTATAACACTAGCAAAATTTCAGTTTGATCTAACGCTCACATAAAAATTATGTCTGTTTTCATTAGAAAGGTCACTTGATGCGTCAAGACTTCTTCTTGGACTTGGACTTGTCAATACGCGACTCACGTCAAGCTTCTTCACTTGAGAAAAACTCATTCTCGAGTTCACAGTAAAGAAATGAACTCTTCCATTCCAAAAAAACAGATACTTCAAATATACCAATGTGTTTAGTTTAATGATAGTTTCATCCTTTGACTTGGCATCAATCGATGACTTTCATTTGGGAAGAGATGGTTTATGGACCTCTACCAATCCATGCTCTTCTTCAACATCATCGATTGTTGCCTTGTTGATTTCTTGAGCTTCATCACTTTTTTTTTTGTTTTTGCTTTTGGAAGCTGAATTTGGTTGTCATGTTTCTTCTTAAGATCCAGAATTTGTGCTTTATGAGTTTTTAATTTCTAGGCATTAATATCTTGCAATGTTTGCCCATTAGAACTAAAAGATTTTCAACTTTAGTCTTTAGATCATATATTTGGTGGCTTTCATTAGTTGTTTCTTCATCAAGGGTTATCTGGTCACAATTCTTGGCATCCCCCTTTTCCTCCATGACCTATTGTTTAACCTGCATGGTTAACTCTCCATTCGCGACTTCATTATGATGGTTTTAATTGCATCAACTATTTTCTCATTCTGGTTTTCCATTGCCACCTAATCAGTTACTATTAGCTATGTAAGCTTTTCTTCTTTGCAAGGCATCCTTGTGGGTTTGTAATAGCTCTCCTCTACATTTTTCCTCTTTAATATTTGAGGAGGTTGAACAAAAAGCAAGTAGTAACAATTTATTTGCTTGAAGGCCTAGTATAAAATCTTTTTGTGATCATCTTGCACAAACTTCAAAGTTAATAATTTTTTCATTGTTTGCCATAATGGAATTACAAGCTTGCCAACACAAACTCCATCATCTAGAATATAGGACCACCAATCTTTGGCTTCATAAGCAAGTTTATGTATTGCAAATCCTACCTTCTAATAACTAGGAGTTTTCTTCAATAGGACAACATGCTTTTAACTTTGACAACCATCTAAAAATCTTTTATTTTAAAAAATCCCCGTCAAATAAAGGAATTTCATCGCAATTAGGAACACGTCTACAAAAAAGTTGATTGTGAGTTAAGCCTTCAATGCTTTTCCCGTCATAAACACCACTCTCCATATAGTCATGATGCCTATATTGGTTTGTAGGAATAGATTTTAGGTTTGGTTTGTCCTGAGGTAAGTCTTTAGGCACATTCCTATCCTCATAACAACCTTGTTTGCGTCTCCCTTTGGTAGTTGATCTAATCAATCAAATCTTTGCAATGGGGTTCTCCGTGCTAGCTTTCAAACTATCACAGTCAAAATGCCCCAGATGGCCACCACTCCTTCATCGTAAGGTGGGAAGATGTTGTCAACATTTTTGTCCATTGAACATGTCAACCTGCTATGATACTAATTGACACAGTGTATATTGAAAGAAAGAACTAATGTTTCTCAAGTCTTAAGGTTACAACCCTATACTGTAAACTAAAAAGTTTAGAATAAATTTCTAAATAATCAATCTTCTATTAAAAAAAAAAACAATTTAAATAGTGGCTAAACTGAATTGGCTAATCAACACCAAATCAAATTAAAATTCTAAAACCTAACTAAGAAAAGGAATCTAAAAATAATGAGTAAAATAAAGAAAAATCTCAAACATCTTTTGGATTTAATTTGGGTTGTTCCTTACCTCGGTTGCCACTAGCCAACTGGTGTCCTAAGGAATAAGGCCTGTAGAACACTCTGATAAAATTTTACCCTGATTCAAATCAAAAGTTATGTCTGTTTTCATAAAAAAAAAGTCGTTTAACGCGTCCAAACTTCTTCTTGGACTTGGACTTAGTCTTGTCAATGTGTTTCCCATGTTAATTTAACAAATGGAGTTTCCAAATGATTTTTAAGGGAGTTTCCAAATGATTTGTAAGGTTTGCGAGAATTGTTATTAGCTAGAAAGAAGGATGATTTTCGGATTTAGGGATTCATGAATGGAGAATTTGGATACGATCCTTTAATGTATTGTTTGAGAATGTTATGGTACGCTCCTAAATTTACTCTCAGATGCAGAATTTGGTTATATCATAAAGCTTTAAGAGAGTGTTGGCAAGTGATGTAGAAGCTTTTTTGAAAAATAAATATTTTTCTTAGTTATTTTTATTTAGTTTAAGAATTTTATTTTTTCCTACTTAAATGGAATAGTTTTTTTATTTTTTTATTTTTTCATTCAGTATTATTAGGGTTTTCTATTTTTTCTAAATAAAGAAATGCTATCACTTTTTAGCAAGTGAGACTTGGATGAATAAAACATTAAGTATTTTAGGAGTCTCTCCATAGTTATTGAGAGTTTTGACTTGTAACAAACTTCGTGGTCTTTGAGGGTTTTGACTTGTAACAAACTTTGTTAGTCTTTAAGGGTTTTGACCTTTAACAAAACCTGTTTATCTTTCGTTTGCGTCAGTTGGTATCAAGGCCCAACAATTTCTGATGTGTTATTGAATCACTATGGTTGGAGTTCGCAGAGGACCGCATTCATGGTAGAGAAAGAAAGTTTTCTACTAATGAGGTTTTGTTTGAAGAATGATGTATTGGAAGTTTACATGATGGAGGATGGTTTTTGACCAATGAGGTTTTGCCTCGTTGATAAGGTTGTGAAAACTTCAGGATTGGATTGGGTTGAACTGTGTGAGCTTGAATGTAGGTTGTCTCTAGGTTTAGTTGTTCCTGTAAAAACAAATGACCTTCCAATGCTTAAGTTAGCAAATATTGGAGGCGAAAATAATGTATAGGAGAAAGAGAAATAGAATGAAGATAGTTGGGAGTGTGTGATTGAATGAATTGGTATAAAGTTTTTGAAATAACTTGGATGGCCTGAATGTTTATGTTTACCTGGTGATTTAATGCATTTATAGATCTTGATCACAGTAGTTTACCTCGTGGAGAGTAGTGTAATGATGGAGAATACTTGAAAAGTTAAGTTATTGGTTGTTGTGCTTGTTTTGACATTGGTGAAAAATATTGATGCTTCCTTTGTCATTAATGGAGAGGTTGTTGCTTTGTTGTACTATTGGCGGAGAGGTTGGTGCCCCTACTCTACATAGAGAATTTGTGTCAAGGCCTAAAAATATCACGGTTAGCCTATCGAGCTCAGAGGGTGTCATGGTAAGGTGTCTGATTGTTGGGGGCTGGTCTGAACGGCTAGGGTGTATGGCCATTCCGGGTTCAGACTAGGGATATATGTTTTTTTTTTTTTTCAATTTTTGCACACCATTAACCGTCAACAATTTGAACTCAAAAATGATTTCCTTCCAATCTAGGGAAACTGATGGAAAAGCTTTTTTAAGAAAATAAATATTATTTTTAGTTATTTTTTTATTCAGTTTAAAAATTTTATTTTTCCTATTAAAGTGAATAATTTTTTTATTTTTTATTTTTCTACTCATATTGTTAAGGTTCTCTAGTTTTACTATATAAAGGGATGTAATAGCCTTTTGACAAGTGAGATTTGGATGAATAAAAAAACAATATTGGGAGTTTTTTCATGGTTTTGGTGTTCTTAGTCTATAAGAGTTTTGCTTGTAATAAACCCATGATATTTGAGGGTTTTGATCACCTCCATAGCTTTTTATAGTCATCTTGGTAGCCCATATTAGTTAGTTATGTTCAAGCATTACCATCAAGAGTAGTATTGATTAGTGCTTCCGATACACTATTTGTTAGGTTTCCATCTCATGAGACCATATGTGCCACTTGTTGTTCCCTAGAGCTTGTTCCCGAAGTTGTGTGGTGGTGATGAGTTTTTGGATGGTCAGGGCACGTTTCATCCTGCTTAATATTCTTGATATCGAGAATTTGTTGGTGATAGCTATATTACTTAATTGTTTAGGTTGGTAAATTCAACCTGTTAATCTATCTCTCTATAGAAGAAAGTAATAATTTAGTTGATTACTATTTATTTGCTCGGGCTCTTAGGAAATTTATTCCATCGCAGGTATTGCAGCAACTCTCTCTCGGTTGCAGGATCGTGTTCAGATCTTCTTAGCTGTTCTTTTTTGGATGTCTCTGTTCTTCTGGGCTTCTGTATGGGATGGAAAGAATAATGGTAGGGGTAGATTGAACAAGGGATCTCGATTTAAAAGATAATGTAGTAAGCATTTTTTTTCTTGTATATACATGTAAGAGTGTTAAGAGGAGTAGTGGTAGATCACACATTGCTATAATTCATCATTTGCCGATGTAGGTGGTTATCATTCATATCCTCGTTTCCATTTATTTTTGTTACTTGTGCCTGGAAATACAGAATAAAGCAATTTGAAATGAAATGATCATATTTTACGTTCAGAAATAAATTCAGAGGGGTTTTCTACTGTTGTGAGAGCTGTTTCTGTGATACAGAAGAGCGTACAATACAGAGGAGCTATCTGTTATTATTGTGCTTTGAGTAGGTTTTGAACTCTTCCTGCTAAAGCTTGCGTTTGCCAGAATAATTCTCACTTTTCATGAAACTTGCAGGATCACTTGTACATTTGGGATGTTCATGGGATACATATGCTCAGGTAGATATGGCCTAAACTTATTTCTAATTATGATTTGCAAACATTTTGAATAGGAGATAACAGTATGACTGTGTTCTCAATCTATCACTGTAAACTGTAGGGGGGGGCTTGAATGCTGATTGCATTCATCATCCTTTCTCCATTATTTCCTCTTCTAGAGAGATGTTAGATTTTGCCAATGATTTGTTTGTTGGAATTGCAGCAGTAAGAGCTCCCTTCGACTCGAAGTTGTAGTTAAGGTTTTTCTTCATGCAAATATAATTAAGAGCCAACTGAGATGCTGGCCTCTTTTAGTCAATTCCGTAGGATCCCGAACTAGATAAGAAATTGATACAAACAAAACTGGTATAGCTCCAGAATACTTGGGAGTGTTTTGTAAAAGGTTGTGACTAGTTATCTATCCCGCTTTCAACGCAAAAAAGAATGTGTAGGTTCTTTTAACATGCTTGTTGACACAGAAAAAATACAGATCGAAAAGGTAATATATGCATTTAACACGTGTCAATAAATACAATTTATTATTATTATTTTTTTAATGATAACCGAAAATTAAACTGAAAAATTAAGAAATAGACATCAAGATTAGGGTTGGAGACCTGGTTGTGCTTATTAATTGTCTCTTATAATCAAATTTTTATTTAATCAAACTATAATAAAAATAGACATTCATAAGAAAATGATTGAATAAAATCTAGTGAAAAAAATATTATGTAAAGTTGTACAAAAAAAAAAACCTACTAATTTTAGAAAAAAAAAAATGTTATCATCTTATGTGAAAATCAAGTAAAAATTAAATGTTATTTAACCAAAGACTAAATTGAAAAATTGAGAAATAGATTTGAATCTGGATATTTAATCTCGAAATACAGACAATAAATTCAGTTGTACTTAATAACTTTGTTTCTAGAAAATAATTTTTTATTTAATAAAATGATATTAAAAAAGGCTTGCATAAAAAAGCGATTGAATTGAATAAAATAAAAAAGAATTTAAGTTGGGTTGCATAGAAAGAATTTTTGCTAATATAAAATATTGCAATCTTATTCATAAACTAAGTAAAATTTAAATAATATTATATTAAAAAACATCATAAAATTTGTTTAATTAATTTATTTTGAATAATCTCATTTAAAATCAAATAACTGCTAGGTCGTGTCATATCCAATCCTAAAAATTTTTTTAGGTGTATTGTATTGTCTGGATGGCATGTGAAAGTTAAGTGTAGTGGGCGCAAAATATAACTCCATATCCAATCCACAAATATATTAAAAAAAATATATGAAATGAAAATACTTAAACAAACAAATGAAATATTAAATCAGGGGAAAACACAAGAAAAAAAAAACAAGTGGATAATTTTTAAACAAGAAAACAAAGTCTAAAACCTATTAAATTTTTCTAATGGAGTTGTCATTCTATCACGAAAGACATCGGAAAACTAGATTTATTTTAAGATTTATAAGGTAAAATTTAAAAATAGAAGTCATCACCTAATTTTATGGTAACTAAAAATTCTAATTGGCCTTCATAATTATAGATAAATAGTTGATTATGCTAAATAGAAGATTTCAATCACCTTAAAATAGCATACCTAATGTAAGTTGTATTGTTGCTTACTTTTAATGATAAAGATATTTGTTGTGCTCTTGCTAAAAATTTGCCTAAACTAGTACATGTATTTTTATCAAAGTTAAAAACTATTAAACTTAAGACAATGATCTAAAATTTAGACCTAACAATAAGGCTCACTTCTCACATTCAAAATAGAGGTTCTGGCCCTACAATGATTGTACTTGATAAATTAAGCTTTACACTTATTTTTCTTACTTGAATCCAAAATAGACCAAAACCTCAATCATACTCAATAAACCTTGGTATGGTCATATTTACCTGGCCTGAGTTCACTTACAATCTCACACACACACACACACACACGTGTAATAAGCCAAATGCCAAAAAAATTACATGGTATATTTTTTTTTTAAAATATTGTCACCTTGAAGGCAACTTGTTTGTAGAATAACAGCTTATTGTATAATGGAAAAGCGAATTAAAAAGGTTTTTGATTTACATGATATATTACTTTTAAAAAGTATTGTCACCTTAAAGGCAACTTCGCTAGTAGGATATCGGTTTATTATATGAAGGTAAAACGAATCAAAAAGGTATTTATTTTCCAAAATAAATCTTACCAAAAATATCAAATAAAAAGACCCAAGACAATCCTAGTCATTTTGAAAATTCATAAAAAAATCATATAGAAAACAAATAAAGAAAAAATAGAGCCTAATCGTTAATACTGAATGATAAAATTGAAAAGGTATCAACTTTTAAAAAAAAACCCAAGCAAACTCGAGTGAACATTTCAGACATGGGCTAAGGTCTTAAACTTACAACCCATTAAACCTTAGAAACGAGTTGAATCAAGAAGTTAAATTCTCAAACACTTTAATGTTGATTAGCCAAAGTAAATCTAACAAATAACAACAAATAAAAAGGCCCGAGAAAACTCAGGTCATTTTCAAAATTAGTGAAAAGTCATACAAAAAATAAATAAATAAAAATAATAGAGTCGAGTCTCCAATTGAATAAACATTGAATGATGAAACTTGAAAAATATAAATTTAAAGAAAGGGAAAAAAAATAAGAAAACTTAGACGAACCTTTTAAACCTGAGTTAATATCTAAAACCTGAAGCTCGTGAAATCATAAACCCAGGATCAGTCAAAAAACTCAATTCCCAACCAATCTAATGTTGAATAATGAAATAAAAAAAAATATTATTTTTTAAAATCCCGCAAAGCAACAAAATATTAATAAAAAGAATAAGGATAAAATTTTATACGAAAACAAAACTTAAGAAGGATGAAATTATATATGAAAAATAAAATTAAAAAATTATCTCAAATAAAAAAACTAGAAATAAAAGAATGTGAACTAAATTTGAAAGATTAAAAAATTAAAGGTGGATGAGATTGAAAAACAATTCTAATTCTATAAATGGTTTTAAAAAACTATTTTAAATATTGAAGTGTGAAATCTTGAAAAAAAATATAAATTTAAAGAATTAACAAAAAAAAACCCAACAAAGAATAACAAATAAAAAGATCCGAGATAACCGGAGTCATTTTAAGACAATCAAACAATTCTACAAAAAGAAAATAAATAAAAAGAACAAAACTCAATCTCTAATTGAATAAATGTTGAATGATGAAAACAAAAAAATAAATTAGCATAAACAAATGAAAGTAAAAAACCAAGTAAACCGGACACAAACCTCCTGAGCCTGATTTAATATCGAAAACTCACAATCCGTGAAATGTTAGCCCTGAGCTCAATTAAGAAACTTAATTCTAAATCAATTTAATATTGAAGGATAAAATCGTAAAAAAATATCAATTTTAAAAACTTGTCAAAGTAAAAAAAAAAAACACAACAATTAAAGAAATGAAAATTAAATTTGATAGGAAAAAAACCCAATAAGGATGAAATTATATATATAAAAAAATTTAAAAAATGAACCAAAATAAAATAAATAGAAATAAAAAGAATGAAGATCAAATTAAAAAAAAAATAAAAAAGGGATGAGATTGAAAAAATATTCTAATTTTATAGATTATTTAAAATTAAAAAATAATAATTAAAAGGACATGGATCAAATGTTAAGGAAAAAAAATTAAACAAGCTGGCATGGAACTTAAGTTGGAGAGTGAGAAGGAAAAAAAAATGGTATTCTCACTAAATTAACTTAATATTAAAAAAAAAAAAAACCATGGTAAACAAAATCAAGAATCGGTTGGAAGATAGTTTTATTAATTTTGAACATAAAAGCAGTTAATTAATTCAACTTTAATAAAAAAAAAGAAAAGATATAAAAGCCATTGGGCTTAAGATATCTTTATTTTTTGTTTCCAGTATTTAAGTAATTTAACTATTCTAAAAAAATAAAAAAACTAATCTATCTCCAAAGAATTTGAAAATAATATTGAATCTTGGTAAAAAAATTATCTCACTTTCAAATCTTAGTTCAATAGTTTTTTAGGTTAGGAGCAAAGTCGTCTAAATACTATTTCAATAAATAATATTCCGAGTCTAGAGGTATAGTAATATCTCTTTCTTCTATGCGCTCTCTCTCTCTCTTTTTTTTAATAAATATTAATAAAATAATTTTTTATGTTTTATGGTTTATTTTAATTTTTTATAATGTTTTAATATCCTATGTCTCTAACTTTTTTTTTTTAACTTTTTCTTTTTTCTTCATTTTTCAAATTTTGATGAGTTTCTTAAAACAAAAAATTGATTTTTTGTATTGAAAATTATATTTTCTATTGGTATTCTAAAGGATATTCTTGTTCAAAAACTGATAGAAGAGCTTATGATGGAAAATATAAATAAGAATGATTTGTTTTTTCTTTTTTTAAAAAAGAAAAAAGGCGGATGAGAGAATATTCCTAATCTTCCTCCTTTGCCATCTTGGTATCCGAATATACTAGAAGGTTTTGTGCACGTGTCTACATAAGGTCACACAAGAAGTTATCAAAACAAAAGGAAACAATGGTCATTTCGAGGCAAATCGGGTATAACAGACACATGCCACCTCTTCCCATTAGATGCATTATCTAACACCTCAGCACATTATCACTCTTGATGGGTTCTTACGCAGCAGGGTGTCATAAGCTACGTGTTCTTGAAACAAGAGTTTTTTTTTTTTTTTTTATAATCTGGGATGTTCGGGCCAGCTTACATGCACCACGACTAATCTCTGGATTCACTGAACACTCTGCAAGTCTAGTAGACAGGCAAAATACCATAAAAATGACAGATATACTCGCTGAGGTTTGAACCCAGAATATAGAGGTAGAAAATTCTGCCAAGATCACTGGCCACAAGCCTCGATGCAACAAGAGTCTTTCTTCACTTCCTTGCATGGAGCATGTGCTCCTATGATTACTTGCCTCTAGCCTCGCTTTGATTATTATGCTTGCTTTCCAGAACAACAGAAATATGGCAAATGCAGATGAACAGAGTTTCAAGATTTGAGGAGGCAAAGGAAGAATGAGAGAGAATATTTTTAGGGTTAGGTTAAGTATTTAATATTTATACCCTTTTTGTTTGAGATATTAAGTATTTTTTTTCTGGACCAAATTGAGCTGATTTTATAGTTTTTAAATAAGTTTAGTTAGTTTTTCCTCTCAATTTAATATTTATAATTAATTATTTTTTAATTTACTCTATTTTATGGGTTAATTGGTTTTTTTAAACACTCTTAATAAATTGTTATTACCAAGGTACAAAAGAAATAATTACGTTAGCAAAGTGTTAATACTTACGTTTTCAGTAACAAAAGGTGAAGTGTACGGGAAGGATGTAATAAAGTTGAAAAGTCACATGAGAAACCAAAGCAGCGGCAAACGTATCTAAAGAGGGTAGGACAGGCAGACACTCGAGGAGAGAAAAGAGTAGTTTTTTTTTTTTTTTTTTTTTTTTTTTTTTTTTTTTTTTTCTGGACGTAATTATGGTACTTAGGAGATTGTTCTTGAATTTTACTATATTTTTAGTTTATAGAGGTTGTAGTGTTTTAATTAGGGTTAATATTCCTTTTTTTTTTTTTTTTTTTCCTTTTCTTGGTTGAAAAGTCTTACCATTTTTCTATGTGATGTTTCTGCTAATTTTGGCTTTGGTTCGTAAATAATTTCCCACATTTTATTTTAAACTATGAAGAAAGAATGAAGGGTAAGATTTCATTTTGGTGGTTTTTCTCCCATCATTTTGATGTTTTTTTTCCCTTCCCTGAAATGCAATTTTCCTGGAAACATTTGAAGTTAGAATTGCTGTTTGTTGCGCTACATGACAGACAGCTTACTTTTGCTTCAGACGCCAGAATTAAATTGTTGTGGTTTAGGCTATGTTTGTTGTTTGGGAGTTTTTAATAGATTTAATCAGGTTCTAACTTTTGGGGTCCCAAATTTTCAGTTTAATCTAAAGTTAGCTGCTGGGGTTCTTCCCCTGTACTTGATTAAGCCTTCAATTCCGATTCTAATTTTTTTCTTCTGTTTTCGCAAAAAACGAGTTAGTGATTTTGACTTGTAAGATGTTTGAAAACTTTTGAAGAAGTTAAAAAATATGCTTTCAGTGAAGTATATCCATGAGGTTTTATCTTGGGGCATGCTTGGGAACTTGCGTTATGTTTTGATGCCTGATATATTTTTTTACTTCCATTTTTGTTAGATCAATGATCACATTCTATCAAAACTCACCATCCTTTGTTTATCTTGGGAATTTTTATGCTTGATCTTGATGTATTATTAGATGAGTCTGGAGGACCCGACCTTGCAATTTGGTTTGCACTTTCTGATTCTTCATTTTTATATGAAAATTGTGCTATTTTTAATCTATTGATTCTTCTAAGGGGCGTATTTGAAATACTGGTGGGGTTTAAGGCTGGAACATGGTGTCAGATGCTTGCTCGTTTTGTTTATTTGGGTTCAAGAATTTTAGAGTTTTGTATGATTTTATAGTTCCTTATCATGATGCTTTGGACTTGCGTCTCTTAGGAATCATTTTCTGATGGCAAGGGCTGATTTTCTTCCTTTTGATTTTGTTGCTAACTTTGAAGAAATTTGTGTCAAAACTGGTATTTGTAACCTACAAAAGAACATCCAATGAGGATATTGACACCTCCTCACATTCATAGTATGGTGGATGGTAAAAGGGAAAATCAAGGATTTTTAGGGATTGTTGATTGAGAGAGGATGTGATCTCCTATGATAATGTAGTTTGCTGTAGACTACAGCTGCGGATTGGATCCATTGAACCCAGTGAAGCAGTTAGTTCATTCTCTGTTGTGTTGAATCTGCAGTCCCACTTAAATATTATTAACCAATGTTTGTCAACAGTGCGTTAAACAAGTCTAAATGGTCCATTTCTTAGTCTGGTTTGAATTTATTACCAAATAAACTCAAAAGCATCGCGGCCATAAAAAAACCAGACAATTGTTCTACTCAACTGTTCATCAGATGTGTTAAATAGAGAAGTGTCATTTTGTATCTAATGGGAGTATACCACTCTTAAATAGGACTTCTTACTGTGAACTCCTCGTGGTTAGTATCATTCAATACTTTCATTGATTTACTGCAGTAAGACTATTTCATATTTTTCTACTTGCAGTTATACTGTATGTGATTTTTACATGTTTTAATCTATTTAAAACTACAACTGTGTCTTAGGTAGGATAATACTTCTCATGCTAATATTGGATTATGCCATATCTTCTGTGTCAATGTTTCAAAGCTTTGACCTTTGATTTTGTTCTTTGAGGTTTCAAGTATAGCTTGAAGCATGCCGCTAATTATTACTATTATTTTTATTACTGAACCTTTTCTTCTAAATGATACGACCTTTTTGTTGTTCAGCAACTCCTCTCTAGCCCTCTTTGCCCCTTTAATATAATTCTCTGGGACAATATGTGGATTCTCCCATTCAGCTGTCTCATTGATAGCATGGAGAGATACTGCAACCTTTAGGATTCATGCCTCCTTTCTCGTACTGACTGAAATTTGTACTATCCCCCCCCCTGCTGTTTGGTTTGGGTTTCAGGGGTAGTTCTTTTATAGCCAAGTCAACCAGCATCGAGTGCTTCTACTGAATTGTTGTGTTTTGTTTTTTGGTTGACTGGCATATTGCATTGCTACCTTCGCTGAATTGTTTTGTGTGGTGTTTTTTATTTGAGGGCCACGTTTGCATTTTCCAGAGGCAAAATTAATCATTTATCAAATTATTTTGGATGGATGGTCATTTTTTAAACTACTACTTTTCTATATTCTTTCCATCCTTGTTTTGTACTATGCATAAAATATCTTTTATTTGGAAGATATATCAAGGTTTGTGTTGGCTTGAGGAGCCAATGATGAAGTGCTTATAGAGATTTGTGTTTATGTAATAAAAAAATGCAATAATTTATGGTTGAGATACCAAAATCAGATAAAAAAAAGAAGGTAAAACAAGGGAATTAGTTTGAGGACAACCTCACTTAGTGGAGTGGTAAACGAGTTTTGTGTTTCTGTAGGTTTATTGCGTATCATTATTATTGTGATTCTATGTGGGCATAATAGATGTCCTAGTTCTTTTTGGCGCTCACATGTAATACAGTTTGTCCTGTATTCTTTAGCTGATAATGCTTTGCTAATTTAGTTCATGTGGGGTAGGAGAGATGAACATCTGTTGAGAGAGGAAGAAGAGAGCAATAGAGTTGAAAAGGTGGAATTTCAATAACATTAGAAGCCAGTAAAAAACATCACATTATGTGCTCATGTAGAGGCACCAATGCCTGGAGTCTCTAACATCAATCCATTCATTTCTTTCTAATTTGAAAATAACTAAAGTCCTGCCATCACTTTAGTTGGGTAGGGGAACTGCATTATTAGAAGCGAGATGCAATGTGTTAGGGAAATAGTGAAGAGCTGGATTTAGTGCATAAACTGGAGATTATTTGTTTGTAATGATTGAGAATTATCATCCGTAATGAATATGCTTAAGACTTTATGTTTTGTATGGTAGGTTGCATCATGAAAGGTGAAATGGGGGAGTCATTGTCTATTTCACATGAAAATCCAGATGTCTCTCTACTAAAAGTACCGGAGAAGATTTGTTAGATTGTGCATACTGGTCAAATTAGAATTAGGATTGTTCCGGAAACATTAAGAGAAGCATGACCACACAGTCAAGTGAAAGGTGATGAAAGAACAGGGGCAGTTGAGATTCCTTGAGAAAACTTCTTGTTGGAGTATTTGTTCCACGACTGCAAAAGATGATAAGAGTGACTTGCGATAATTTGCTGATGGTTATGAAGTAGGAAGATTATCTGTTCTGACTGGACTCCAGGCAGAGAACGGTTATGCAGTCATGCTATTATGCCTTTACTGATGATTTATATGTGTTTATTTGAGACAGCTGAGAATACAATATGACATTAGCAAATGCCACTATCTTCTTATTTAACCTTTGTCTATTTATTTTGTTACTAGCTGAGTCATTTGATTCTGCTGAATCATATCAATTAAATATCGAGCCAATGTCATGGAGCACAGACAGGTATTAAATATTTTGTTTACAGTTCCTTGTTGTATAACTTACTGTCTTGGTTCCTTGCAGTATTTTTTCAAGAGTGTAGCCACACCAAAGAAGAATGAAATCGTGTTCATTGCTCCAACTGGGGAAGAAATTAATAACAGGAAGCAATTGCAGCAGTACCTGAAATCACACCGTGGCAATCCCTGCAGCATCTGAGTTTGATTGGGGCACTGGTGAGACCCCAAGAAGATCTGCAAGAATCAGCGAGAAGGCCAAGGCAACTCCTCCTGAAAAGGAGCCCCCAAGGAAGTGAAACCGAAAATCATCTGGTTCAAAGAAAGATGAAACGGAATATGTTACTGAGGGTGAGGATGAAGTTCAAATGCAAGATGCAGAGGGAACTGAAACGGAAAATGCAAAGGAAGAAAAAAGAAATGATGGCACCGAAGAAAATCAGGATGAGAATGGAGATACGGATCAAGAAGAAGCTGATCGGATGAAGTCAGCAGATGCCAATATGGAGGAACTGCAACAGAGGAAGTCAACAAGGACATAAAGTCCCAAGAGGATGCCTAGGAAACCAAGAATGGTGATGAAGGAAAAGCTAGGGAAGCCCAGCACACACTGGAAGTTAAAGAGAAAGAACATGGAGGGGCAGCATTGAAGTACAAAGCTGCTGAAGAAGCTGGTTCCAGTGAAGTATCTGAAAATAGAAACAATAAGGTTGAAGACGTGGCTGGAAAGATGCCACAAACTGACTCAAAGAAAGAGAATGCCCCGGGTCGCAAGGGCATCCCAGATAATGTAGCGATGAATGTAGATGGTGGAGCACAGGAGAATACACATGGAACTGTCTCTGCATCTGAGGGAGAGATCAAAGAGAAACTGGGTTTGTAGGAGGGCGATGCAAAGTGTAGCATTCCCATGGATGGGAAAGACAAGCCAGTGGATGGGGAGATCATGGAAAATGGAAAGGTAAACCCAATGGGGCCAGCTGATGCCCCTCAGCCGTAGCTCTTATGTAACATCTGCTTCTCTTCTAATTCAGGCGACTCGGATGTTTTGGGTGACTGTAGCTTTAATATCATTGCTAGTTTGATAATATGTTGATGTTAGATTTAAATGGATGGGATATCGCCCTACCTGTAGTCTTGACCCCACTAGAGTAGGCTGTAATTGATGCAGCTTTTGTTCGTTGCATACATTGTGCAGGACTCGAGATTGCAAGGCTTTAATTAACTTGTATGTTTAGTGACTAGACTAAAATATTATATATGTTTGCACTGTTGTTTATTTTGTTGTCTGGAATGGCATGGTTTCAGATCCGCCTTGTTTAGAGCAGTGCCTGAGAGACTAGTTCAACTATGCAAGTGCTAAATGACAGACTACAATGTCTGCATATTGCTTAACCTTTCTTTCATTTCCTCTTTAGAAGAGTGGCGACTGGTCAGTACCATGGCTGTGCTTGTTGCAAGTATGTGTTACTTTTAGATTTATGGTTACCCTTGTTGAAATTATTCTCCCTACGTTTCCACAGAAGTTTGATCCTAGACACCTGACAGGAATAGCTGAAAGATCCCTCGAAAGATCTGTCAATGGATCCCCCGAAGGGGTCCAGTCACCGACCCAAAACATTCCACACCAGTCTCAAGCTTCCAAGTTTTGACTATCTATGAGCAACGATTTCCATCAAAACAAAATGTTTACCTGCCTTCTCTTCCACCTCCCCTCTCTAAAATAACTCGAAAAAAATCGGACTCAAGAAAAGTATATATAGAAAGGGGGTTTATGTTTTGTTCTTTCTTGAGAAAGAGAATAATAGTTCTGAAACTTCATCCATAACAACCCAAGAAAAGGTATTCTTTGAAGAGTAAAGCTAAGAATCAATACCAATCCTCTCAGAATTCTCTTTCATCTTTGGACAAAGGTTAAGAATCTTCTTTACAAATTCTTTAATCTCAAGGTTAAGAATCTTTTTATAGGGTCTTATGGCATGCTTCAAGAACAAGAATTGCATTGTCATCCAAAGGGTTTATCTTTTTGACACTTTTGAGCTACAAAAAGGTTGGGCCATACCCACTTCTTTTCTACAAATGGAGTGCACTTTCCTTGATCATCTTTCCACCAGAATTATGGGTTTCTATTCTTTCTTTCTATGGCTCCTCCTCCTCTTCTCTGTCATTTCTTCCAATGGTACGTAGTACTCTTTACCTTTCCTCCTTGAGCTTGAGTTTGTTAGTGAATGATATAAATTATTACATTATTCTCTAACAGAGTTGATTTAGATTTCATGATATTTAGATTTCAGAATTTCTGTCTCCTTAAACAATAAACAACGTTAAGGTTTTTCTATATGTTTTTTTATTCTGGAAAAATAAGATTACACTTCTGGGATGTACTTAAAAAAACTTTCTAACTGTTAGGAATGCTAGCTGCTCTCTTCTCTTTGGAATGTGAGTGGTTGCATTGTAGAATAATGGAAAAACAACCAATAATTTTGCCCCAATTTTCAATGACACTAGTCGAACCCCTGCCTTGTATAGGGTGATCCAATTTTAATTTTCCAGTCATTTATAAATAAATAAATTTTTTAATTTGTTATATCAATATTTTTGTAAAATGTTTTGTTCTAGTTACTATATTATTTTTTTCATTTTACAAAAAAAATAAAGTTCGAATTATAGTGATATTTTATCTGCTTATAATGGTTGAGCTGTGTAATGCATGGTGCTTTTTTATATGCTGTGTTCTGCAGTTTTCACAGTGTACGCATTCAAGGGAACATACGGAGTAAACTATGGTAGGATAGCAGATAATTTACCTTCACCACGCAGCGTGGTGACGCTTCTGAAAGCAGCCAAGATTAAAAATACCAGAATCTACGACGCTGACCATGAAGTCCTCAAGGCCTTCAAAGGCTCTGGCATTGGAATAATAGTTGGACTTGGCAATGGGTATTTAAAAGAAATAGCTGTAGGAGAGGATCGCGCCATGAATTGGATAAAGGAAAATGTGCAGCCATTCCTTCCTGGAACAAATATTGCTGGAATAGCAGTGGGAAACGAGATCTTGGGGGGCGATGACCATGAATTATGGGAGGTTTTACTGCCTGCGGTTAAAAATGTTTATGATGCGCTTCGAAGGCTGGATTTGACGAAGGTTGTCGAGGTTTCAAGCCCACATTCAGAGGCCGTCTTCACCAATTCCTTCCCACCATCGTCGTGCGTTTTCAGGGAAGATGTTTCTATATACATGAAACCACTGTTGCAGTTCTTCTCACAGATTGGCTCTCCTTTTTACATAAATGCCTACCCTTTTCTAGCCTACAAGAGTGATCCTGAGCATATTGACATAAACTATGCTCTTTTCAAATCAAATAAGGGAATTCTTGATGCAAAGACTAATCTGCATTATGATAACATGTTTGAGGCTCAGGTTGATGCAGCTTACGCTGCATTAGACAAGGCTGGGTTTCCCAAGATGGAAGTCATCGTTTCTGAAACAGGTTGGGCTTCTCGCGGGGATGACAATGAAGCAGGTGCCAGTTTAGAAAATGCCAGGACTTACAATCGTAATCTGCGTAAACGGCTAGCTAAAAAGAAGGGAACACCATACAGACCAAAGTTTGTGGCAAAAGCGTATATTTTTGCACTGTTCAACGAAAATTTGAAGCCCGGGCCTACTTCTGAGAGGAACTTTGGATTGTTTAAACCTGATGGAAGCATTTCTTATGATATCGGATTCACCGGGCTTAAGGAATCCTCTGGAGTTTCATCTTTTATTCATTTCAAGGTATGAGATCCCCCGTCACCTTTTGCATTTTAGTTTCTTGATTTGCTGCATAAGTTGCCGTTTTAGACACTTACGATGAAGAATTTCTTTTCATCTGACAGGTTATTGGAGCATATGGTTGGTTGGGGTCATCCTGTGCATTGCTTCTTACAACTTGTATCACACTTGTGCTCCTAATCTCAGCTTCTTGAAAAGGCCAACGGTCTAGAATTTGCTGATGCACGTAGTTGTAACATACTCGATTCATTTTCTATTGTTCTGACAGTAATTCTTGAATCAATTGAAAACGGAGAATCTCATGAGACATGTATAAATATCTTCAGTAATGTATCATAAATGAATGAATTCTTGAATAAGGAAAAAAGGGCTCTGATGTCGTTTCACCATAATTTAGTCCTTCTGGTTTCAAAACCCTAGGTTTCTTACAATTGATACGTACGTGGTTATTCTCTTTGCTACATATCCAAGCTACCCTGAGGTATCTTTCAACAGCCATAATAGTTAAGAAGAAAAACAACTCAACTGGCTGACATGAATGAAGTTATGAACGGAAATAAAAACAGAGGGATGTGGTTTTGTGCTCTCTAAACAAGAGGGACTGACTGATTATCTTGTTAAGAACACGGCGACTAAATAAAACAATTTACTCTCTATTCCTTGTTTAGATGATCAAACCTGGTAGATATCCATCTTAACTTGCTAATGTGACATTGAAGATCAAATTCTCATGAGAAAATCATTTACAAAGCCATCCCTTTGAATGCACGGTTCAATTTCCTCTGCCAGCATTTGGGTCAAAGATCCCAACTGCTGCTAACAGATTTATTCTTTGATTCTTTATCAGCGGAGTTTTACTTTTGACACTCAACTATTGCTCTTAACTCATCCATAAGTCAAAACCCAGCAAAAAGAAAAAGTTCTCACTGGAGGGGAGGGGTTTGTTTGCCATTAAAATGAGCAAGGGAAGAAAATGAGGAAAACGAAAAATCCCTCTTCGTTTCCTTAGACGGAGGAGTGGAAATGACAGTAAGGAAAGTGGACTGAAATTCCCATTTTCTTTAATCTTGATTTCCATATGTTTAGACACCCAAGGTGTTATCCTTGAAGCTATGATATTATTCTGCTCAAAATATAAAATGGAGTTGTTGCTATTGGAAAATTCTTAAAAAAGAATTCTGAATGTTTTTGTAAGTGAGCTTGAAATGAGAATCCAGAAAAAACCCACAACTCTTAAAGCCCAATTAAAACAAAAGAATCCAAACCTAAAACTCAAACCATTAAAGCCCAGGAGCTTTCGGGTGTGTTTGTTTTGCACTTGCTTTTGCGTTTGCGGTGCAAAAAACACAATAAGATATTTAGTAACTATAAAAAATGCATTTTATACTGCAAGACCGACTAAAAAATTAAGTTTGAAACGCAGTTTTCGTGAAGCAGTTTTTACATGACTTTTTAACTGAGTTTTGTAAAACGCTGTTGTTTTTGCGTTTCAAAAACGCTTTTGAAAAAAATTAATTTTTTTTATTTTTTTCTTTGCTTCAGATTAATATGTTTTTAGTGTTTTTAGATCATTTTGGTACGTTGATATCAAAAATAATTTTTAAAAATAAAAATACATTATTTTAATGCATTTTCAAGTAAAAAACACTTTAAAAAGCAACCGCAATTACACAACTATCAAATATTTTAGTAATGTTTTTTGCTTCATATAAACTTTAATCACAATTTTTACCAAACACGTTTCTAAATCCAATAAACTTCAACTAATCACACTTTTTTAAACTTATTTTTTTCAAATCACTACCACAAAAACTATCTAAAAAAACACGCTCGAAAAGTCAATTACTCCTGTCAGGGATTTGCTCTCTCGCATGCTCCTCCGCTGAATGACATGTTTTCCATCAACTAATATTTCAATATCATTTGAAGCTTTATTTCTACACCACTCCATCCAAAAACTATCTTAAAATTATCCTCACAACCTCCACAACTTAGATTTTAGAAAATGGTAAAAAATAGTAAAATAATTGCCTTTTATGTTCGTAATTTGGTGCATTAGTATTAGAGGTCACTAGCTAGGAGTACATGTACTTGTTATGTTGTGGATAGAATTCCAAATTAATTTACAATACAAGAGAAGAAGGCTTTGGCATTGTGAATATGCTTTTTTACTATGATAAAAATTTCTAATTAAAAATCAGAAAGATAATATTTGCAAAAATATATAAACTCATAAATCATAAAAAAAAGTTGCTAACGACTGATCAAAGGTTAAAGTAGAGAATTAATCTTCATTGTAAGAAACAAAAGATAGATTCACATGTAAATATTTGACCGAGTAAACTACCAAAAATTAACCTAATACCAATGACATTACCGACGGAATAATTCTGTCAGTAATTTGCAGTCATAATTACCGACGAAATATTTTCTATTTGTAATTCAGTCGGTATATATCGACAGAATACTTATCGGTCGGTATATACCGACAGAATTACAGATGGAATATTCAGAATTAAAAAAAAGGGTGGTTCGCTGACATGGAAGTTTTTGCGGGCGATTTTACCGACAAAATCACCGAGGGATTCAAACCGGGAGCTCCGTATAGTGATGTGACCGATTCACCGTCAGAATTGCCAACAGAATAACCAAGGGATTCAAATCGGGATCTCCGTACAGTGACGTGACTGATTCACCGTCAGAATTGCCGACGGAATCTCCGACAGAAGTATTCTGTCGGTGATTCCATCAGTAAAAGTTAATATATGGCCACTCTGCCTACACTCTCCTCTCCTATTTCTCCTTCTTCTTCCCCATCCCAACTCTCCCCTCCTAAATTGCAAACAACCACCCCCCCCAAAAAAATCTCTTCTCAGCACAAGTCATATTTCTTTAAGTTTTGTGGTCACAACATCCGTGTTCTGATTTACCGATGAATTTTATCATTTTTTGTAAGTAATTCTATCTTTTTTAATTTTAACATTTAAATGTCAATTTTATTGTTTTTTTAGTATATGTATTTTGTTAGTATATGTACATGTTTTATTGTTATTTCTCAAACAAACTTGTAGTATATGAATGTATAATTTTGTACTTGTTATGATTTGTTTTAGATTTTGTAAAATTGTATTTGTTTGTAAATTATTGAAACTTTATTGAATTACTGAATTACATGTGTTGTGGTGAAATAATTAATAGCTTATTTAACGAGTTTGTTTTGATTTTTATCAATGCTATTGCGGAGTTGTAATTTCCATAAATTTATATGGACGTTGATAATTGATAATGAATATTTAATATTTATGAGAAGTTGTAATTAGTTTGCTGGATAGTCTCGAGGTAAACCAATATTTTTGCAAATTTATTTACCTTACATAGTTAATTAATACATGTTTTCATCATAATTTTATATAGGTTCGATAGAAGTCATGGATGATCGTTCATGGATGTATCGAGATTTACCCCAAGGATTGCGGAAGATGGATTATTGTAACGGGGTTCAGGGTTTTATTAATTTCACAACATCTATTCCCATAAATTTTACTGAAGGCGGTATTAGGTGTCCATGCAGGAAGTGTCAAAATAAAAAGTATCTGCATCCAGATGCTGTAATGATGCATCTTCTACACAAAGGGTTTATGGAGAATTACCGGTGTTGGTATGCATACGGAGAAGTATTTGTTCGTAATAAGAGCATGGAAGAAAGAGTGGTTGGGTCAACTTCTAGTGCTAGCAACGTGCATGAAATTGCAAATGACAACACTAATCCTTATAGGAATATGGTTATGGATGCAATGAGAATGAATCAAGGTAATGTCAGTCAATGTCCAATCTAATGTAGATGCCACTAGGTTTTTTGATTTTTTGAAAGATTCTGACGAACCATTATGGGATGGTTACACGAACCACAATAAATTATCGGCTGTAGCATAGGTGTTCACCATCAAGTCAGATCACGGGTTGAGTGAGGCCGGGTATGAAAAAATTATTGAATGGGCGAGAAGCATTTTATCTGAAGGGAACAGGCTGAAAGAGAACTTCTATGTTGCGAAGTCCATGATGAAACCCCTCGGTTTAGGATACCAGAAAATTAACATGTGCCCTAACTTCTGCATGTTATACTACCTTGAAAATGTTGAGCTGACTAAGTGCATGACATGTAGGCATTCCCGTTACAAACCCAAAACTAGCAGGGGAAAGACTCTAGTGGCATATAAAAAACTTAGATACTTCCCACTCACACCTAGACTGAGAGGTTATTCATGTCACCAAGGACTGCTGAGCACATGACATGACACTAATCACATGATGCGGTTGATGGAGTGACGGTGCATCCTTCTGACGGCGAAGCGTGGAAACACTTTAACAATGTGCATCCTCACTTTTCAGCTGAATCAAAAAACGTGTGTCTTGGGTTGTGTACAGACGGATTCAACCTATTCGGGTCATTTGCTGCTTTTTATTCTTGTTGGCCGGTCATACTGACAGTTTATAACTTGCTATCAGGAATGTGTATGAGGTCGGAGTTCATGTTTTTATATACTGTCATACCCGGTCTGAGCAGCCCGGGCTGGAATATAGATGTTTGTCTTTGACCATTGATTGATAAGTTGACGCAGTTATGGTCCTTTGGAGCTTTGACTTATGATATATCGAGGAAACAAAATTTTGTTATGAGGGCGGCTTTAATGTGGACCATCAATGATTTTCCAGTTTATGGAATGCTTTCTGGTTGGAGCGCGCATGGAAAACTAGCATGTCCATACTGCATAGAAAACAACAAGGCATTCACGCTAACAAACGGAGGTAAAGCTTTTTTTTTTACTGTCACCGTCGTTTCTTGCCACCGAATCACAGGTACAGAAAGAACATAAAGGATTTATTTGTTGGCAGAGTTGAAAAGGATGTTGCACCCCCGCATCTTTCTGGTGAAGAATTGCATGATGTTATATCAGAGTACGATGACATTGTGTTTGGTCTTCAATCAGGTAAGCAAAAGTTTCTTGGTTTTGGTTTGACCCACAATTGGGTAAAGTGAAGTATCTTTTGGGAGCTTCCTTATTGGAAGACCAATCTCCTCCGCCATAACCTTGACGTCATGCACATAGAAAAGAATGTGTTTGAGAACATTTTCAACACCGTCATGGATGTGAAGGGGAAGAAAAAGAACAACATCAAGGCTAGATTGGATATAGCTTTGTTCTGTAACCGTAAAAATATGGAGTTTGTTTGTGATGGGTCACAAGTCGCAAAACCAAGAGCAAGCTTCGTGTTAGAGAAAAACGCACAACTACTAGTCTACAAATGGCTTAAGAGTCTGCGTTTCCCCGATGGACATGCCTCGAACATATCAAGGTTGGTTAATACGGAGGAATACAGATTGTATGGAATGAAAAGTCTTGATTGCCACGTGTTTATGCAAACACTCATCTCATTAACTTATCGTGATTTGTTGCCAAAAGGGATATGGGATGCACTCACGGAGATCAGTCATTTCTTTAGAGATATATGCTCCACCAAGTTGAATGTTGATCACATTGAGAGGCTTGAAACAAATATTGTCAAGACACTATGAAAACTTGAGATGATATTCCCTCCATCATTTTTTGACTCAATGGAGCATCTCCCCATACATTTACCGTTCGAGGCAAAAGTTAGAGAACCTATAGATGGATGTACCCATTCAAACAGTTAGATATTATAGTTGCATTATAATTCATATATAAAAGTTTTTTCTTTGTTTTTCTTAATTGAAAATATTTGATTAATTCAATGCAGGTACTTGTTCAATCTCAAGAAAAAGGTTAAGAACAAGGCGCATGTTGAGGCTTCGATATGTGAGGCCTATATTGTTGAGGAGATCTCAACATTTATCTCGTACTATTTCAAACCTCATCTGAGAACGAGAATCAATCGCGTTCCACGGCATGATGATGGCGGTGAAGTGCCTTCCAGTGGGAACTTGTCAATATTCTCCAATCCTGGATGACCCACACCTAAAAATGCTTTAAGGGGAAGATATTTTTCGGAAATATAGTTCAGACAAGCACACAATTATGTGCTATTTAACTGTGATGAGCTGAGACATTTTATTCAGTAAGTATATATATGTACTACTAATTAAACTTTGTTAATAATATACTATTTATATATTGTAATATCATAAACTCATTATCACTTGCAAGCAACATCGATAATATTTACTGTCCAATAACTCACAGCTAACCGAATCCCAGATCTTTCAATTACAAGATGAATAATTTACCACGTGGTTCAGAATACATATAAGTACTATCACAAACTCATTATCACTTGCAAAATTACTGTATGCATATCATTACGAAATTCTCGTTTACTGTTCATTGTTGTACATTACATACAAGGTTTATCAAATGGGAAAGAGTGCTGCTAAGTCATTGTCTTCACTAAGCCTGGGTCCTGAAAGAAAAGTTAAGTGCTACAATAGGTATTTTGTCAATGGATATTTGTTCCATACTGAAGAATGCGAGCATGGAAGAAAAACATACAACAACGGTGTTTGTGTTAAGGGATCAACTAGTAGTGAGTTAGATGTTGACTACTATGGTAGATTAGAAGAGGTCGTCGAACTACAATATCATAGCGAGCAGAATAGAGTGTTTTTATTCAAATGCTATTGGTATGACAGGACTGATAGAGGAATCAGAGTTGATCCTCACCATAGTCTGGTCGAAATCAACTCAAAAGTTAGACTCCATAACATAAATGATGTCTTTGTTTTCGCAAAGCAATGTCAACAAGTTTATTACACATACACCCATTCCTTTAGAAAGGATTGATCAAGAGTTGATTGGTTATCCGTTATAAAAACAAAACCCAGGGGTCGTGTCGAGGTTGTTTATGCTGAGAATGAAGACACAAGTGTGCGAGATGAAGTTTTTCAAGTTAGTGAGTTGGTTGAACCATATCAAGTTACTCCTTCGATTGACTTGGAAGACAATTCAAATTTTTGTTTTTTCGATGATAGTCTTGTTGATGTTGACGCAGAGGAGTTGAATATTGCTTTGAACTCTAGCAGACAAGCAAATGTCGATGAAGATAATGATGATATTCATATTGAAGATTGTGATGAAGGTGATGACTATTCAATTGACGACGAAGAAGAAGAAAATTCTGACTAACTATCAGAATGAAGCAATGTGTAAATTTTTTTTTTCATGTAATATATATTATGGATGATATATTTTGTAACACAAAATATTTATTTTATAAGTGTGTATTGTTTAAGCACTGTTGTTATTGTTTTATGCGGTAAACAATTTGTAATTTAAGTGTTTGCAGGAAGGTAAATAGGCAAAACAAACATAATCTTTCTTGCACACTGCACTATCACCGACGTCCATACCGACAGATTACCGTCCGTTAGCATTTCACAGTAGCCTCACTGGAAATGACACAATAATTACCAACGACTTTGCGGACGAATTACTGTCCGTCGGCCTTTCACAGTAGCCTCACTGGAAATGACACAATCATCACTGATGACTTTGCGGATGGATTTAGTCCGTCAGCATTTCATAGAGGGTGGTGGAAATGGCACAATCACCGACGACTTGGCAGACGGAATCATGTTTGTAGGCATTTATCGGCAATTCATGATCACCGACAAGTTCACCGACAGACTGTGCGAATTCCAAAGGGCGGAGCATTAAATGCATCTCTGACCGCGTACGTTTGCCGATGGAATTACCGACGAACCGCAAAAAATATGGAGGGTAATTAAAAATTCTTGTGCAAAATTCAAAATTTACCGACAGATTTTTGAAACGTCACCGATGGAATAAATAAAATTTTCTATTATTTAAATGTTCGTCGGTAAAACTTCGCAATAAATCCCAGTGACCTCCCTTTCAGTTCATTTTTTCGTCTCTTCATTTCAGAGTTTTGTTTTTTTCCTTCAAGATTTTTGTGTTTTTGGCTTGTAATCTTTAGTTCAATCTTCAGCAAATTAAAATGTATGTACTTCCTCTTCTTCATTTGCTTTAAGATTTTATTTTTTTATTTGTTCCTTGTTTTATCTATTGTTATTTTTGTTATGTATTTCCATTAATGTTAATTGTTATTGTTGAATTTAGCTTGTAATTAGTAATTGAATATATATGAATAAATTTTTTGGCAATGAAATTAGAACTTTATTTGGTATGTATGTATATATTAAAAACCTTAGAACTTTTAACAATTTTATTTGTTCTTTGTTGAATTTACAATTGTGGTGGTCAAATAAACATATAATTACTTCTTCAATGCTCCATGAAGTGGAGATATTGAAGGTTAAAGTTTTAGATATTGTGCTTAGATTTTCCATCAAATATTAATTTGAATACTGTTTATGGAGTACTAAAGGACTTGGATATTCTGATAAACTCGTGACCCATATTATGAGATAAGAATAACCCAATAGAGAAAAATTAGAACTTTAGAACTTTTAGCAAGAACATTGTTTTCAATTAGTTGTGACAATTGTCAATATTTGGAGGTTTGAAAAGTTTGGGTAGTCTCTAGTATAGGGGAGGTGTTGCCGAATTTTTTTTTAACAATCGAATTTAATTATACAATTATTCGTATAAAATTGTGTAGATGCGTATAATGAAATCAACAGCTCGTCGCTCATGTATGGTCGCAACTAGTTCTTCTAGCAGCGAGGATGACATGTCCTTAGGTGCCAATCAAGAAGAGGCACCTACGCCGTCACCCGATGCTGCCTCTTCCAGCGCGGTTTCACAACGCAAAGGTGGTGTGCGTTCGCAGCGGAATGAATTCACCCGCAAGTACGAGGCACAATGGAAGGATGACCTTTCAATGTAAGTTTGTTTCGGTTTTAGTTTTTTTTAATTATAACATAATTTATGAACAACTAATCAATATTTCATTAATTTAATTTATTTTCAGGTTCACAAACATTGAGGCCACCCGAGTAATATCATCAGCGTTTAAATCGTCAATGGAGATTCTATTATTTCAATGGAGTCAAGTATCCAGACATCCTGAATGGATACCTCAAATCGATGCATGGTTTGACAGATTTGAGGTTGATGTTAATTTCTAATTTCCAACTTATTTCTTATAAATTATTAATATAATTGTAAATAAATTATTATTATTATTTAAAATTAATTATTTATACATAGAACAAATTCAGCTGGGACAATGCGCATGACACTGTTGTGAGGAGGGTGGGGGAAAATCACGCAGCAACTAGGTAACATCGAAAAAAATATAATTTTTTTTTAGAAAACATTTATGTTTCAAAATCTAATTTCTCGATATGGAAGTAGGTTGCGTGATTTTTGGTATGAAACATAAAGAAAGGCAAAAACAAACGCGAGAGATAACGGTTTCCAAGGCTGGAACGACGTGACAGTTTGGAGGGATTTCAAACCGCTATACATCCCGGAAGATATATGGCCGTAATATCTTGCGCATGTGATGTCTGAGCGGTTCACACGATGCTCACAGTCCGATGCTGGCAACCGAAACCGGCCAATTCATGGCTCGGTGACAACACACACTGGTGGCTCCATTCATTTTGCTGCACATGTGAAACAGATGGTAAGATTAATTTAAATGAAATATATCGTTAAATAATTTGTTGTTACTTAATTAATTTTTTTCCTTACAGGCTATGTCTCTTAGACGTGAGTCGAGCACAATGGAGCTGTTTGTTGAGACGCATGAGTGGAGTCAAGGCCGCCAAAAGGAGGCGCAATAGTTCGTTGACAACCGCGCTCAACACTTTGTGGTATGTTTGTTCAACCATTTTATTTCATAAGTTATTATTTTTATTGAATTGAATATGATGATTTCTTTTTTTATTTTCAGGAGACCTATAATAGCCGGTTGAGGGAGAGATATAGGGACGATCCTTCAACCCATCTGGATTTCGATTCGGATTTGTGGATGGAGGTAGGATCATCCGATGGACCCGATAAAAATCTGGTGTACGGGCTCTCCAACACTACGACAGAGAACTTGCGGGCGACCCATAGTGTCTCAACCATTGGGAGCTCCCAATCAGTATCGAGCACCCAATCTAAGGAGTTTGTGGCCTTGCAGCAACACACGGCTCAACTCATCGAAAAATACGAGCACCTATCGGCGACTTATGAACAACACACTACTCATCTCACCAAGAAATACGAGCAACTCTCAGCGAATTATGAACAACTTCGCCAAATGGTCATGAACATGGCATCACAGAGTGGTGATACATGTGCGCCTCCTTTTTGGCCATATAACAACCAGCCTCCTCTTCCTCCTTCAGCTCCGCCATTATGTTAATTTAATATTTTTTTTGAAACACATTCAATTTGTAATGAATATTATGTAACTTTATTTTTTTATTTTTGATGTTTAAATTGTATTTGTATAAAAAATATTTAAACAAATCACCGAAGGATTTACAGACGGACTGTATCCCTCGACATTTGACAGAGAGTGGGAAATGCCAATATCACCGATGAATTTATAGACAAAATGTTTCCGTCGACATTTCACAGTAGCTTGGTGCAAATGCCACAATCATCGACGAATTTACAGACGGATAAATTTTGTCGGCATTTCACAGAGTGGTGGAAATGCCACACCCACCGACAAATTTACAGAGGGATACCATTCGTTGGCATTTAACCGGGAGCTAAAAAACATTTACTGGATATGCCACTATCATCGACAAAATAAATCCGTCGGTATATTTCAAGCGGGAATTGTTTTTTGGCGTGTAATTTTCGTCTGTAAAACCATCGGCAATTTTTTTTACCGACTGACTTAGCGATGAAATTAGGTATTACTGACGAAAGGTAAGCCGATGAACGTTGTTTGTCGGTGAGTTAGTCGGTAAAAAAAATACCGACGAACTCTGAATCACAGACCGACGGAATATTTCCATCGGTAAAATTGTGAAATCTTGTAGTAGTAACATGGGTAATTCTTTAATTTTTTTTATTTAATTGTGCGGTAATAAAAATAAATGTTTGTAAAAAATATAATTATTTAAAGTTTGGAGACAAATGTTTTTTGTCAAAATTCTATTTTCTGATAAATGTTATTTGTTGTTTTTTTAAAAATAACTTCTTTATTAGAAATATGGTTTATTGAATAAAAAATAAAGGCAATTAAAGAAAATTCTATTGATTTGAAATGAGTAGTAAAAAATATATCTCTCTAATCAAAACTTCCCTTTTTTATTCATGTTTTTTTCTTTTTTACAAAAAATTCTATTTTTAAGGACCATGTTTAATTAAAAATTATTATAATATTAAAAGAAAGTTTGGATAAAATAAACATAAATTGATAATTTATATGTGAAATATCAAAAAATATAAAATATGAGAAAACCATTTAAAGTATCTACAAAAAAACAATAATTAAATAGACATTTAAATGCTCATGAGGTAATTTGCTTTTAAAAAATAAGTTTTTTATGTTCATATATAATTATTAAAAAAATAAATGTTAATACTATCATAAAAGCTATAATAATATTTGAAAACCATGCCATAATTGAATAACTATTTAAAGTCAATCCTATTAAAAAATATTAAAGAAAAGAGTGAATGAAGCTCCCATTTTATATATATATATATATATATATATATATATATATATAATCGGCACCATTTCCCCAACCATTGAAGCTAGCTCTTTGATTCAAAAATTAGGGTATAAGTTTTTAGAACATTTAAAAAAAATTAAAAAATCAAATTTCAACCAAAACTCAAAATTAAATCAAATATTAAAAAAAATCAGAGTCTTAATTTACCTTGATAGGCATCATTGAAGGCATAAATCACTTCTATTAAGATACTCTTTTAAAGACAAATCTAAAAACACCAAACTCGTAGTTATTGATGACTAAAATTTGGTCATCCGAGAACATTTTTTTTTTCTAGCAATTTTCTCTTTTTTTTTTAGACATTCAATGATTAAAATGTAAAAAACAATACAGATAAAACTTAAAAAACTAAAAGAAAGGGACAACATATGAAAAATATGAAATTTGAAGATTCAAAATGAATATTTATATGCCTTTTGAGCAGCAAAAGCATGAAAAGGTGTGGTTTTTTTTGTTTTTTAAAAACAATATATCAACTTTTATCCTTGATCTTTCAACTTTAAATTTTAGAATAACATAAAATCAATTTTTGTAAGATTGGTCTCTAATTCAAAGTTGTAATATTTAACTTTAAATCAGGCATATGAGAATATGCAAATTGAATAAAAAAACAACAAATAAAACCATGTTTTTCTTGTAATGATGTAATTAAAAATAAATAAAATTTAATAATCAAAATGAAAAAAAAAAAGAGAAATTCGAAAGACCAAAAGGGGACACTATAGTAAATGAACACTGTTTTTCCCAAATCATTTTATGCTAATGTTCATAATCTCCTTATGTACAAAGAATTTTGGGTAAAGAGATAATTTTAATAAGCTGCTACTAGAATTCCTTTTCTTTTCTACTTTCAATTTGAGTTGAATTTTCTAAAAAAATCTTATATTACAATATTTGATTGATGATTTTGTTTTTAATTTTATTTGGGTTTGGTTTAGTTTTTTTTCCCTCTATAATATTGAGAAGAGAGAGTATGATGTGAATCTCATAATTACATTGTCACGCAATCTACAATAAAAATGATAATGAATCCTGAAAAGTCGAAACATGTTTGATAGAAGTGTGATTGAAAACTTATCCTAAAGTACCAACATTATCAGAATAATAACCCCTACTCTACAAATACCAATTCATGAATAAAAAATATAAGAAAGACACCACAAAATCAATTAATCTTCGATATGTCAATTTCGTTTATTAGAGAACCAAAGAATGTGATAATCTCTCTCACACAAGCTGAATAAATTCAACAACTATAGTATTATCAAGTCTGAATATTTTATCCCTATCAAGAGTATTTATACTCTTTAAAAATAAAAGCCCTGATGGATTTACTATCGTGATCTAAATTGATCCGCTTACAAAATTGACCTAAAAACTATATTAATAAACCCGAAAGTATGACCCAAACAAGTTTTGGATCTTATCTAATTAATCAAACCCAAAAGCATAAATTAAGAATAAAAAACTGAGTGTTAAAATTTTTCTCTAAGCTGTTGAAAATTAAAAAGAGCCAAAAGAAATAAAAGAAAAATGAAACTAAAGTATTTATAAAGCCTCTAGCCATCACACATAACTTAAGAAAAAAGAGACTCTAATTCTTCAATGAATCCAAACCATATTATAAACCATTGTAGCCCATGCCCATGCCCATGCACAAGTTTAGGGTCTAAATAAGTTTCATTTAATCTTCATTTTTTGTTCAAAACTAACCCATTATAAGTCTGGACTAATTGAGCTGAAAATAGCCAAAAAAAAAAATACTTTGTTGATGAATCTATCAAAATAGTAATAGTAACTTTGACCAATTTAAATAATATGTTACTGAAATCAAATTGACCTAAAATTTTATAAAATATAGATATATGTGTCTAGTATCTCCTTATAAAATTTCAGTTTGATCCAATATATGGTTTGAGAGATATTCATGATCTCGCAAAACTAATATAACTTATCGACATTTTTTTTTTTTTGAAAAAAGATTAACTCTCATTTCTTATTTTTTTTCCCAACCTCTTTCATGAAAATGAAGTTATGTTTAATTTATATCTCTTTTCACATTCTTCATTCTTATTCCTACTTCATTCGAATGAGATTAGAATAAAAATATTATTTTCATTTTTGTAGTCCTTGTTATCAAATATAAATATCTTATTAGAGGGGCCATATTTTTATGAATTGCCCTCGTATCTCCAACAAGAAAGGGTCAAAGAGCACAAAAGGAGTAATTTCAAAACAGCACTAGGAAGGAACAAGTTGTGAAGGTTCGCCACCACCTAACATAGGAGGAACAAGACTTGGTTGCCAGCGTCTCAAGGTCTCCCTTGTTAGAAGAAAAAAAAAGTCATATATATATATATATGAACAAGAATATTTATTTTGACTTTGGAATGAGCTACGGAATATTCAACCTCCAAGCATTCTGGATCTTCTTACTTGGAACATTCAATAGTCTAATTTATTGACTCTAAAACAATTGAACAATATTTTCCGCCAAGAACTTAAATGCTGTGATGTGGTTTTCTTCAAGAACATAAATGCGGGGCGCGGGTCAAGAAAATAAAATGAAATCATATAATTAATCAAAGTTGCATAGTAATATTGTATTTTTTAAATTTTGATTAAAGAATGTCATAGCATGCCGTCTCAATCTTGTTTTGTCATGATTATATAGAAGCAAAGATATTAAAAATACCAAAATTTGATATATATATATCCAGTAAATGAATAATTTTATAGGAAAAATTATAGAAATTAAGAATATAATTAAAAGAATGATTTGTGTGGTGGCATAACACAAAAGAATGATGAGAAAGTAAATTAAATACCCTTTTGTTAGTATTTTTTTTTTTAGCTTGATGTTTTATCCTCATTAAAATTTGTCTCGAGAAATAAAAAAAGTTCCAAAATTCCCAGCTAACGGGTATCAACTGTGAAGTGTGAACCCTTATTCTCAATCAAAGTGGACCCTGCGTGCATGCAAATGTTCAAGGAAGACCGGCTTCTTTGCTTGCCATCTCGCAACCCGCGTTTTGTTGGGCCCGAGCAGCAGTGTAATCGCCTTCTTCTCTATATATGCTTCATACACTAGATCTTCTGTGACCATAACATTTGAATATTGCAAGCACAACAGCCAATACACTTGCTGAAATATAGTGAGGAATTGAACATCATATTATATTGGGCTTGAGAGAGTAATGGCAATGTTTAATATTGGTGTAACATTTGGTTTTGCCATGATGGTTCTGTTTCAACGCTCTGTGGCACAAACAGTGTATGTGGTCGGAGACAACGACGGTTGGACTGTTCCACAGGCCGGTGCTCAGGCATACATTACCTGGGCTAGTGGCAAGAACTTCATGGTTGGTGATACCCTAAGTAAGTGCATGTCCTCTTCTCTCGTCTCGGTATCTATCATGATGATTTAAATATTCCGAGACTTGATGTGTTGTTTTTTTCTTAGTACGATCAAATTATATAGGTATAAATCATCATCATCTTAATTTGTTTTCTTTTTCTTCTTCCTTTCAGCTTTTAATTTCACCACCAACAATCACGATGTTCTCCGAGTTCAAAAGGAATCCTTTGATGCGTGCACATCTTCAAACTCTATTGGAGACGTAATTTCCACTGGTCCTGTTAACATTACCCTTGATTCTACTGGAGAGCACTACTATATCTGTACTATTGGCAGGCATTGTCAATTTGGACAGAAGCTAGCTATCACTGTCTCATCACGCACAACAGGCGCATCACCACCCTCCACCACCCCTAGACCACCTCCACCACGAAGTCCTACAGCTACTCCTTCACCGTCTTCAAATAATACCTCGGATGGTTGTGCTCCAACACCAGCACCAAGCCCCACAAGCTCAATGATTCCAGAGTCACTTCCAACTATCCCTTCTCCACCTGGTTCATCGTCTTCTAATGTTTTGGCAAGTTTCTTGATGACCATGCTAGCTGCTATCGTTGGTTTGGTATTTTAAGATTATGGAGAGGCTTATATATAGTTAATGCTTTTAATTAATTAATTTTTATATTTATTTTGGCATTGTTATCGAGTTTATCTTTTTCCATTATTAATAAAAGTGGCGATTTATTTATAGTGTATGTATTCTGTCTTTTATTTAGTATTAAAATAAAGTTATTACTTTTCCTAGATATTTATATATGTTGTCGATAACTTTGGGATAGTTGCTTTTAATGAGGTAATTTTAGTTTCATGACCCGGATCATAGATGTGAAAGATTAGCCCGTGTTGATTTTGGTATTTTTTTAAAGCATTTTTTAATATATTGTTTTAGTATTTTTTTTGCTTTGCTATTTATGGGATCATCCCAATTTCATGTCCTAGATCATGTGTTTGATTTGTTCACCTGAGTTGGTTATCAGGTTCGCCCGAGCTTTTTTTTATATGTTTCCATCATATCAGCAGGTGCCCACTCCTTATATTTTTCTGATATATTCGGCTTTTTGTAATATTTTAAATGGTGCAGGTTTATTCAGTTATTTTCATTTGTATTTATCATTTAAGCAATGAGTTTTTTAATTTAATATGGATTTATCTTTTATTTATTTTTTTAAAAAATAGTGAACATGATCAAGTAAATAAATGGTTATCGATTAATTTAATTGAATGATTGCTTGGACTTTTCAAATGACACTTTTAATTTTTCATGTAAAAATAATATTGAAGCAACCCGCATACATGGTATTTGTTTTCTTAAAAAATTATAACTTGCATGCCAAATTCATATTTTTAATGTTTTTTTTCTTTTTTTTTCTTTACACTTTTTTAAAAAATATATTTTTTATTCTTTCCACTTGGCTTATTTATACCATTTTTTGTGTTCATTTTTTTTATTCTTTTGTAATTTGTTTTCAATTTTTTTCTTTACATGTTTTTTTTAAATTTATTCTGCACAGACTAAGAAAATAATGTTTTACTGTAGCAATTGCAACATTGTTTTGTTTTTTTACTACGTTAAAAATTAGTTTGAGATCTTACAAATTTTTGTTGATGCATATGATCTTTATTATATGTAAGCGTTGACTTTGTGATTCCCGGTTATATTTTTTACTTGATGTAAAAAAACACATTAATAACATGTGCACATTAATTATTTTGCGTTGGAAAAAACATTATTTGACTTATAGCTAGATAAGTTGAATAGATGTCTTAACACTTTGTTTTTTGTATTTATTGACACAAATAGTTCTCATCAGCTTTTTGATTTATGATTAATTTTTTAAAAAAATAAATAAATTTGAAAAGCTTATATATTTATTTTTTTATTTTTTGCCAAAAAACTTTATCCGACCTACAGCTCAGTGCAAGTAACATAATTAGTATGGTAGAAATCCTTAGCATATGAAACATGCTAATTAAGATGTTATTTAAACCTTCATGATATCCTATGAAATTAAGTTACTTTTAATGGAATGCTAAAAACTATTTAAAACATGAGTGATGCTATTTTCACTTTACAATTTTATCCATTTCACTTCATGTTTTTATGGTCTGATAAAAATAATATTCTTCCATGACTTGATTTCATTACAAGTAATATTACATGGCATTATTTTATAAATTATAAAACGAACATAATTAGGTTATAAAATATCTTCTAACATTAAATATAATAATCCAACAATATAAATTATTTGTGATATTCTTTGTCCTAAATAATTTTAGAGGTTTTAAATAAACAAAAGCTAATTGGTAAGAGAAAAATAATGTTTATTTTGAGAGGATTCACTGCTCATTGAAACAATCTATTAACAATTTTACCATTTAAAAATAATAATAATCAATGAACTGACTATTGAGGGTAATATGGTTTTTTCTCAAGATCCATGGTCATTTAAAAGTGTGCATAAAATATTGTTCACCCACACATTATAGAACATCTCATATGTCACTGTGGATTGAGACCATTATTTTTTATTTTATCATTAAACCTTTTTTTTGTATTTTGTTTTTGGTTTTTTTTTTCAGTTAATATTATCTATTCTTTGTATTTCCTTGAAGTATGAAAGTTTTGATAAGATTTTAGGGCTTAATTGTAGGTCAATTTATTGAGATATGATGTTGATTTGTAGCATTAAGATACAATTAAAAGATTATAGACCAAACCGAGAAATAAACAAACCCATGGTGGTCTATCACAAATTCACACAAAAAGTTATTATTTAGTCCCCATATTTTGTGCTGACTTTCTTTTAGATCCATATAGCTTGGATTTTGTTTTTCTATTATTTTGAGACAAAACCTCATTCTGCTCATGTTAAGTCCTTGAGTTGAAGAAAGGAGAGAGAAAGTTATCATAAAATAAAAGAGGAGAAAGAAAGTTGTTGGTTGTCCACATTCTAGCAACAAAAAAGCTATTATTGGGGTCAATGAGTTCATTTGATATGTTTTTTTTACCTTTGAACTTGCCAGGAAAGATAGAATGGGGTTGAGAAAGAATTGTTTTTGGTTTAATTCTTATTTTTGAACCAATTTATGAGTGATTTGGGTTGAGAAGTTGGTTAACAGAGATTCTTAAGTTTTTCCTAGGTGTTTTAAGGTTAAAATAAATTGAAAAAATTAGGGTTAAAAAAACCATGGCTTAATTTTTCGACCATCTCTCTAGTGGTCGGAATTTGGAAATGTAGACAACGCATCGTATGTTTTTTCTTTTCTTTTTATTAAAGGGGAAATTACCTCGACCCTCTTGTAGTTTAATAATTTTCTCATTTTGCCTCAATTCTTTTAAAAATTACAATTTATATCTTAAAATTTATAAGTTCATAAAATTTGACATCCTCACTCACATGCAAAAAAAAAAAAAAAACAAAAAAACAAAAAAAAAGGTAAGATTATTTATAAGATCATCATTATATTTTAATTAATGATTAAAAAGATTTTATATTAAATATTACAAATTTATCATATATATATAGCTAGATTCCGATGAAGAGAATCCTATGCAAACCAAACCAAATCAAAGCAAAGCACTGTCAAAACACCAATTGATATAAATGTATATCTTTCCAAGAATAGAGGAAAAGGAATAAATCAATTAGAATATTCTTGAATAATTAGAAGCCTAATATGTGTTATGAGCTACATAAAACTTGATATTGCTTATTTAGTTAGTAAACTGAGTATATTTACAAGTAATCCAATTATGAGTCATAAAAAAGCAATAAAAAGGATACTCAAGTATTTGAGTTATATCTTGGACTATAAACTACACTATACTAGTTATCCAACAATAATAGAAGAGTATAGTAATGCTAATTGAATATCCGACACTAAAGATTTAAAATTCATAAGTGGATATGTCTTCACATTTGATGAAATATATATGTCATAGAAATCCTCCAAATAAACATATATCTCTAGATCCATGATGCAATCAGAGTTTATTGTTCTTGATAAAGTTGGAGATGAAGATAAATGGATTCATAATTTCTTAGAGGATATTTCATGTTATCCAAAACCAATGTCGGTTATTTGTGTCCACTGTGATTATCAATCAGCAATTAAAAGGGCATAAAAAATTTGTATAATAGGAAGTCTAGACATATATGTCGTAGACATAATATCGTTAAACGCTTGCTCTCGAATGAAATTATTTTCATTAACTATGTGAAGTCAAAGGAAAATATTGCAGATCTGCTAACCAAAGATTTGTCAAGAGAGTTTGTGTCATTGAGGAGGATGAGCTTAAATCCTTTAAAAGATGAAAGAGTGTAATGATGGTAACCATATCTAGTTGATTGGAGATTTCAAGAATTAGGTTCAAATGCAAAACTAAGTTATATAATATTCTCAGTACTACTATAAAATTATTATTTCCTGCTTATTCCTACGATGAAATAGGTGCCAGTTGCAAGTGATAAAGGGTGAGTTGAGCTTTTAATAATTTTTATATCTTGGTACACCAAATAAAGTATAGTATAATACTTTTAATGAAAGATTACCTATATGAGTGAGAAATGTGGTTGTTTATTTGAGAATTACGATAAACGTTGAATTCTCTAAAGCACTCATAAATTCAAGAGTTGTTTAGAGCCAAAATAAACACAACAATTAAAACTAAAGAAAATCTCTAGGTAGAGAACTTTGTGAGTACTATTGTCTTGGTTTGCATAAAAGGATGAATAGTCAAGATATCGTGTTCGCTATGCAACAGAGTAAATTTGATAGTATTTCACCAAGAAAGATTCAAAGCCAAAAGTTGCATATCCTGATATAGTAATCTACCAAATTAATATCTTCTATAAATCTTTGAATTGTTTTCAAATTGGCAAAACAATTACCATTCATATAGAGAATTGTTGGAAATTTGTTTTAACTAACATTATTTAAATAAATTATGGATGAATGAAATATTAATCTTAAAGAACCATTGGTTTTCCTATATTTAATTCTTAATTTATGATGGCTAGTTAATGGTTAATAATGGTAAGAATTGATTTTCAACCTTTTATCTTCCTAAATTCACTACAAAAGGAAGGTGAAAGAAGAATTAATTTTTAACTTAATTTTTTAGATTTTTACATACTCTTCCTAACCATATATTTTAGTTTTTTCTTCTAATTTTAAGATTTGGTTTTCCTTCAAATTTTAGAGTTTAATTTTCTCTTTAAGAGAATCAAGTTTTATATTTTTAGGTTCAAAGATTTTGTTTAGAAGTGCATTTAAACAATGATGGTGATGTTGGAATCTTGAGAGTCATATTGCAAACATCCTAGTTGCACAAATGATGATCAATAAAATCTTAAAGACAAATAATTCATCATTGACAACAACAAAAGAATATTTATTACTTTAAAATGTTTCAACAAGTTAATACCCTCAGTTATTTTAATTTAAATATAAATATTTTTATTATTAATATGCATGCTAAAACTTTGAATTAATAATAATTGTAAGTTTGAATTTATTCTTAGTATACATACTAGTATTGCGTTATTATATTTGTTCTGTATGCATGTTTGCTATAAACTATTGTTTTACATACTTGAAGATTTAAACATATATGAACTATAAACTTTACATGATATACCTTATTATTAGAAATATACTAAAACTGCTCAGCATTTCACTGTAGCAATCCACAATGAAATGCTGAGTTTTTTTTTTGTTTTTGTTTTTTAAGCTGTCTTTTTTTTAAGCAAATTTTTTTCCTTTTTTTTTCATATTTTCATTTTTGATGCCTTTAGCTTTTTTTTGTTTTTTTCTTTTAATAAATTTTCTTTTGTTTAATTTAGTTTGTTAATGTTAATATTTTTTTTTAATTTAGTTATCATATTTTTATAACACTGATCCCGGGTTTAACAAGTTAACTTGATTTCACGAGTTAACCCGGATTTTTATTTTATTTTTAATTAATTGTTTTCATTTACTTTAGTTTGTTAATGTTAAATTTCTTTCTATTTAGTTATCAGACTTTCATGACACATATCCCAGATTTCACGGGTTAACCCAGTTAATTCTGGATTAACTCGTCCATTTTTTTTATTTTTTTTATTTTGTTAATGTTAAATATTTTCTTATTTAGTTATCAGACTTTCATGATAAGGATCTTAGGTTTAACGGGTTAATCTGATTTGACAAGTTAACCCAAAGTTTTTTGTTTTTGCTTTTTTTTCTTTTTAATTAATTTTTTTTATTTACTTTAATTTGTTAATGTTAAATTTCTTTTTATTTAGTTATCAGAATTTCATGATACATATCTCAGGTTTTACGGGTTAACCCAGTTAATTCTGGGTTAACCCGTTTATTTTATTTTTGTTTTTTTCTTTTGTTAATGTTAATTTGTTTTTATTTAGTTATCAAACTTTTATGACACGGATCTCGGGTTTAACGGGTTAACCTGGTTTGACAAGGTAACCCGAAGTTTCTTTTTTTCTTTTTAATTAATTTTTTTCATTTAGTTTAGTTTGTTAATGTTAAATTTCTTTCTATTTAATTATCAGACTTTCATGACACATATATCAAGTCTGACTGGTTAACCTGGTTTCACGGGTTAACCGAGTTAATTCTGGGTTAAACCGTCAGCTTTTTTTTTTATTTAGTTATCAAACTTTCATGACATGAATCTCAGGTTTGATGGGTTAATCCAGTTAATTCAGATTTTTTTTTTCTTCATGTTGGTTTTTTTTCTTTGTTTTTTTTTTTAATCAATCCATTTAATTATCATACTTTTATGACACGATCTTGCAGCTAGACACACATCTAAGGCTCTTGGATATGAATGAACTAAATATATATAAAAAAACTAAATATTAAATAGAAAAAAAAACTAAATATGAAAACATAAAAAAAGAAAAAAAACTAAAGGCATCAGTTGATAACTAAATAGAAAAAAATTTAATATTAATGAATTAAATTAAATAAAAAAATATTAATTAAAAAGAAAAAGAAAAAGAAAAAGGATATAATTTGGCAGGTTAACTCAGCTGATTCAGATTATTTTTTTGATTAGTTTTTTTCTTCTAATTTGTTATTTTAATATTGTATGCAGTCCACAGTAAAAATGTTGATGCCTTTAGTTTTTTTTTGTTTTTGTTTTTATGCTTTTCATGGTGGACTACACAGTGGAGTCCACGGTGAAAAGGCTTGATGCCTTTTTTTTTTTCTTTTCAATTAATTTTTTTAAATTTATTTTGTTGATATTAATTTTTTTTCTATTTAGTTATCAGACTTTCAAGATACGAATCTCAAGTTTGACCGGTTAAACCAGTTAATTTATATATTTTTTTTCTTCATTAGTTTTTTCTTTTTATAGGGTTTTTTTCTTTTTCTTTTTAATTAATATTTTTTGTTTAATTTAGTTCATTAATATTAAATTTTTTTTTATTTAATTATCGACTGATGCCTTTAGTTTTTTTTTTTCCTTTTTTTTATGTTTTTATGTCTTTGACTCTGGACTGTACAGTGTAATCCACGGTGAAAATGTTAATTCCTTTTGTTTGTTTTTGTTTTTTTAACTTTTGAATTAATTTTTTTCTTTTAATTTGGTTTGTTTATGTTAAATTTTTTTCTATTTAGTTATAAGACTTTCATGACATGGATCTCATGTCTGACAGGTTAGCCCAGTTAATTCAGATTTTTTTTTTCTTCATTAGTTTTCTTCTTTATTTTTCCTTTTTTAATTAATTTTTTTATATATAATTTAGTTTGTTGATATTAAAATTCTTTCTATTTAATTATAAAACTTTCATGACACGGATCTCAGGTTTGACGGCTTACCTACTTAATTTAGATTTTTTTTTCTTTTTCTTTATTAATTTTTTTTCCTATAGATTTTTTTCTTTTAACCCAGTTAGTTTTTTTTTTTTGCTTTTTGCTTTTTGCTTTTTTGCCTTTTTTTATGCCTTTGACTGTAGACTGCACAGTGCAGTCCACAGTGAAAAGGCCAATGTCTTTTGTTTGTTTTTGGTGTTTTTCCTTTTTAATTAATTTTTTTCGTTTATTTTAGTTTGTTAATGTTAATTTTTTTTTCTATTTAGTTATCAAACTTTCATGACACGGATCCCGGGTTTGACGGGTTTGCCCGGTTAATTATGGGGTAACCCGTCAATTTTTTTTTCTTATTTAGTTATCAAACTTTTACAACATGAATCCAATGTTTGACGGGTTAACCCAGTTAGTTCATATTTTTTTCTTTTTCTTCATTAGTTATTTTCTTCATGTTGGTTTTTTTTTCTATGTTTTTTTCTTTTTACTTAATCTATTTAATTATTATATTTTTTTTTATACGACCTTGCAGCCAAACCCACATCCAAGGTTATTGGATCTGGTATTGCAGTCCAACCCACTTAAACATGGGTTATGCAAGTTTAATGTTATTATTAATATTATAAATATTACTCTTGGGTCAGACGTTGCAGCCAAATCCAAAACTTAGGTATAACTTTGCAGAAAAACCTAATACTTTTAAATCTTAATTTTTTTTGATATTTTTTATGTAAAAACAAAATTAACCCACAACATCGCGCGGGTCATCTAACTAACTAGTAATAAACTAAACATCATCTCACTGGCTTAAAGTAATATATTTATAAACTTTGAATCTCCGTAAACATCCTGTTTACATCATATGTTATTTTATAGGCAACCTGCAATTGTCATATGATGGGATGGGGAAGTCCATAAATATCATGAAATCTTCTTCTCAATATAGTAGTTGGTTCTGAATCCCCATGTCTCTTTCAATGTTTTAAATTAGCAAGTGTTGTTATAATATGATATCAACTATAGAGTAAAAAAGGTCTACATTGCTTGATGAAGAGAGACGGGCCCACTTGTTATACAGTAGATGAGATTACAAAGACTTTCTAATCCTCGGTGGTGGGGTGCCCGTCAACGGCATCATCGCCGGTAATCTGATCAAGAATCAAAACCAGCCCCATAGCAAATGCCCCGTCAAAACCAGGCTTAAGGCACAAGGAGAAGACGTCCTTGCCAAGCAGCACATTTGTGGAGGCATCTACTTTGCGTCTGATCTCAGCCATTGATTCCTTCTCTGCATTGAATATGGTGCATGATCTGTTCGCGAAGGATCCTTCTATCTGGTACTCCGCACCTGGTTTCCCATAGACTTCCACCGTCACGCTACACCGTCCGATTATGGATGATCTACGCACGCTAAAGATCGGTCTGTTGCCGTCCGTTCCTTCACCTATATACCCTTCCCACCTTTGATGCAGGCTCGGCCTCTGTGTGTACCATGTGATTGACAGATCACAAATACTATCGAGTATAATTACGATAATTATACGTCATGTTTGTAACGAAAAGTGTGTATTTTGTGTAAGTTTTATTCCAAAGCCACCTCTTTTACTTACGAATTAGACACAAAATTATAACCGGCAAGTTAATTTCTTTCAGGCGGTTAACTCACCGGGTTGACTCGTTACCAGTCAGGCTAGAAATCAGACGTTACATTTAAATCTAAAACCCAATAGAATCACATTAATTAATTGAACGAACACAATCCAATTAAGCATTCCCCTTTTTTTTAAAAAAAAATAATAATAAGTTATAGAAAATGTTCAACCAGATCCGTAAAGCTCAATAACTCACAAGTTAATCGGGCCGATTAAACAGTCTAGAGAGAGATGACCAGCTGAGTGAACTCGTTCATACAGATATATACAGGGAGAGAGAGGAGTACCTTTCTTCTGACAGTGAGAAGACAGCGGCCATGGGCGTCCATGAGAACGATTTCGCCCTGATCACGAGTGTCAGGCCCATACGATTCAACTCGGAACACTAACTCACCCTTGCAATCATAGACAGTGAAGCCATCATTAGCGAAAAACAGACTAGTTTTAAGCACTGTGAGAAGCTTCTCCTCTTCGTAGATAAACCCATCATCCACGATCAAGCCTCCCTTCATTTCTCTCTTCTGGATTCTTCTATTCAATTCGAAGATGATCTCTATAAAACAGGTTGACTATCTTAAAAGTCAGGTCAGGTTCTGTACAGTAAATGTTACGGACGCTAAAGAAATGAGAGATGCTGTCAACGTTAAAGGCACGGAGTGGGAGGGAGAGAGAGAGAGAGGGAGACTTGAGGTGAGCCTCGAGGGATGATGGATTGTGCAATATAATAATATCTCGCTGCAAACGCTTTTTTCCATCATTGCGGAAGCATGGGGTCTTGTCTCTTGAGAGAGTTGATTACAATTTGGCCCTCACATTTATTGAAAATAAATAATTAGTCCCTCTTACATCCAAAGTTCTTAAAACGCTCCTTGACTAGAATTAACCATGCTCAATTTACTAGTTTCTTATTATATATATTTTTAAAATAAATTATAGGAGAACATGAAATTGATCAAACAGCAGGATTAAATAAAATTTAGGGATTGAATATATAATATTTGAAATTAAAAGGTTGTCTCAAACTCTAAGAATTAAATTGAATTCATAGAGTTAAATCAATTTTTGTGTTTGAAACTCTTTTTTTAAAGTATTTATTTTAATTTTAAATGAAATTTAATTAACAAATAATGACTAAAACACAAATAAGAGGGGAGACACTCTTGAGTTACTCAAAGAATTCAATTCTAATTGACATTGAGGCCCTGTTTGTTTGCTGGAAAGTAGTTTTCTTTTGGAAAGTGAATTCCGGGGAAAGTGAATTCCGATGTTTGGTAGTGTACTGAAAAATAAGTTAGAAAACACTTTCCAATGTTTGGTTATGTCATGGAAAATGAGCTGGAAAATAACTTATTAATGTTTTATTTTTCTCAAGTTTATTAAAATAATGAGGAACAAATCTTACAAATTAAAAAGTTGAATGAGAATGAAATTGAAAAAAATATAATTTCATAAATTATCTCAAATAAAATAAATAATAATCAAAATAATAGAGATCAAATCTAAAAAAAAAAAAGGTGAAGAAATTAAAATAATAACAATTAACATTTCATAAATTATTTCAAATAAAATAAGTAACAATCAAAATAATGAGGACCAAATTTGATAGATAAAAATTTTAATAAAACAATGATAAGGAAAAAGCAAATAACAATTATAAAAATAAGGACCAAAATTAATATAAAAATTAAATTTTAAGATATGGAATTGAAAAATAAATATTCAAAACAAATTATATATAGCAATCAAAAGTTTGAGGATCAAATTTGATATAATCAGCAAATAATGACATTTCTAAATTTTTCACAACTTCCGGAAAGTGTTTTCCGCCCAAATTTTCCAGGAAAACACTTTCCTGAAAACCAAGCCAAATTTTCCTTTGACTGGAAAGTGTTTTCCGTTGACCAACTTTTCTAATGGCAAACAAACACAAGAAAGTTTGGAAAGTGGTTTTCCGGAAACCACTTTCCGGAAAACAAACACAGCTAAAAAGGAAAACATTTTCCTGGAAACCAAACCAAATTTTTCTTTGACTAGAAAGTGTTTTCCGTTGACCAACTTTTCTAATGGCAAACAAACACAGGAAAGTTTGGAAAGTGGTTTCCCGGAAAGTGAATTCCGGGAAACAAACATGGCCTGAGAATTATTTTCCAAAAACACCTCTTTTTTTTTTTTTCCTTCTAACATATCTTCTTTCCCCAATCTCTTTCCATCTTTTCTTCAACAAAAAATCAATACAAGGTTAGAATGGTATTTTCTGCGAGGAATTATACTGAAGATGATGGGATTCAATCACAATTGGATTGATCTAGTAATGCCATGTGTGACCACAACTTCATTCTCTATTATGATAGGAGGCTAAATTACATAATTTTCATGATTCTTTGTTAGCTAGAATTCTTAAATCAAGGAATTTTTCTCTATCAAATTCTTGGCATGTTGGTTTAGGTTTATAATCCTAGATATGCATGGCGTATTACAGTGGAGAGTCGTTTTTTTTCTTAATATTCCAATGAAAAAACTTTGATCGAATTTTTTTTAACAAATTTATTTTTATAATATCTTTCAATAAATATTTAATAAACAATTACTATGACATATGTCTATTGATGACTTATTTAAATGCTTAAATTTTATGTCATTTTAAATTAATATAAGGGTTCTTCTAACAAAAAAAGAAGAAGAAGATTTTTGTAACAAAAATAATTTCTAAATTAAGAGTAAAATAGTTAAAATTACTAATTCAATTCATTTTCATAGATATTATAAACAATATAATTGAATTTAATTTTACAATTTAATATTTTATTTTAAATATAAAAATTATAATAAATTACTAATTAAATTCAAATTTTCTTAGAAATTAAATTTAATTCAACATATAATTTAATTCCAAACAAGCTATAATAGTATAATTAATTAGTTTTGTTAAGCTATATGTAGATTATAACTAGCTATGTGACCCGCGCTCCGCCGCGGGTCAAATAATCAAAACACTTTAAAAGAACATCTAAACAAAATAAAAGAGATGATGTTTTGTCCTAATTATAAAAGGATCTAAAGATGTTAGGTGGCAGAAGGATTCATTTGGATGTTGGGTTATGGTGGTAAGTAGGACCCAAAGCTACTGGATCCTGGTGGCAACAAGATCTAATTTTTTAATTCTTAACATTAATATATCAAAATAGTAAAAACAAACATTTTAAAAAATAATTTAATATTTTTTCAAAAGAAAAACTAATTTTTAAAAACATCAACAAAAATAAATGAGCACTACAATATATAACTAACACTAATATTGAATTTTTCCTTTAGAGTTTGTTCACCAACTTACGTTTAATAAGAATAATTATTTCGGTACTTTAGTTTTTATATTATTATTACTCAAACTTGTTTTTCTATTTATTAAATATATTTTTATAAACACACCTAACTCTCATAGTTGAAGGAAATTCTATACAGTTTATCTTTTTTATTTATATGGAGACTAATCTACTTCTAACATTGAAAATAAAAATAAAAATAATGATAACCTCTAAGAAGAAAGAAGAAGGAAGAAGAATTGTGAGGATTCAACTAAATTCTAAGTAATCTTTGAAATTACAAACTCAGATTTAATTACCCGCGACCAACTAATATAATCCACACCCACAGAATTTATCTTATTAATCTCCGAAACCTTATATTTCAAGAAATTAAACTTTAGATTGTTAGTAACAAAATAACACATGCAACAAACAAAAAGAAAAACTAATAAATCTTACACTACCAGGCAGGATCCAAAACTATTTTGGATCATGTACCTATCAGGATCCAATTGGATTTTAGATCTTGCATAAGCAGGACCCACAATCCCGTCAGGATCCAGCCGGGTGCAAGAGCCAAAATCCGTTTAGGTCCTGCACTCGACAAGACCTACCATCCCTCTAGGTCCTCTACTGTGCATGATCCAAAAACCCTTTGGGTCTTGCACCGGTAGGACCCCACTCCCATATAGGTCTACACCCGATAAGACCCAATACCCAGTTAGGTCGTGCACTCTGCAAGACCCAAGATCCAATTGGGTCATTTATTTATATATTTCATAATATATATAATTCAAAACTACTACATAAAAAATTTAAAGACAATAAAACATTGATAAAACTTTGAATCTCCTCCACTAATGTTATAAAATTAAAATATCTTCTATTATCCAAAATAAAATCTCTTATATAATACCAAAACTTTATAAAGTATATAATATGAATCAAAAATTTATTGAGAGCTTATCCTCTTTGCAATATGAAAAAAATCAATAAGAGAAAAATAAATTCAAGTAAAAAAAAATATCTTAAAATATTTTTTTAAAAAATATATTAAGATAATATTTTTTATTTTTTAAAATCTATTTTTTATATAATCACATCAAAAAATAATTTTGAAGTAAAGAAAAAAATTTTAAATTTTCAAATTTCATGTGTCTCGCATCACAGCCAGACAACAATGATAATATATATTTTTTTAAAAAAATAATTTTAAAGTAAAAAAAATTTTAAATTTTTAAATTTCCTGAGTCTCGCTTCGCAGCCAAACACAGTCTCAATATATGTTTTAAAAACATTTCAAAAAATAATATAAAAACATAAAAAGTATTAATTTGAAATAAAGCAAAAACTTAAACATTGTCAAAAAAATTTCATAGAATTTTTGAAACGCAAAATCAAATATGTTTTAATTAGAAAATTCAATCTAACCTCAAACAAAAAAAAATTATCATCACCTAACTTTTGTACAATAAAAAAAATCACTTCAATTTTTCTTGTCTTTACAGTATGAAAAAAACATCAATAAAAGAAAAGAAAAAAACATTTTAAGAGGAAGTACTAAAATATCATTTAATGGATGAGAACGGTAGAATTGTTAATCACGATCCGTACAGTAACAATGTTTTGAATCCATTCAAATTGAATTGGTATTTTCTTCATCATAATTATCATCATAATTATTGTGATGAAACATTCATAATAATTAACCTGGGGCAATTTATTTTTTCTATACTGGATTACTATTTAAAAAAGCTCTTTCCACTATCAAGTACTAAAAACTTTCTTCTTCCAGTAGTAGTACTTGGTGTTGGGTCCTGCCGAGTGCAGGGCCCAATTAGGTGTTGGGTGACCAAAATAGCTACAGTATAAGCAATCCACCCTAGGGACATCAACATAGGAAGATTGTAAAAAAAAAAAAAAACAATTGATTTCCTTTGGTGGATGAATTGGGAATCCATGTTATCATGTACGTGAGAATTCAATCCCCCATGCCTCTCTACGCATATGCACATCGTGTGTGTGTGTGTGTGTATCTTCTTCACTATAGTATCATATCACCATTGAATATTAATGCAAGACTATTGATCAATAAGGACGATTAGCTTCCAGACCCAGCAGCTATACCCAATTAAATTTCTTTTTCGTTGCCTTCTCTGATTTAAATTTATTTTTCAAAATAAATTGATGATATTTTTTTTTATATTGTACAAAAGTTGGGTGATGATAATTTTTTTCCCGTTTTAGGTTGGGTTGAATTTCCTAATAAAATCATGTTTGATTTTGTGTTTTGAAAATTATTTGAAATTTTTTTGACAATTTTTAAGTTTTTTTTCTTTGCTTCAAAATAATATTTTGTTATGTTTTGTATTATTGTTTTAAAAAAATATGTTGAGATTGTGTCTGGCTGCGATGCCAGACCCAAGAAATTTTTAAATTTGAACTTCAAAAAAATATTTTCTTCATGTTTTTGTATTATTTTTAAAATATATTTTTTAAAAATATATATTGAGATTGTGTCTGGATGAGAAGCAAGACTCAAGAAATTAAAAAAAATTTCATTTTTTTCTTTACTTCAAATTAATATTCGTTTGATATTTTTTATTTACTTCAAATTAATTAGATTATGTTTGATTTTGCGTTTCAAAAATTCTTTGAAAACAATTTGACAATTTTGAAGTTTTTTTTCTTTACTTCAAATTAATATTTTTTTTTATGTTTTTGTGTTATTTGTTTTTAAATGTTGGTATTGTGTTTGGTTGAGACGCCAGACCTAAGAAATTTTTAAATTTGAATTTTTTTTTCTTCAAAATAATATTTTTTTCATGATTTTATATTTTTTTAAAAAAATATTAAGATTGTGTCTGGCTGAGTAAATAATTCTCTAATATTGTCATATTAAAGTTGATAGAGCTCTCAATAAATTTTTTATTCACATCATATACCTTATAAATTTTTGGTATTATATAAGAAATTTTATTTCGGGTAATGGAAGATATTTTTATTTTATAACATTAGTGTCTTTAGATGTTTTATGGAGTAGTTTCGAATTATAAATAAATCTCCAAATATAGGATCAATAATATATTTTCCCAAACCACAAGGATTAAATAATTAGTTTTACAGGGTCTAACTTAGAATATATTCTTATTTGCACACAAAAATTTATAGTCCTGACGGACTTAATTCAATTTTTAATGGATAACTGGATCTCCTTGCTAGCTCACTCTTGCGCTTGTGTGAAGGGTTGGGTCGTGCCGGGTGTAGGATCCAAATTCATTATGGTGCGGGACCTAAAATTGCTTTGGGTTTTGTCGGGTGCATGACCCAATAGGGTGTTGGGTCCAGCTGGTACAAGACCCAAAATTACCCTATAGGACCATTTGCTTACCGGATGGTTATTCATCAAGTGAATCCAATCTCATCCAACTTCAAATTGGTAGAAAAATGGGTCATTTTATTTTCTAATAGAATTGCTAGTTCTGATGCTCTTGAAGAGAATTCCATAATTGAATAAAAAAAAGTTAGAAATTCTTTTTTCTTTCTTTTGCAGAGTCAAGGAACAACGCCTCCGCTGATAGATCCCGCCCAGGGAAAACCCCGTAAGTATATATTAGTAAGGCCTTTTCCCTTACCCGTGTTGTTGTTCTTCTTGTTCCCTAACTTTCTAATTTAAATAAGGACCTCGTCATGTTAATCATTAACTTATTTCATGTAATTTCTCTCTCTTCTTTCTTAGCTTTGCTCTAGGTCCTAATTTTTTTTTTCGACCTTTAGGTGAGGACCTTTCTAGCCATAATTCTTCCCCCGGCTCAACCTCCTTCTGCAATAGTGATTTATCCTGCCCTTACCCAATTGTGCGTTAACCGATTGCCATTCCGCCTCCCCCACAGACGCTACAGTGCCGTCTACAGTCAGGCAGGATCCATCGATATTGACATTTTTTTGGAAGTGTTTTTGGTTTGGTTTGTCAACCATACACAACAACGTTGGGCCCGACTACCAAAGCCAGACTCAGCGGCTTTTGGTAGAGAAGGTCACGCCCCCATCCACAATTCTTGACTAAAAACACAGGAAATGAACGCCCCTCAAGGTACTACAGTGTCGTCTACAATAAATTATATCTTGATCTGCAGTGCATGACAGTAAAAAATCCCCATACATTTTAACACATAGCAAAGCAACTCTGCAAGTCCACGGTCAATTGTATCTTGATTTATAGTGCATGCATGTTCAGTAAGTCTACAATGCATTTATGTATAGTAAAAGACTCACGTGAGTTCCGTTAATAATTCATCCTGAAAACATAGAATTTATATTTTATTTTTTAATATATATTTTTATTTTGCCTCTCTTTGTGTTACCGGATTGGAAGAATCTGGGACAGCTAGCTACCTTATTTCGACCGGAATCGAATAGAATAGATGCAACGCGGCTCTTTATTTTCATGTGGTTGGAGTGCGGCTTCTTTTTTTATTTATTTTTTTATGATTTGGTATTTTAGTAGATGCAACGCGGCTCTTTACAACCCTACTTAACAAGCAATTCACTGTCACGTGGCGGTGGTGCTGATTTTGACGAGGTGATGCCCTACCGCCACACCCATAAATTCAAACCATCTCCATCGTGTGCTCGTAACATTACAAGGCAAAATGTTGTCTGCTTCTCAAAGGGCGATGTCTAGGGTTTACCCATTCAAAGCATGTCCAATGAAGATGATTAAGTTCTGAACAAGTTTTCACTTTTGTAACTTCACTTAAATTTTAAATATTTTTAACATTATGGGATAATAATAAATTTCCAATTATACTCTTTAATGTAGGAAATATTATCATAAATATTATAATTTAGAGGTTATTTATTTTTCTTTTATATATATTTTTTTGTGAACAACCAGAAAAAAAAACACGTACAAATGTAGAAAAGCAATATGGATTGATGATTTAAAACTTACATAAGTAAAGGTTCCTGGTCATTATATAAAAAACCAGCCTTTTTAAGTTTCTGAACCAGTTACCAGAAAGCCAAAAAAAAGTGGCCAGCCCAAAAACAATAGAAATTGCTTCCTAACATTTCAAGCACCAAATAACAAAATATACTACAAGAGAAGGGGTAAGAACACTGCATGTTACTGTAGATCATGACTCATGTACATTCTATTATGAATTGAAACAATAAATTGTCTCTCAAACCAAAAACTTTTGGCTTAGCTGGTGAGTTTGGAGGGTCTTTTTGATTTTTTATTTATTTTAATGAATAGTAAAAGTATAAAAATGCCTCTAGACCAAAAAAAAAAAAAAGAAGAAGAGAGAGAGAGAGAGAGAGAGACCTAACGTATAGGGACAATTTCATGTTTTCCTTCTGAATGCATAGTTAATTTACTTAATTTCTCTTAAAGTCAAAAAAAAAAAAAAACCATTTGTCTTTAGTCCAAGGTCAATTTTGTCTTTTCACTAATTTTTTGGTTATTATTAAGTGCGTTAAGGGGCAAGTTAGTCTTTTACATTATAATAAATATCATATATAAAAAAGTTAATGACGCGTGTGAACGCATGCGTTTGAATGTGTCAACACGTAATTGTTGTTCATTGTCTTCAAGTAGCACGTATGACGTCACCTAACAACCAAACAACATCTTATTCTTCTTGGCGTCCCTTCCATTCCTAGATGACGTTTGTCATTGATAGGCATCCACTTTGGCACCAACAATCCTTTTTTTTCTTTCTCCTCCTCGAATTTTGTATCTTTCCCCCTAAATTTTCAAAGCAGCCCCTTAATATTTATTTTCTTCATATTTTGGTACATGTTCTTTTGATTTCTAATTGTTTTTTCTTGTCCCTTTTGTGGATTTTTTTTATTTTTTAATTTCATTATTCAATCCCATTTTGTCATGTGTTGTTTTTCCACTTTGATCTCATTCTTTTGATTTCTGATTTTTTTCTAACCTCTTTTGTGTAATTTTTATTGGTCTTCAATTTCATCCCCCAAAACAAATATATAGTATATTATTATTGTTTTTCAATTTGGTTTGATTTTTTTGTTCTTTTGTTAAAGTTATTTTTCTTTTTCAATTTCACCTTTTAATCGAAAATTTATGGTTGCTCTCTATTTTTGGTTTTGAATATTTTTGTGTGATTGAGTTTTTTCTTCTTCCAATCTCATCCTTTATTAATTGAGTTGTTAGGGATTGAATTTCACGGTTTTTTCATGTTAGGTGTTTTCAATCTGATAACCTGGATCACGAGTTTGAAAAGTTAATGCGGGTCAATATATTTTTTTAACTTTTTTTTTTTGGTTTCATCGTTCAACATTAATTTTTTTTATTTGGTTTTATGATTTTCTTCACTTTATTTTCTATCGGGTTATTTCAATATCATGACCTGAGTCGCGAATTGGTAAGTTAACTTGGGTTGACTCGCCGTTTATTATTCAAGTTACATGTCAATTATGTTATGTTGACCAAGGCCCCTTTTCCCCCTTTTGTATCCAATTTCATCATTCCATATATTTTTTTTCCAAGTTGTCATGATCGTTTGTTTTTTAAATATTTGTTTGTTTATGATTGTTGCCTATTTTTTTTAATTGTATGATTAAAATAAAACCAATATATTAGACTCCATCAAGGCTATAACCTAAGTCATTGGTTTTTCTTCTTTTAAAAAAAAAAACAATTACAACACCTAAACATCATTTCTTATAGAAAAAACATGGAGTTGCAGCATAGCATGGGCCCACTTCTAATAATTACCTAATATATAAAGGACTTGGAAAGGCTTATGGGCTTCGCTATGGAACAATAAAGTTTCTATTCTTTTTTTTTTTTTAAGTTAGCCCCCCTTTCTCTATTTTCCTATTTCTTTTTCAATTTCATCTTTTATTTCTCAATTTCATCTCCATACCTTTTTTTTATCAATCATCCAGATTGCCATAGGATTGACCAAGTCGACTAGATCAAGTTGAAACAACTCTCACATGATTTAATTTTAAACCCGAGTTAGGCAAGTGGTCAGCTTGATAGTTTTTTTATGTCAATTTCATCTTTTTTTTTTCTCCATTTCACCTATAGACTTCTTTACCTATCAAATAGGTTGCTTTTGAACCGGTCAAGTCGACCGAGTCACATTAGGAAAACTCCTACAAGATTTAATTTTAAACCCAGGTTAAGTAGGGAGTCAAATAAAGAGATTTCATTGCTGGCCTCCTACGTCGAGATTTAATAACAATGGCAAATAGTTCTCTACAACCTCAATGTTTTTTGTTATGGTAAAAAAGTTCTCTAAAAAAGTTGGAGTGTTTATATTGTTCACCACATTATTATTTATATGAACAATGTAGTTTTTGTTTTGGTTTTTTTCTATGTTTGGTTAATGTTTTCATTTTTGTTTTTTTTTCCTTGCACTATTCATATTAGGTTTTTTTCTTGCACTTTTTTTTTCCATCCCTGTATCCATCACTAAACACCGATAGAAAAATTCTCTTGGTATATACCGAGGGAATTATAGTGGGAAAATAAAAAATGAAAAAAAAGCCAAACAATACAATAACATATAACTTTTATAGACAACATTACTGATGAAATTAACCCAATAGTAAAGTACGTCCATAAATATACGGATGTAAATTTTTTTTAGTATATACTAAGGGAATTATGAAGGGTATTCTAATGGGATTCAAAAAAGACAAATCATATGGTGACATGGTATTTTTACTGACAGAATGACCGACAAAGTTACTTATGGAATAATTATGTTGGTAAGGCCTTCAATTATTTTTTTATTTATGACCTGACAATTAACCCTCATTTTCCCCATTTCTCTTTCTTCCTTATGTATTTTTTTTCTGCAACAAACAACCACTTGCTTCCCCCTAATCTTAACACAATTCAACCTCCCACAACAAATTCGACCACAATAACACTCAGTTTGTCAGCATCCGTGTTATAATTCAAATTTTAGAGAGGATTCTCCACTTTAAGTTAGTAAATCTACCCCTTTTTTTTATTTTAACTCAATTTTAAAATATTATTTGTTTTTGCATATTTTTATAGTATATGTATTTTGTTTGAGTGTTTACTTGTTTTATAGTTTTTTCTTATACAAATTTGTCTTGTTTTATACAAATTTGTTTTATTCATGTCCAAACTTTTACATGTTGTACTATCTTGAAAATGCAGAGTTGACCGAGTGTAGAACATTTAGGCATTCTTGTTATAAACCCATGACTGACAGGGGAAGGACTCTTATTGCGTATAGAAAAATTAGATACTTTCCAATCATACCTCAACTGCAGAGATTATCATGTTGTTACAGGTGTGCGGCGCTACGACGATCATCCTTCCAGGTCATGGTTATCAGGGTTGGTTATGGTAGATGCGAGTGTAAAGAATAAGGAAATATTATATTTTATCAATAAAAATAGGAAAAAGAATCGTTACCTAGTATCATAGTAACTAGGAAACCTCATAGTTCGCGAGAGTTTAGGTAAGGAGACTGGTTGTGCAGGAAAAAGACATATCACCCCCAATGTACCCTATCTATGGTAAGCTGCTTTGTAGTTTGTTCTAAGTCATATTTTTATTTGTTAGTCTGTCTATGGTTTGAGAAAAGTTCTCCTCATTAAGGAGATCCCTATCTCATCGGGTTAGAACTTAACCAATCTAAAGCCCCCCCAAAAAAGTTTATTTAAGGTTTAAGAAAAGTCCTTTTCAGTAAGAAGATTCTTAGCTTATCGAGTCAAAACCTAACTATTCTAAAGGTCAAGAAAAAGAAATGTTTTTATTTGAAATTTTGGGCAAATTCTAATAGATAATCACAAACTTGTTGTGATACCCATTAAATGATTTTTTGTATTCTTCAAAGTGTAATATCCTAATAATTCAAAGCTGAAATTGGTGGTAATTTTTTTTTTTGTAAGTCACTACATTCTGGATGCTTCCCACAATAGTATTCCAAGAATTAGTAAATAGGTTCCATTCATTAACATGACACAATACTTATATGATCGCGTAATTCATCATCTCCATATAACAAGTACTCCATACACATACCCACAACATCATATTTACATATACATAACTTTACATTATATCACAATAACATATACATAAGTTGACATTCCTATTCTAATATTATTATCGTTATGAGTTTAAACAAAAGTGTCGATCAACAACTATACAACTAATACATTCGATTTTACCAAATACATAACACCTAAAACATGTGATTACATAGTTCCTTTCAAAATATATCGGCCCGTAAATCGGGTTTCCTTACGCACCTTATTGGGGTGACGTCCCTGTAACAGTACAAAGATAAATACAAGAATTGTAAACAATTTAAGCATAGCAATAGATAACTAAAGGAATATTAATTTTACTTTTCGTTCATAGCCTTAAAGAATATAGTCCTTTCGTTACTCCTTACATACGTAATATAACTCTTATTTTTTCATCAACTACCGAAGCTAATTATAATATTGAAGCTCGGTCATCCATCTCAGATGACATTAACCAATGTTAATCATAATACTCATCCCAGCCATCCTTCTAGAATGTCATTAGCTGAAGCTAATCATCAAACATAACCTGACCATCCTTCTAGGATGACATTAGCCGAAGCTAATCATCAAAAACAACCCGACCATCCTTCTAGGATGCCATTAGCCGAAGCTAATCATAATACTCATTCAACATTCCATAATAGTTTAGTATTCACCACAACACAATACTAGATCTTTAGTAATGAATTCACTTAGAAGAATTAACATTATGCTAGAAAGGGGTGGAAGCCATACTTGTTCCTCCCGTGGGGTGTTCTCGTCTAGTCGAAGGTTCGATCCTGGTTGCACCACCTGACACATCAAATGATCATAAATCAGCACATTTGCATTTGGTAATCACATAATTGATCACCATGCATACTTCAAGAATACATATATTCACATTCGAGTGTTCCACGCATAATGCAATCACACAATGAACATCATCATATCAAGACACTTCTTTTTATTTTAAACGTGACATTCACGGAAATCCTAATGTTTAATTCTCGAATTTCATAGTGAATTAGATTAGACCGATGACGAAGTAGTCATAATCATTAAATCATTTCTAATATGAAATTATGTCGTAGAAAGTCATTAGTGAAGACTGGTTCGCTGGTGGCACAGAAATCATCAGCGAAAACTAGTTCGCTGGTGACAAAGAAATCATCAATGAAAATTGATTCTTTGGTGACACAAAAATCCTTAGTGAAAACTGGTTCTCGGTTGGAGTATGGAGCTTAGAATTTGTCAGCGACAACTGGGTTGCTGGTAACATAGAATTGTCAGCAAAAACTGGTTCTCGGCTAACGTATGGAATTTAGAATTCATTAGCGATAACTGGGTCGCTGGTAACATAGGATTTCAATGAACATCATCCACTGCTGACTTAGAAATCATCGACGAAATTAATCATGTTCTACATGCTTTTAACACACAAAAAAGAAGCCAATGAAGGAAGGGAAGAAGAAAGTGGGTTTCTTGGTCGAGAGGGGATGTTGCTAGGCTGGTGGTCTTGTTGGTAATCTCATGGTGGAGGTTCTTGGCAGTGGCAAACCGTGGTGGCGTTGTTTAGAGAAGAGAGGGATGTTAGTTGCTGGACAATGCTCTAATGGGGCAGACGGAGTGCACAACTTGACGCCCATAATATTACTATCTATATTGGTTGGTGAACAACTAGAAAATGTTGGTGGGACTACTAGGGAAGAAATAAATGAAACAGTAGGGCTAGTTGTAATGGTAGGGTAAGGTTTATTTATATTTTGTTTTCGATTCTTTCACAATTAAAAAAAAAAGAGAGTGGCTTGATATTGAGCAAAGGTTTGGTTTTATATAGGTTTTTTTTGTTAAAGGGATGTGAAGCTCCATATAGGAACAATGGTGGTTTCTTTTTTTCTCTATATTTAAAAGAAAAAACTGGTGCAGGGGGTCGGTTTTTGGTGCTCTTCTTCTCTTCCCTTTATGCTAGAGCGGATCGTCCCTATTTATAGGGGATGAAGGAGGAGTGTTTGTTGCCATTTAGAGCCAAATCTCGACCATTGAGTCCTTTGGGATTAATCCCAACCATCAATGCCAAGCCAAAGGAAACTAGTACGCTACACCCATATTGTCAAAGGCTGGTCGAGTCTGTGGTTTTGGACTAGTGTTGTAGCAGCTACAAGGGGAACCACTTAGTGGGAATCATGTTGGGAGGTAGTACTATTGCAGAGGGTGAGGGTGGTATGTGTTTTGTCTTGTTTGGAAGAGAAAACAAGTGCTAAATAGTCTTGCAAAAAGATATAAAAGCCAGCTACCTATTTTTCTTTCTTATAGGAGGTTGAAGACAATGCACAATGCCCCCTAAAACAATGTCATTTCCTCTCTTTTTTTTACTAATGAATTACCAAAATGATGTCATTTTATATAAAACATGTCATTTCATTTAAATGAAACGTTGTTGTTTTGGAGCTTTAGATTCAAATTAGGTTTAAAAACTTCTCTCTCAATTTCAATCCTTAATTTTTTATTTATTAAATCAAGTCCTTAATTAAATTTTGACTTTAAGAATCAATTCAATTTTACCCTTTCCAGGTTTTAAAAACAATCCCCTCATTTCAACGCCTTTTCCATCTTAGTCCTTGGTTTTGGATTTATGCGAATTAATTCTAAATTGACCATTCAATTTTCAATTTTCTTCAACTTCACCCTTGTTTTCAACCGAATTTGGACCCTGAATTCACATGCCTTATGCATAATGGTTCTTGACCTTGAATTTCTTCAATTTGACCCTTGATTGAGTACCGAACTTTGATTTTCTTGCAATTATGTCCCTGATTTCAATCAATTAAACTTAAAAACAAAAAATTTAGTCCTCTAAAATTCTAAACTTTTCAATCAAGGCCAAATTAAACTTTAAAACTTAATTTTCACCAATTAAATCCATAATAAAATTAATTTGACCCATTAAAATTTCAATTAAGTATTTGCACTTAATTAAATCTTTTAATTTGACCCAAATTAACTCTTGAACTTAATTTTTGTGCAAATTCATCCGATAATCATTTAATTTAACCTTGTATCTACATTGTCTTTCAAACATGGGTATAATTGGGTTTTTCATTTTGTCGAAAACTCCATCTTGGTTTCTTCATGTATTTGAAACCTTTCTCAGCCTGATCTTACCCATTTTTTCCAAAAGAAAAATGATAATTTTAGGGGAAACCTAAAATTAGGTTATGACACACGACACCAATTGTATGATGCGGTGGATGAAGTAATGGTACACCCTTTTAATGGTTAAGCCTAGAAATACTTTAATAGTGTGCATCCTCAGTTTTCAGTGGAGACGAGGAGCGTGTGTCTTAGGTTATTCACAGACATATTCAATCTATTCGGGTCATTTACTGCTCCTTATTCTTGTTGGCCGATGATACTCACGGTTTATAATTTTCCACTAAGGATGTGTATGAGGTTGGAGTTCATGTTTTTATCTACGGTTATACCTGGTCCTAATAGTCTAGGTCGAAATATAGATGTTTGTCTTTGACCATTGATTGATGAGTTGAAGTAGTTGTGATCATCTAGGATTTTAACTTATGATGTATTAAGAAAATATTATTTTCTAATAAAGGCAGCTTTGATGAGGACTATTAATGATTTTCTAGCTTATGGAATGGTTTCTGATTGGAGCGCGCATTGAAAACTAACATGTTCATACTATATGGAAAATAACAAGGCATTCACGCTAACAAATAATGGTGAAACATATTTTTTTTAACTGCCACTGGCAGTTCTTACTAACGAATCACAAGTTCAGAAAGAACAAAAATGACTTTTTTTTGGCAGAGTTGAAAGTGATGTTGAACCGCTGTTTCTTTTGTGTAAAGAATTTTATGACATGGTGTTGGAGGATGGTGACATTATGTTTGGTTTTCAATCTGGTATGTAGAAGTTTTCTAGTTTTGGTTTCACCCACAATTGAGTAAAGCGAAGTATTTTTTTAAGAGCTTTCTTATTGGAAGACCAATCTTCTTTGCCATAACATTAATGTTATGCAAATAGAAAAGAACGTGTTTGAGAATATTTTCAACACAGTTATGAACATGAAAGGGAAGACAAAGGACAATATCAAGGCTAGAATGGATACAACTTTGTTTTGTCACAGTAAAAATATGAAGTTGGGTCACAGGTCGCGAAGCCCAAAGCCACCTTCGTCTTAGACAAGAATTCATAGTTACTTGTCTACCAATGACTTAAAAGTCTATGTTTTCCTAATGGACGTGCATCGAACATATCAACGTTGGTGAATTTGAAGGATTGCAGATTGTATGGAATGAAAAGCCATGATTGCCACGTGTTTATACAAACACTCATTCCTTAAAAGCATCAAACACTATTTTACATTGATGGAAATACTGACAAACTGTATATTACATACGGGTATAGCGACAAAATGTCCATTGATATATTCCAGTGACTATGCGAATTACTCCCTGACACTGATCATGATGTTCATTACATACAAGTATACTAACAGAATGTGTCTATCGGTATATTCCAATGACTATAGGAACTGTTCACCTCTCAATGTGCTGATAATTAATATTCTTTTGACTATTCACTTTTTTCTCATCGATATCACCGATGAAATGAAAAGTCTCTAGTAATATTTAGAGGGCTTTCTAAAAATTTTTTGTGCAAGTTAAAAATTTCCATTTTACTTTATAGACAGAATCACCATTGGTAATTCTATTAGTAAAACTAAATTATAAGACCAGAATCAAAATAGACGGGGTTTCATCTTCTTCTTTCTTCTTCTATCGTCTTCTCTCACACAACCAAAATCAAGCATTCTCTTCTCTTCTGTCTCTCTCCTTCTCAGCTGAAATCAAGCATTCTATTCACTTATCTTCTCATCCTAAGGTATATTATCTTTCTTCATGTTTCTTCTTATTTTTCTTTTCTTTAGATTTATTAACAATCTCTTTTCTTTTATTTTTTTTATTTTTTTTTGTTTTTTAATTATTAGCTCAAATTAAGCACGCCATTAAGGTAAGAATTTTTTCATTCCTTTTTTTGTGTTTTGTTTTGCATTATTTTTTTCATCATTATTTTTGTTTAGTTTAGAGTTCTTAATAATTTTATGAATTAATAAATGTATTGAATTTTAGTTGTTATTGAAATAATTTTTGCATTATTTTGTTGAATCTTAGTTTTTTTTTTTTTCAAATTTGTTCAATTTCAATTAAATATGTATGATAAATTTTAATTATTATTTTGTATTTATTCCATTTAGAATATTTTTTTGTAAATTTAGGATTAAAAATATTATCACTTAGAAAACATTATGTTGAATTTTAGTTGTTATTTGATTAGTACTTAAAAGTGCATTTTTATCAAGGTTTTATATCATCATTTTGCACTTGAAGTATCAATAACTCCTTAACTAAAGCATGTTTTATAATAACAAGTCTGATACCATAAGATACCTTTAATTTATGGTAAATGTTCATCTTAAATGTAGGTCTATTACATAAATGAAAGGATTAATTGATGAGTTTAAGTACGGAAATTGAAAGGACAAAGAGAGGGCCAAACTTAGAAAAGAGATGCTGGTTCAGTCCAAACTGGAACACTTTTGGTCATTGGGTCATATTTGGAGCTGTAGGTCTTGGATTTAGGTCTGCTTTATATGGATGGAAATCTAACACATAGGCCTAAAACGTTCATGAGGAGTCCAAGATTTAAAAATGCTGTTTTCAAGTCCAAATTGTAGCAACAACGGAGAAGTCCAAATCTGTCCTACAGCCCAGACACTGTTCAGTGTTCAGCCCATATCTCGAGTTCTAGAAGTCCAAATGACCTCAACGTTTTTTTCTTGGAAAGCTGAGACAATTTCCTAGAACTTTCATGATTTAAGTCTGTTCAAATTATGACATTATCAATGATGTTTTTGGCAGACAAGAAGATAATGATTGTTACTAAGTCAAGATGTGGCCACCCACTCAACAATTAGTCAACAAATCAATAGTTCTGAATTTTGACCTATAAAAGGAGGCATTTGCCATGTATTTAGGCATCTTGGTTTTCATATGAAGATCATGCTCTTGCTCTCTTTTTATATTTTGTAATGCTTAAGTTTTGCTTATATTAATCTCTTGCTTATGCTTTTCATTTCCTTTCCTTGTTTATTTATGTTTCTCTCTTTCATTCTGTTTAGCTGAGTTTATCATGTCAATGTGAAAAGGTTACACTAATGGTTTAAGAATAAGTATAATACAAACTCAACATGGACCTTAATGTTTGATACTAACATGTTTTATATTTGTTATCTTGTTCACTTTTAATACTTTGCTTGTTCAATGGTTAATCTAGATTTATGTTGTATAACCCTTGGTACAACAAATACTTGGCACTTTCATAGCCCAACCGTATGGTATAACCGACACCTGTGCTATGAAAGGAACTTGATTTATTGTTAACATAAGTTATAATCATGAATGTCTGACAACATTTACAAGTATTAGCATTATTCGAATAAGATAACTAATGTAATCATGTTAACAATTTATAATCCGATTGGAACCTCCTTTATGTGTGGTTTCCAGTTGAGTTTATACTATACTTATTTGAAATACCATTAGTGGATCCTCTAACCTTGACAATTATTTTATCCTTGTTTAATCCTTACATCAATATCACCTCTTATAGCTCTCTTTATTATTACTATTATTATTGTTGTTGTTGTTGTTATTTATAATTTATACAATTAACCTCCTTGTGGTTCAATCCCGGTTTTGCCGGGTTATTTATTATTTCGACACTCCTACACTTGGGAGAAGATATCAATCTTTTGGTCATGTCAAGTTTTTGGCGCCGTTGCCGGGGAGGTAAATTCTTGTATAAATTATAATATTTATTTTATTTTCTCTTCACTTTTCATTTTATCAAACTTTTGTTTTGTTTTGTTTTGTTTTGTTTCCTTTTCTTTTCTTCCTTTTATTCTCTTCCTACACATGTATGAGAGTTTGATCACGTACATTAAGTGGTAGACTTTGTAGGGTATCCTCATCATTTTCAGAAAATATGGCCGAAGAAGATAACCAGTCGCTTCATAATGAAAATAATGAGAATAGCAGAGTTAGAATACTTAGAGACCACATGAATCCCATAAAAACAAGTGCACCCTCATGCATAGTTTTTCCTCCTGATGCATCTCATTTTAATTTTAAGCCAAGCATTATTCAACTTTTACCTTCTTTTCATGGCTTAGATTTAGAAAATCCATACTTGCATTTAAGGGAATTTGAGGAGGTCTATAACACCTATAATGACTCAAATTGTAGCATGAACACCATCAGATTAAAGCTTTTTCCTTTTTCATTAAAAGATAAAGCTAAAACATGGCTATAAAACTTGAGACCTGGATCCATTCGTGTTTGGGATGAAATGCAACAGCAATTTTTAAAGAAGTTTTTTCCATCTCACAGAACAAACTCTTTCAAAAGACAAATCTCACGTTCATTCAAAAATCAGGAGAAACATTTTACTAATGTTGTGATAGGTATCGAGACTTGCTTAATACTTGCCCTCATCATGGTTTTGAAACATGGAGATTGGTTTCACATTTTTATGAAGGGTTAACACCTAGAGATAGGCAAATGGTTGAATTGATGTGCAATGAAACTTTTGAGGATAAAGACCCTAATGAAGCAATGGAGTACCTAGACTTGCTAGTTGAAAATACGTAAAATTGGGACACTACAGGCACTTATGAGGCACCAAGTAAAACCCAACCTCATACATCTAGTGGAGGTATGTACAACCTTAGGGAAGATCATGACCTCCTATCCAAGTTTGCATCTTTAGCTAGAAAAGTCGAGGCACTATAATTAAAAAAGAGTGGTCAATTAAAATCTGTTCAAAACATTGTGTGTCAAATCTGTGAAACCAATGAACATTCAACCAATGACTGTCAAACTTTGCCTTCTTTTAAGGAATGTCTCCATGAACAAGCCCATGCTTTAAACAGTTTCCAAAGTCCCAATCATAACCCATACTCGCAAACATACAACCCTGGTTGGAGAAATCACCCAAATTTCAATTGGAAGAGTGATAATAATAATGCACAAACTTCACAGCCACTGTTTCAAGCACACCATAATTTCCAAAATTCTCATTGATATGCACCTCCTTATGCTCCACCTCCTAGAAGAAATCTTGAGGAAACATTGCATGCATTCATTGAAAAGCAAGAGACAATCAACACTCAACTTGCTCAAAGCATGACAGATTTTAAAGATACTCTTGCAAAATTAACATCTTATCTTAATTTTCAAGAGAAAGGTAAGTTTTCATCTCAACTACAGCAAAATCCAAAGGGGCAATAGAATGTGAATGCAAGTAGTTCTGGAAACCAACACATGGATTAAGCCAAATCAGTCATCACTCTTCGCAGTGGTAAGGTTATTGAAAAACCCGTTCTTGAACCTTGTGAGAAAGATGATGAGTCAATCTTTGAGGGTAAGGAAGGGGTTGAATCTGAACATTGCAAAGAAAAGACTGATTCCCCGCCAGCACTTCCATTTCCACATGTCATGACCAAACAAAGAAAAGTCAAACACAACTCTGAAATCTTTGAAACTTTCAAACCAGTAAGGATCAATATACCTTTATTGAATGCTATTAAACAGGTATCTTCTTATGCTAATTTTTTGAAAGATCTGTGCACTTTAAAGAGAAAACTGAATGTGAAAAAGAAAGCCTTTTTAGCCGAACAAGTAAGTGTCATTCTTCAGAACAATAATTCTTTGAAATATAAAGACCGTGGTTGTCCTACAATTTCATGTTTTATTGGAGAACATAAAATTGAAAGAGCTTTACTTGATCTTGGAGCTAGTGTGAATTTACTTCCATATTCAGTTTTTCAGAGTCTCAATCTAGGTGAGTTAAAACCAACTTCTGTAACTCTTTTACTTGCCGATAGATCTGTAAAAGTGCCTAGAGGAATAATTGAAGATGTGTTAGTACAAGTCGATAAATTCATTTATCCTGTGGATTTTATTGTCTTGGATACACAACCTGTTGAAGCATGTAATTCATTTCCTGTTATTTTAGGACGTCCGTTTCTTGCAACTTCTAATGCATTGATTAATTGTAGGAATGGACTAAAGAAGCTATCATTTGGAAACATGACATTAGAGATGAATATTTTCAACATTTGCAAGCAACCTGGAGATGATAATGATTCACAGGAAGTAGATGTTATTGAAGAATTAGTTTATGATCAACTTGAATCTATTTTGAGTAAAATTAAGTTTGATGAATCTGAAGATTTACAAATGATTTATTCTCAGGAAAAAATCACAGATCAGAAAGGCACCGAAAATGTTGATACAAATCTTTTGTCAAGATTGACAATAGATTCGACATTTGACATCACACCAATCGATGATTATTTTCCTGATGAATCCTTACTTTCTCTTAGCTCAATGCCTTGGTTTGCTAAAAATATCAATTTTCTTGTTACAGGAGATTTGCCAACTCACTAGAGTACCGAAGACAAAGGCAAGTACTTGAACGAAGTGAAGAATTTTTATTGGGATGACCCTTATTTATTCAAATATTATCCTGATCAAATATTTTGAAGATGCATTCCTGACAATGAGGTAAGTAGTGTCATTAAATTTTGTCATTGTGAGGCATGTGAGGGTCATTTCTCATCAAGAAAGACCACTGCAAAAATCTTACAAAGTGGATTTTACTGGCCCACCATGTTCAAGGACTCATATGCATTCTGCAAAACTTGTGAAAATTGTCAAAAGTTGGGATCTATTTCAAAATGTCACATGATGCCTTTAAATCATATTCTTGTCATTGAGATCTTTGACTGTTGGGGTATAGATTTCATGGGTCCATTTCCTCCATCATGTGGTTTCTTGTACATATTAGTCGCAGTAGATTATGTTTCAAACTGGATAGAGGCAATTCCAAGTCGAAACAATGACCACAAAACAGTGATAAAGTTCTTGAAAGAAAATATTTTGAGTCGATTTGGAATCCTTCGAGCCATGATAAGTGATGTTGAAACACATTTCTGCAACAAGCCATTTGAGTCTTTAATGAAGAAATATGTAATCACACACAAAGTTGCCACCCCTTATCACCCTCAGACAAGTGGACAAGTAGAGCTTGCTAATAGGAAGATCAAACAGATCTTGGAGAAAACAGTGAACCCTAATAGAAAAGACTGGTCTTTAAGACTTAATGATGCACTTTGGGCTTATCGAACTGCTTATAAAACATCATTAGGTATGTCACCTTATAGATTAGTCTATGAAAAACCTTGTCACTTACCTGTGGAACTTGAACATAAAGCTTATTGGGCTATTAAAGCTTTCAATTCTAACCTTGATGATGCTAGTCAGCAGCGAAAATTACAAATAAACGAGCTTGAGGAAATAAGAAATGATGCATATGAGAATTCAAAAATTCATAAAGCAAGAATCAAAGAGTTTAATGACAAGAGAATCTTGAGAAAAACATTTAATGTTGGTCAAAAAGTTTTGCTTTATAATTCTCGACTCCATTTATTTCCTAGAAAGCTAAGATCAAGATGGAGCGGTCTTGTGAAACATGTGAATCCATATGGGGTCTGTGATATCGAGAATTCAAAGAATGACAATGTTTTCAAGGTAAATAGACATCGTTTGAAAGTTTACTTTGACAATTTTTCAGTTGAAAATGACTCTATTGAATTAAGAGATCCTGTATATAAAGATTGATTCTTTTTCTCACATTGTTTTGTGTTTCTTTTTGGTGTGAATTTTGTTTTGCTAGTCTTTCTCACCCCGGTCAAATGGCGAATAACGGTACTCCGTGACTTAAGTCGGTTCTTTCAGTTTCCCATAATAACTGATATTTGTATATATTTGTGCAATTATTTTCTCTTTCTCCCTTCTTTGAATCTCTTCTCCAATTCTCATTTGAAAATGGACACCACTCTTGAAAAATTGAAAAAGTACTTTCCTGCTCTGCCTTAGAATAAGATTACAAAAATTTACCGTGCTAGGTGTGCAAGATTGAGATTGTTAATGAATCATGGAATTCCTAAAGATATTCACTGGCTAATTGAAGCAAATGTCTGATTATCAGGTGAGTCCTCCAATTCTTTCATTTCATACATGCCTGGAACAGGTAAAAGCACTTTTGTAAAAAAATGTCGTGCCAAACGACTGAAAGTCTGTCATAAATGTGCTAGATCGACTTGTAATGCAACATGTTGTTCTTTAGGAATGATATCTGTAAACCGTGAAGATAAAATACAATTCATTAAGGATGGCCTGAGTAAAAGGTCTTTAGATAATCTTCTATTGACTATTGAGACACATCCTAGTAGAGATGTGCATCGTGCAATTCATGATTTATGGCCACAATTCCATAAAGAACATGATCGACTTAGTCTTGCAAATCTGACTATAAAAGACCCTGTTTGCCAGTTTTTAAGAAAACTGGATGGGAAGCCTATCCCCAACCCATAGAGGGCGTTTAAGTCGTTCTTGGACGTAAAACCAAGGGAAGATGTGAGCCACAATCATAACTACCTGTACATAAACATGTTTTTTCAAAATAAATAGAGAGAGAGAGAGAGACTCCAACTAGCCTACATATAGGTGGTATGATTGCATTTTCAATTTCTCATCCATAAAATCTTCACTTCCCTTCATTTCTACTCAACCCATACATTCAACAAATATAGAAGTGTGTAGAAATGGCAGGTTCCTCAAGTCATCACATCATAAATATTTGTGTTTTCGGTGGATCCAGTCCAGGAAAAGAAAAGGAGTTTTTAGAATCAGCAAATCATCTTGGTCAGGTACTAGCTGAGAGAAAAATTCATTTAGTTTATGGGGGAGGCAGCCTTGGGTTAATAGGGGGTGTGTCAATAGCTGTATTTTTAGGAGGTAGTCAAGTTTTGGGGGTCGTCCCCAAAGCTTTAGCAAAAGGGGACATCATTGGAAAAACAATTGGAGAGGAACTACAGGTCTCTATAATGTCAGATCGATTGAATGCAATGTTTAACCATGCTAATGCCTTCATTGCCTTACTCGGTGGTCTGGGCACATTGGAAGAGATCTTTCATATTTTCTATTGGGCCCAACTGCACATTCACCATAAACCTATAGGTCTGTTAAATGTTAATGGTTTTTATGATAATTTGTTGTCTTTTCTTGATCAAGCTGTAGAACAGGAATTTTTAACATCTTCGGCACGATAAATCATAATCTCCGCTGCTACTGCTGAACAATTGATTGACCAACTACAATCTTTCATCCCTGTAATTGATCCCTCCATGAGTCGCATAAATTGGTCAACTAAGGAAAGCCGTAAAAAGCTTAGATTGGATTTGAGCCTTCGTTTGTGAAACCTTATGTCTTTTGGTTTTATTAATAGCATAGTATTTTGTTTTGTTATTTCTTATATTTGTTTAAGTATGTTTCAGGTTTGTTAGTGTTCGTTGTTTCAGGTGATGTCTTCTATACTCTATCTTTGTACCTTATGACATTGAGGACAATGTCTCGTTCTGGTTGGGGGGAGAGGGTAGTAGTTGACATTAAAAAAAAAACTAACTTACTAACTGTTTTTGCTATTATTAAAACCATTTGACAAAACTGTTATTAGGATGGCAGGGTAAGGAGGAATTTTATTGACTCTTGAGACACATCTTAGTAAATAGTCTTATCAAGGCCTATCAGAATACTTCTTGAAATATTCAAGTTTACAAACTCTCGCATTGTTATCACTTAATTCTGCTCATATACTAATTTAACAAGTATTCTTAAACCTTTATTTTCACATACACACTCTAACATATAATAATAGGTTGCACATTGGATTATTACATTATTTATGTTCTTTTGTTAAAGGTAACAACTAAGGGAAAGGGATAGTATATAATTTGCAAAAAAAAAAAAAAAACAACAACAACAACAAATTGATACTATTGATGATAATAAAAACGTAGATAAGTTTGGTTTCGTAGCCTCCCTAATCTAAGCAATTAAGCCCGAAGAGGTGTTTTAACACCTAATACCCTAAAGTCAACTGACTTAGGAGCTATTGGCCCAAAGTACATGGGTTAAGGAGAAAAGCTTAAGGGAATCAAACATTACACTATCTACGTATCAGTATCTACAACCCGAATTACTAAACTCGTAGGGGTGTCTCAACACTTAATGCCATAAGACCAACTGGTCTGGGAGTCATTAGCCAAAAGCTCGTTACATGGGTTAAAGATGTATTGTGTTTATACTATACTTGTTTGAAATACCATTAGTGGATCCTCTAACCTTGACAATTATTTTATCCTTGTTTAATCCTTACATCAATATCACATCTCATAGCTCTCTTTATTACTACTATTGTTGTTGTTGTTGTTGTTGTTGTTGTTGTTGTTGTTATTTATAATTTACACAATTAACCTCCTTGTGGTTCGATCCCGGTCTTGCCGGGTTATTTATTACTTCGACACTCCTGCACTTGGGAGAAGACATCAATCTTTTGGTCGTGTCATTATTGTAATAAGTTTTGCATTATTTTGTTAAATTTTAGTTGGTTTTTTTGTCAATTTTATTGTTCAATTTCAATTAAATGTGTAGAATTAATTTTAATTATTTTTTGGATTTTTTTTTTAATTTAGAATAGTTTTTTGTAAATTTAGGATTGAAAATATTTTCATATAGAAAATGAAATTTTCTTTGAAATTGAATTATACTATATTTTTAGAAGAAATTGAATAAAATCAATTGGTTTGTGGCATATATATTATGTAATTGCAGGTTTAAAATTTTTGAGTAGTCTCTCATATAGGAGATGTGTTGCTGATTTTTTTTTAAATAGGAATCATTTATTTGTTTTTATCTGATAATTTGTGTAGATGCCTAGTGTCGTCTGCACATTGCAAGGATAGGATCGCTACTAATTCTTCTAGCAGCGATGCTGATGACCATGAGTCATTTGGTGCCGACTAAGAACAAGAACTTGAGGCACAAACATCAACTCATGATGCAAAATCATTGAGTGCGATGCCGCAACATCGAGGGGGGTACCTTTACAGCAGGATCTATTTACCCGCAAGTACAAGGTCTAGTGGAAAGACGACATTTCAATGTAAGTTTATTTTTTTTTCACAACAACATGTTTAATAATTTTTGAAAAAATAATTACGTTTAATGAATGCATTCAGGTTTACAAACATTGAGGTTATAAGAACAATAACATCGGTCTTTAAATCGTCGATGAAAATTACATTGTTTCAATGTAGTCAGGTTTCAAAACATCCAGAATGGAAATCGCAGGTTGATGCATGGTTAGTTTGGTTAGTTTCTTGATATTACTAAAATTTTCCATTCATAATTTTTTACTTCAATGAAAAAATTGAATGCGAGAGAGTTGATAATAATATTGCGAGGAGGGTTTGGAAGAATCACACTGCAATTAGGTAAGATAGAATTCAAGATATTTTTTTCTTCCAAATATTAAAATTTTATTTTTCATTTACTAACAGATAATTAATTTGTACCATATAGATTTACGCATCTCACGCGATGGTCACAGGCCGATGTGGAAAATTAGAACCGATATGTTCATGGTTCCATTACCACACACACCGATGGCTTCATTCTATTCATTTCAGATGCGAAGCGAATGGTAAGATTTTTTTATTACATCCATTTTTTTAATTAGTTGTTTTTTTATAAATATATTTAACTGATAATATTTTTATCTTGCAGGCTACGATTCTTGGATGCAAGCTAAGCTCGATGGAACTTTTTTGTTGAAATTCATGTGCGAAGTGATGACCGCCAAAAAGGGGTGCGACAATTCGTGGATAGCCGAGTTCAACATTTTGTGGTAGGTTGGTTTCCAACCATTTTTTTTTCTTAAGTTATTATTTCCTTGAATTTGATGTTTTTTTTTCTTTCGAATATACATATAACAACTGCTTAAAAGAGATATACAGGGACGATCCTTCGACCCATTTAGATCTCGATCTGAATTTATGGTTGGAGGTAGGATCATTTGGTAGACCTGATAGAAATTGGGTGTACGAACTTTTTGACACTACGATTGAGAACTTGCGGACAACCCGTTGTGTTTTGATTGTTTGGATGCTCGTAATTGATTCAGAGCACTCAAACTCTGGAGTTCACGGCAATGTTAGATCAACGATTAAAGTCGCGGACGACCCATCTTAATAAAAAATATAAATGATTCACTGTTAATTATGAAGAACTCTATCGACTGGTAATTTTAAAAAGCCGATTATTTTCTAACCCGACCAAAATAAAATGAAATAATAATAATAATAATAATAATAATAATAATAATAATAATAATAATACTAGTAGTAGTAGTAGTAGATAAATAAGTAAGCAAGCATTGAGAGGGGCAAAATTAAACAAAAGAAAAGTTATAAGGCATTAATTTATTGAGAAAGAAAGGATGGGGACAAATTTGAAAAAGGCTAAACAAAAAGGGGTCAATGTGCAAATTTAAAAGATGGGACCATATAAATGCCCATCTTTTCTTCTTTTGGGCGATGGCTAGAAGCCATAAGAGAGGGAGATGATTTGTGTGATTTTCTAGTTGTTTTCTTGCTAATTATATAAAAACAAAAAGAGGAGAAGGGTAATTAGACTGATTAGAACTTAGATAAAGAATTAAGAGGGGTGATTTAGTGTTTGGAAGTTGTTTTGAAGAAAGAAATCTAAAGCTAGCGTTTAAAAAGGGAGAAGAAAGAAACTTTAATTTTTCTTAAATCCATTCCTTGATTCTTTATCCAAGTTGAAGAACATGTTAAAAATGATTAATTGTTATAATTTTATGTTTTGATGAAGAAATTAAATTGCTATGATTATGTGAATTTGGGGATTTATGGTGTTAATTATTGAAATGATGCAATTTATGATTGAACTATATTAGGAAGCATAAATTATTAATGGGTAAATGTTTAATTTAGAAATGGAAGAAACAACCCCCCCTCCTTTAGTTATTGGTCTTGACAAAAGGAGAAGATTTGGGAGATTGAAGAATTTAATGCAATTGTTTAGGAATTGTGGGAATTTATGGGCTTATAAATGTTAATAAATGGAATGGTGAAGGATTTTACAAAAAAATAAAAAAGAGAAAAAAAACAATTCACCCTTTTTCCTTGAAGGGATTTCGGCCATGACATATAAAAAGGAGAAAAAGGATTTCAACTTGGATTTTGTTAATGTAAAAGAGTGATTTTAGACGAATCGGATGGATTGTTGGAGAATTAGGAAGTTAATTTTGATGAAGGGTTAAAAAGGAGAATTTTATTATTCTTAATTTAAAATGAAATGAGATTTTTATCATTTGATTATGAATAATAAATGATATGTTGATTTTTGTGTTGGTACAGAAGAGGTCCCAGGACTTGATCAGCAACAGGGGACCACTTCACGCCCACAAACACCAGGTAGGTGTTAAATACCCTAAAATAAATTAATTGTTTAATTTAGTATTTTACAAGAAATTTCCTTTGATTGTAATTTTAGTGTAGAAATTGTGAAATAAAAAGAATGGAAATAATGCCCTTTTAAAAAATGCGTGTGCCGAAAGATTATTTCCTGGTTAATAGAAATAATTACCTGTTAAATAAATGGGTGTGCTGAAAAATGATTTTCTAGTTAATGGAAAAAAAAATGTCCTGTTAAATGGGCGTGTTGAAAGATTATTTCCTAGTTAATGGAAATAATGCCTTATTGAAAAAGGTACTTTGGTTGAACTATTTTTTTTCTTTCTTACCCGAACGTCAGTAAATAATGTACTAATTAATGAACGACTTGAAAAAGTTTTATTTTGGTTAATGAAGAAGATATCTAGTTAAGTATTAGCAAAAATAAAATTTAAATTAAATTAATGTATTGACGATAAGTACTTCATTTAATGAGCTAGTGTGTATATTATTATGTATGCTTCAAGTAGTCCTTATTTTAATTATATATTATTAATAAGTGTAAATTTTCTAGTTTTTACCAAATATTCACATGTTATATAAATATGTTGTTAGGTACCTCGTACCCTCGAGCTAGAAAGTAGATGCATAGATGGAAATCTTTGTTTAAGTTAATTTTTTATTAGAAGTATTGATATTATATTATTATATCGATTGTATGTTAAGAAATGTTTAAATTATAAAATGTTTAAATTATCCTTTTGTCGGGTATGTGATTAAGGACAACACCCTCACTTTAACTAGTAATATAGTTTTGTTGTATAAATATTTAAATATGTTTGTGTCCTATGAAATTAATGTTTATTGTGAATAAATTAGTTTTAAATTTTGTATATGAAATCATACAATGTTAACTATTCAAAAAACAAAAAAAAAACTATAGGGGACATGGAAATTGATGTTTTTAGTGGAGTTGTGATGCTTAATTATATTGGGATGAGTTTGTGGTTATTATTTACAGGTTTTGATTTTTGAGTCGATAACTTGGTATTGAGAATACAAAGAAGACTCTGCCGAAATTTTTAGAAAATATTTACTTGAAGAGAGACCAATCAACTCTTTTAAATAACTATTTATCTGGGTCTTGACAGTAATGGAGATGAGATCATAGATGAGTGGTATATGTGCACCCTCTAATTGATCCCACGATCCCTACGATGACCAGCTTCCTCCCCCTTCTCCTCTAGTGTTGCCTCTATTTTAAATTTATTGTATATGAATGTACAAATATTTAAATTCTTATTAAATATTTGATTTTTATATTATTTTAATTATTTTTCTACTTCTGTTCAATCTATTATTTAAAAAATATATATATTTTTAAAATATTACTGACATGGTTACCGATAGAATAACTCTGTCAGTATATTCTAGATAGAGTTGGAAAACAATTACTACAAATGTCATTACTACTGTTAACTCACCAATAAAATCACAAATGATATTTTTTTGGTGATATGTTATATTTACCGATAGGTATACCGACAAACAAATAAAAACACCGATGGCATTACATGCAGTTTTCTTGTTAGTGATATGTTAAATTTACCGATGGTGATACCGATGAGATGAAGATGGTAAATGTTTTTTAGGTGCGCTTTGTCTGTTTGTAAATCCATCGGTATATTTATTATTGACAAACCAAATATTATCAATGAAAGTTTTCTGATGGACTGTTACCGTTCGTGAGCCCGTCGGTAATATATGTACCGACGGACTGTGAATGTAAATACTGATAGAAATTTTCATCGGTAAAACTATTAAATTTGGTCATGTGTATTTAGGAGTATTAAATGATATGTGATTTATTCAAATTTCATTCAAATATATTAAACTCTTAATTACTTTTTTATTTTCTTAAAATTAATTTTAATATTTTTTTCTATTTTTATTGATACACATTAATTTTAATTAAAAATTAGCTGAAAGGCATCGTGCTTTTACTATTCATTATACTATAGTTACAGACATAATACATTATGGATTGCTAAATGCAGAAGTTATTGATCCTTACGTGCGTAAGAATACAATTTGATCCCTAAATGTGATAAACATCATTTTTATTGCAATTAAATATTTAAATGTGGAAATAGGAAAGAGAAAGCCATTAAAAGGAGCGAGGAGAGAGATTTTTTAGTTGGCCATATTCAGAGAAAAAAAAAACCCAACTATTCAAAAGGTGTATAAAACTTTTCTTTTATCCTTGAAGTTTTGGTTTGGTGTGTCCTGTAATATCCCACATCGGCGGGTGAGGGAGTGGTAGCTGGCCTTATTAAGAGTGCTGGTTGCCAACTTGTCATACGCGTTTTGGGACGTCAGGCTCAGATGAGGGCTCACGTCACCAGAAACAAAACCGCGAGGGCGGTAAGGCCCAAAGCGGACAATATATGGCAAGTTGGGCCGGGCTGTTACATTTGGTATCAGAGCCAACCTCACTGACTATCCGATTATGCCGACGGGGTCGTCATGCTCCTTAAGGGGGGTGGATTGTAATATCCCACATCGGCGGGTAAGGGAGTGGTAGCTAACCTTATTAAGAGTGCTGGTTGCCAACTTGTCATACGCGTTTTAGGGCGTCAGGCTCATATGTGGGCTCGCGTCACCAGAAACAAAACCGCGAGGGCGGTAAGGCCCAAAGCGGACAATATATTGCAAGTTGGGTCGGGCTGTTACATTTAATATTAGAGCACTTGGTCTGGATCCTAAGGATCACTGATAATTGTGTTGCTGTGGTGAATTTTAGGATGGTACACACCCAACAAGGGACACGAATTGAGCCGCCCTCCTTAGAAAGGAGGGGCGAGAACCAAGGTGCCCAAGTTTGGCAAGACGAAGATCCCTTGGATGATACGGCATCTCATGCTCTGATAATACCACCCAAAACCTTGCAGGGGGAAACTGCAGTAGCGGGGGAAGGCTAGAGACCTAACCAGACAGAGGGAGTACCCCCAGTTGCAGCAGAGCAGCAAGAAAGATCAGAAGCACAACCATCAACTATTCCAACTGGTGTGCCCCCACAATATGTAGACGCGGGACTCCTTATACAAATAGTTGAAGCAGTGATGGAGGGCATGGCTGGTTCGGCGACACAAACAACTCCCACCACGCAGATTCCACAGGCAGCCCCTATGACTAGCATGACCACGGATAACGTGGTGCCACTAGTGCGACTAGTCAAGAGTATGAGGGAAATGTGTTGTGAACCGTATATGGGGGAACAAGATGCATAGATAGCTGGAAGATGGATTAGGAAGGTAGAAAAGACCATGATTCAAATAAGCATACCCGAGGGTTTGAGGGTAAATTGTGAAACCCAGTTACTGTCTGATAGGGCCATGACATGGTGGGAAACAGTTCAGCTGAGGCGTGCAACCGACACTAACCTGGATTGACTTCAAGATAGAGTTTGAGAATCATTTTTATTCCAAATACCATCGCAAGGTGAAAGAACAAGAGTGGAGATTCCATGACCTCTCATTGTTCGCTCCACACTATGTTCCAACAGAGGAACATATGATTGAGAAGTTGAGAGATGGTTTGCAACAGGATTTGAGACAAGTATTGATCACCTTGCGATTTAAATCTGTGAGGGAGTTGATTGAGGCTGCACAAGCTCTGGAGGCTTATATTAGAGAAAGCCAAGGGGGATATCAGGGTATAAGCAAAAAGAGAGATGGGGACTATTTCAGCGACAGACCACCACTCCTGAAGAAAGGAAAAAGTGGAGTGTTTGAGCAGTGCGGGAAAAAAAAAGAGTTTGATATTACCGCCCCACCAACAGTTAAATGGGAGAGTGATGGTTGGACAGTCGTAATCGAGGGCAAACTCTTCAACTAGGACCGGTGATCGCAAGGGTGTTGACTATCCTTTTTGTGTAAATTATGGACAAAAACACCCTAGGGACTGCTCAGTTTCCCCCGGGCGATGCTTTGTGTGCAGAGGAGAGGGTCATAGGTGGAGGAACTGCTAGTATCTGGGTCAAGGGTGTCATTACTGTGGTGGAAAAGGTCATTACAAGAGGGACTGCCCCAAAAGGAACACTGGACAGGTATAGAGCTATAGGCAGCCCGGTCAGAGCCACCAACAGTCAGTCACCGTGAATAGGCCAGTGAGATCTTCTTAATCAGGAGCAAACTCCAATCGAGGGAGACCGAGGGCACAAAATGATCGGACCCCGTGGAGGGTCTTTCACCTGACATAGGAGGAGGTCAGGGCTGCATCAAACGTGGTGGCAGATGCCCTCAGTCGCAAAAATAAAGCCACCTTGGGAAGGTTAACAGTGGGAAAGGAATGTCAATTGGCGGAATTGAAAGAGATGGGTGCAAATTTGGGCATTAATGCGGGAGGTGGGTTAGTAGCCCAACTATTGGTGCGACCAACATATCGGGAACATATACTACATGCCCAATTCTGTGCAAGAAGGGGTCTAAGATTAGGAAGAATATGGAGGCCGGGGTAGAAACGAAATTCCAAGTAGCGGATGATAGATCATTGATGATGGGACAACGGTTGTACGTGCCTAATAACGAAACAGTCAAACGAATGGTTCTACAAGAAGCACATGAATCCAAGTTCTCCATACATTCTGGCAGCACTAAGATGTATCGAGACCTGAAACACCTCTATTACAAAGGCATGCGGGACCATTACAACCATTACAAATTCCAGAATGGAAGTGGGAGATGATCACCATGGATTTCGTGTCAGGATTTCCCAAAGGGAGGAAAGGAAATGACACGATATGGGTCATCGTAGATCGGTTGATGAAATTCACACTATTCTTGCCTATAAAGATGACTGATTCAGTGGACAAGCTTGCCAAGATCTACATAAACGAGGTGGTACGGCTCCATGGGATTCCGGTGTCCATTGTATCAGATCGAGAACCCAGGTTCACCTCTCGACGTTGGTCGAGCATACAACATGCCTTGGGGACAAGATTGGACATGAGCACTGCGTTTCACCCTCAAACGGATGGCCAATCAGAAAGAGTCATCCAAGTCTTGGAAGATCTATTACAAGCATGTGTGTTAGAATTTGGAGGAAACTGGGAGGAACACATGGCATTGATGGAGTTCACGTATAACAATAGTCACCAAGCCACAATAGGGATGGCCCCATATGAAGCCTTGTATGGTAGGAGGTGCAGGACTCCTTTATGTTGGCAAGTTGGGCTGGGCTGTTACATTTGGTATCAGAGCCGACCTCACTAGCTGTCTGGTTGTGCCGACGGGGTTGTCGGGCTCCTTAAAGGGGGTGGATTGTAATATCCCACTTCGGCGGGTGAGGGAGTGGTAGCTGGCCTTATTAAGAGTGCTAGTTGCCAACTTATCATACGCGTTTTGAGGCGTCAGGCTCAGATATGGGCTCGCGTCACCAGAAACAAAACCGTGAGGGCAGTAAGGCCCAAAGCGGACAATATATGGCAAGTTGGGCCGGGCTGTTACATGTCCAATCTTGGTGTTAATGAGTTCGTATTAAAAAGAGTATTTCCATTAAATTTTCATCTTGCCATAAAAAAAATAGATCAGGTCTTGTAAAGGTTCTTTTATTCAATTTAATTTTTTATTTTTAGATCAATTAAAGAGTGTTTTGTGTTAAAACAGGTTTCGTGAGATCCATGGGATACCTTTTTTTTTTAAGTGTTTACAAGTGAAGACAAGTTAGAAAATATGTTTTTAGAATTCAAAAACTTTAACCTTGATTTCAATCCCTCGAAGGTGATCGGGAGTCAAACTAGTGGGCAACGTGTCGTCTATTCTAAAACAAACAAAATATATTTTTTATTAAAAGATATGTGGTTTAAAAACAATAATTCAAACCGCTAGCAAGATTTGGTTTATTATAAAGTATAAAGTTATTTGCATTAAAAAATTGTCATCATTCTTATACATTGGATTTTAAACTCTTAATAAATTTTTTTATTTTCTTAGAATTAATTTTAATTTTTCTATTTATTTTTATTGATTCACATTAAATTTAATTAAAAAGAAACTAAAATTCATAGTGCTTTTATTATTCATTATACTCTAGTCAAAGACACAATGCACTGTGGATTGTTATAATGCAAAAGTTATTGACCCTTAGGTGTGTAAAAATACAATATAGTCCCTATTTGTTTTCATATTTGATTCCTATAGTTTTAAATATTTACATTTAAGTCATAAATATTATTTCTATTGCATTTCAATCTTTAAATGTTGAGATAAGAGAGGTAAAGTGTTCGAAAAGGGGGAGGAGAGAGATATTTTGGTTGGTCACATTTGGAGAGAAAAAAAACCAATGTTTTGTATTAATGTGTTTGTCTCAATAAGGGGTATTTAATGGAGGTGGTTTGAATCTTTAATTAACCAGTAAAAGTAAATCAAGGTTTGAAAAAAAAAATTTAATCGATCTTATTTTTAGTTTTTAGAGGTTGAGGGTTTTTTTGGGTTGTAAATGGCAGGGTTAATAAGGTTCCCGAGGTTGTTTTTAGGTGAAATGAAGGGGTTTTAGATGTCAATACCTTGAAACCTGATTTCTGGGTATCGAAAGTGGTTGAAATTTATTACATTGGAAAACTTGTTATTGGCCTAAGAGAATGACATGTCATCCATACACACACCCACACACATATAAAAGAAAACCAAGTGTATGGCTCTAGCTAGGCCTAAGTATGCATGGGTTTTCTATAGGCTAGGCATGCTAACCTTGCAGTCTTGGGCCATGCATATCTAGCCTCTTTTGTCATTTTTTTTTCTTTTAAAATAAAATCCTGATACGACCTAAGAAAAGGTTGAACAAGTAAATTCAGATTCTGGTGTAAGTTGGATCAAGCTAAAATTTTACTAAAAATTCTTATAGGTATTGTTATATATTGGGTTAAAATTTTAGGTCAATCAAAGTTTGGAAATGCATCACGATACATGTTAAAAGATCATGTATGGATTTTGCTATTTTTTGACTTATGGACTTCTTATTTGAAAATGATTCTTTTCCTAATGATACAAGGATATTCAATAACTTATTTTGAAGAGTTTTCTAGTTCTACAAGGATTTTAATGTTCCATAATCATTTCTTACCAAGATTCCTTATCTAACCTAGCTATACAAGGAAAAGAGGGTTGATGGTATTTAATGGAAGATTATTTTGCTTGTTTTGGGTAATTTCCTTGTTCAAAAAGAGAGACTAAAAGAGGTGACAATAAAGAGAATTAATATATGTTATTGTCTTACCATGAATTGTAATGATTTCATGTTATATAAGGAAGCTAAAGGGTAGCAGAATAAGGGATCTGATTCAACAATTAAAACATGTTTTTCTAGCTAATTTGGGACATCAAGGGGAGGCTACAACTATCCTTGGCCTTTTAGGATGTTAAATCCGACTATAAGGGGTTTTAGGCAAGAAAAGAAATTGTTTTGGGCTATTTAATCTTGTTTCATGAAAAAATATATTTATTATTTGGATGTTGTGTTATTTTCATTATTTTAGACATGTTTTAATTTCGTCTTTTACTTTAATTTGGGTTCATGAAAGCCCATTAGTCAATGTTTAGGGTTTATTAAGTGTTTTGGGCTTTAGTTTTTGTTGGGCTTTGTTTCGGTGTTTAGGTATATGATCTATTAGGGTTGTTTCTTTAGTCTATTTAAGTTTTTTATTGTTGTCAAATTTAAGGCATCCATGGATTATTGAATAAAATTGGTATTTTACTTAAAGCAATATGTTTTTCTCTTTGTTTAAACAAAAAACAATCAAACTTATAAAATTACAATTGGCTTTGTGGTGTTCTTTCTTATACTTCTCATTCTCAATTTGTTAATCATTGGATAGAGGTTCAAATTATAATAGTGTTGGTGTCTCAGTTGAAAGTAATTGTTTGGTCATACTCTTTTATCAAATTTGATTTTTGACTTTTTATGATTATGTCAATCTTGCTTATAGGTTTTTTTATCTTTATATCTATGAGATTTGCATCAGTTGGTATAAGAGCTAGCCTCTAAAAATCAAGGTATATCTTATATTTCTTTATGATTTGTTTGGATTCCACACTAATTCTTTTAGTTTATCTTGTTATTTGCTTCAGCTCAAGTTTCGTGGTGTCAAGCGCTTATAATTTGGGTTTTTCTTTCTTTCTACTATCTAGTTTGAATTATTAGGTCTTTGATTTAAAAAAAAAAACTAAGTCATTTATTTTTTCCAATTTATCTTTTTAGAGTTAAATAAAAAAAACAATTAGATCGCAATTCAATAGGGGCTGATTCATTTAGATAACAAAGTAAATGGAAGTTTTCAGGTTTTGGTCTCATTAAAATTAGTTGGGTACCTATAGTTTTAAATATGAAGTTCTAGGTCAAAATTCATATTCCATAATATTTTTATATTATATCTTTCTTGTCTTCCATTTCTTTTTTCTTATTTGTGTCATGTATCCACCAAGAGAGAGGGAACAAATAAAGGTTCTTGCTTAAGAATGTAGATACTTATCTCGTATATTTGGGGTTTTGAGACAAGAATTTGATAAGTTAAAAGAACAAGTCTAAGAATGGCAAGCTTCAGAGAGAGAGAAACAACAATAGTTAAAGGATAACAGATGAAAGAGACTATTACTTTTATATAAAGTTATTGAAGGCGAGTGTTGGCAGGAAAAGAGCTCTGAAGGCATAGAAAAAGGCATGTGAAACATCCATTATACCTAGTGGTGATTCAAGGATGAATCATCTTGAAGAGAGAGAGAATGATACAAATCAAAAAAATGTTGAATAAGGAAATTTAGATTCTAGTATAATTGTGCGTACCATCTAGTTTTATTTTATTGAACATAACTCTCAATCTAACTTGGATCGAATTAAAATCTTACTAGAAGTTTTCAGAGGTATTTTTTTTTATTGAGTTAAAAATTCAAGTCAACCGAAGTTTGAGAAGGCATCGAAATACATGTCAGATGGTCATGTATGAATGTTGTTATTTGTTGTCTTTTGAATTGTGAACTTCTTATTTAAAAATGATTCTTTTCCTAATGATACAAAGATATTCAACAACTTATTTTTTGGATTTTTCTAGTTCTACAATGATCTTGAATTGGTAACAATATAGATTTAAATTGTGGAAAGGATTCTTCTAATGTTCCAAAATATTTTTCTTAAAAAGATTCCTTATCTATCTTAGCTACACAAAAAAATTAGGGCTAGTGGTGTTTAATGGAATAATACTTTTGGGAAATTTTCTTGTTAAAAAAAACACTAAAAAAGGTCAATAAAAGGAATTAATGCGTCATTTTCTTTCTATGAATTGCAAGGATTTTATGCTCTATAAGGAAACTAAAAGGGTGTCAGAACAGGGGATCTAATTCAATAATTAAAGCAAGAGTTTTCTTAGCTAATTTGGAACATCAAGGGAGGCCACAACTATCTTAGGCCTTCTAGGATGCTAAATTTGACCATAAGGGATTGTAAGCAAGGAATGCAATTGTTTTGGGCTATTTAAAAATTATTTCATAAAGAACTATATTTATTATTTGGGTTTTGGGTTATTTTCATTATTTTGAACTTGTTTTAGTTTTAATTTGGACTTTACTTTAATTTGTGTTCATAAGAGACCATTAGTCATTGTTTAGGGTTTATTAAGTATTTTGGGCTTTAGTTTTTGTTGGGATTTTTTTGGGCCTTGGGTCAATAATACATGAGGTTTATTAGGGTTGTTTGTTGAGTCTATTTAAATTATTTATTGCTGTCAAATTTGAGGCAGTCATGGATTATTGAATAAAATTTGTGTTTTGCTTAGAGCAACACATTTTTATCTTTGTTTAAACAACGAATAATTGAACTTATCAAAATATAATTGATTTTATGGTGTTCTTCCTTAAACTTCTCATTCGTGATTAGCTAATCCTTGGGTAGTGGTTCAAATTCCAATAATATTGGTGTCTCAGTTCAAGGTAATAGTTTTGCCACACTTTTTTATGAAATCTAAGTTTTAGCTTTTCAGGATTGGGTTAATCTTCCCTATGGGTTTTTAGAACTTTATATCCATGAGGTTTGCATCAAATTTTTTTTAAATAAATAATTACAATGTTTCAAAAATCATTCAATTATATCATTTTTTAAGTGAAAATATAAATATGAAAGTGCCACCCAGTTTCTTCACTTTTTCACTTTGTTCTCTAAGTTTTGATATTTCCAATCTTAACAAATTATACTTAATTGCCCATCAATTTTGCCAATAAAAGCTCAAATAAAAAAGAAAAAAGTTTGATAACTAAAATGAAAAAACAATTACTACTAAAATCCACAATGATTTATGAGTGTGTACACAATATTTCTTTTTACATGAAACCTCTATCTCTCTTAGTTTTTTTTATATATAATGAAATGTAATAAACAATTTTCAATACTAGCTACAAGACCGAGAGGCGGTCGGATCAGAAGTCCAAATAACATCCTTCTTACTTTTCTTAAGAACAAGTTTCTTATTCTTAATTTCCTTTACATATTAAAATTCAAGAATATGAAATTTTGAACCTATAATACCCTTTAGAGCACCAAGACCTAATTGTTCCCTTTAAAGCTTGAGTAACTCCAGTTAATGAGATGTGCATTAACTAGACAACGAAGCTCTTGCCTAATTTTGATACCGATTCCATGATCACATGTCCTTACCAATACAAAATATATTAAAAGATATGGAAAAGTGAAATATGTGTTTTGTAGTGTTCCCCCTTATCCAAATACATTTTTCATTGGACTAGTAATATGGACAGTGCAATTTGTTTCATTTTGATCATCAAATTTTATTTTATTTTGTAATTTCTCTTTCTTAAGTTACATCAACATAAAACTATATTGAGATTTCTTTTAATTTGTATTATCTTCATATATGAGGTTGATGGATCAATGTTTTTTTTGTTTTTACCTGGATCTTCTTTTCTAAAGAATGACTAAAGATAAGGTGATAACCCTACGTCTCTAGTTTAGTCAAGCGTTAAGCCCAGACGTATGTGGGTCTGGCGAGCTGCCAGACCCACCATCCCTGATGAGATGGTTAAAGATATTTTACTCAAACGAGTTAGAGATTTTTTACTCTGACGAGTCAGAGATATTTTACTTACACTTTGGCCTTTTCTTTTTAGAAAGAGACAAGCCACATGGGCTATAAAAGAGACCATGAAAATCATTCAAGGAAAGATTGTATGGAATACCTACTCTTAAAATTCTTTTCTAAAATATGATTGTATTTTCTCTCAATCAATGCTTATTTATACATTAGAGAGTCCTTAAATTCATCAAAGGAAGACATTAACCACTAATCTTTTTAGTTAGGAAGAATCGATCATATTTTCAAAACCAAAAGATTAAACAACTATTCAGGACATAAGCCTTGGCCTATAATCTCAAAAGGAAGTTCTGAACCTCATCAGTGGTATCGTCTGTGGGGACTGATCGAAAGGCCATCATTTTTTTTTTCAAGATTTGGGTTATTGACACCTCTAATCATCATTAAAGGTATATTATAAAAGCACTATTGGAACGAGATGTGTCATGACTTTTCTTACGGCTATTGGCATATTTGCTTCATTGGTGTATCGACAATTCTTCATTACATAGGAAAGTCTATGCAATAATTTAATCACTCTAAGTCAGAGTAGGATTTCCTTCTACTTGCCCATGGGCTTAGCAAGGTGAGAAAATTCAGGTTATACGTATGTCAACTCTATAAGCGGATTTGGAGCCTTGAGATTTTGAAAAGCCTTCAATAAGTACAAATGGATTGTTGGTTCAGACCATATAATTTAAGAAGTCATTTGGTGACTGCCTAGAAGACATCTACTGGAAAAACTCTATCCTCTCATGATACGATCCTGGCAATAAAAAAACAATCAAATTCGGATTCTGACGTAAAATGCACAACTGTCTAGTTTGACGGTAACAATCATAATTCTCAATCCGATCATTAGATCGAGCTGAAAGTTTATGTAGAGTCTCTTGACATGTTGTCCTACCTTGGGTTAAAATTCCAGGCCAATCGAAGTTCGTTAAGGTATCGCAATATTGGTCAATAGAGGTTGTATGAATTTTGTTATTAACTTCATTTTGATTTGTGGACTTCCTATTTAGCTAGGATTCTTTTTCTATAAGGACGTGACAACTGATTTTAGAAATTTCCTATTTAGCTAGGATATTTAATGGGCAACAACATAGTTTCCATGTGTGATATGGACTCCATATTAATATGAATCTTTATAGTGTATGAAAACAATTATTATATCCTTATTATAGTAGGAATCTATCATTAAATAAGTTTCCAAATCAGCTAAGAATACTTTGCAAATAAAAAAACTAAAGAGGAGGTAACTTCAGATTTGATTCTCTTAGCATATATGGGTCTTCTAAAGGGCAAGAAATTTGATCCTATCATATTTAGGATATTAAATTTGAATTTATTATTGTTATTATTATTTTCTTCTTAGTTTAGGGTTTATTTATATTATTTGGGTTAAATTATAAGTGGATATAATATAAGTCCACATCAGAGGTCCATTAGGGTTTGTTTTAGTCTAGAGTCAGTATAAATAAAGGCATAATCAGACATGTAAGTTAGACAATTCAGATTAATAAAACTTTTTATTTATCGCACGTGTTGTGTGTTGATGGGATAATCGCCCTTCTTTGGTTCTCTAAAGAACTGAAAAATGACTTATCGAAGAACTGACTTTGTGGTGTCATCCTTATACTTTTTGTTCACGAATCAATATTCGTTGGGTAAGGGTTTTCGTTTCCAATAGTGCTGGTGCGTAAGTATAAATTATATTTGTGTCACACTCCTATCAAATCTAATTTACTTGGCTTTCCGGGAATTGGTATCTTTGTGTGTGGGTTGCTTGACCGCGTGTTTAAGAGATTTGCATCATTTGGTATCAAAGCTTGACTCTATTAATCAGGTTATATCCTTTTATTTCTTATTTTTTTGTTTATACCTTCCGCGTCAATTTTTCTTTGTGTTGTCTTTATTTCGGGTCTGATCTTGTTTCAAATCAATTTCAGTCAGATTGTCTTCTTCCTATGTTATTCTTGATTAGTTGCGTTGAATTGAGTCTTTTGGGATTAAAAAAAAAGGGTGTCATATGATTCTTTCTTTCCATAATTTCTTTTTAGAGTAAAAAAAAATCAAAAAACGTTATGTAGGACAAAAGGGTTTGTTTCGCTTCTGTTTTGTTTCCACTAAACAAACCATATTGTAATTATGTCAAAATTGATATTCTGGTTATTTGGGGTGAAATCGCACAATATATCAATTTTCAACTCATTTGGACATCATTTGGTTTAGGTTCCAAATTCAGGTTTTAAAGGGGCTGATTCGAGTTAATTTCGCATCTATATATCAAATCAATTCAGAATTAAATCAAACTTGATATTCTAGTTTTTTTGGTGAGAATTTGCTCTACATATCAAATTTCAAACAATTTGGAAGTTGTTTGGTTTAGGGTCCTTTTTTGGGTCTAAAGGGGTTTGTTGCGTTCGTAAATTAAAACTCCATGTAATTTTGGGTCAGTTTTCAGTTCTCAGTGTCTTCTTACTTTCTTTATTGTCATTAGCTTTTGTTTTAGGTTCTCATATCAAAAAACATAAATGCAAAGGGAGTGTTACAATTAGGATTTCATGTATTCTGATGAGGTATTACGGTGAAAGAAGAGGAGGGTTAAAAAAGAAAGGTGGTATCAAAAGGGAAGAAATAAAGAGATTAGTGTTCTTAAAAAAGAAACCAAGAGTCTATCTTGTATTCTAGGGGAAATGCAGCAAGAACTTGATGTGTTAACGACATTACTCGATGCTGCTAGCTTTAGAAAGAGAGGAGCAAAAACATTACAATGATGATAGACGAAAAAGAAGGGCTGCTACCTTCATCCAAAGTTGTTGGCGACGATAGTTGCTAAGAAAAGAACTCTAAAAGCTTCAAAAAAAAAGGCTAAAACTTTGTCCCTTATCCTTGTTAATGATTTGACGACGATTCATCTTAAAAAGAGATGGAATGATACGATTCGTGCAACAAAAAAACAATCAGATTTGGATTCTAATGGAAAATGCGCAACTGTCTAGTTTCACATAAACAGTCATAATTCTCGTCTCCTGATATGTTGTCCTACCCTGGGTTAAAATTTCAGGTCAATTTGAGTTCGGAAAGGGATTACAATATTGGTCAACAAAGGTTGTGTGAATTTTGTTTTTTACTTCCTTTTAACCTATGGACTTCCTATTTGGCTAGGATTCTTTTTCTACAAGGATATGACAGCTGGTTTTGAGAATTTTCTAGTCTTGTAAGGATATTTAATGGGCATAATATACATCCATATAAGGGCTCCATTAGGGTTTGTTTCAGTCTAGAGTCAGTATAAATAAAGCATAACCAGATATGTAAGTTAGACAATTCAGATTAATAAAACTCCTTATTTGCCGCACGTGTTGTGTGTTGATGGGATAATCACTCTTCAATGGTTCTCTAAAGAACTGAAAAATAACTAATCAAAGAACAACTGACTACGTGACATCATCCTTATACTTCTCGTACTCGAATCAATATTCATTGGGTGGGGGTTTCCGTTTTCAATAGTGCTGGTGCCTAGGTACAAGTTATCTTTGTGTCACACTCCTATCAAACCTGATTTGCTTGGCTTTTCAGGAGTTGATGTCTTTATATCTGGGTTGATTGACCACATATTCAAAAGGTTCGCATCATCCTCTTAGAATTAAGAATATGTTCTTAGCAAAAATATCATTAAAATTAATTATATCTCAAAGGGAAATAGAAATGTACTATGGTCTATGACTAAAAATATAAGTTTCTTATATATAAATTAAATTGTTCAAAGTAATGATGTTTTTTATTCTCTAGGATCTTCCTAGAGCGATAGCCCATTGACCTTCCAAGGATAGGATGGATTCACTCCTCCTAATGTGATTGCACATTTACTTTGGAAGGAATCAAACGTCTTCCTAGTGCTACAACATAATTTACCTTGGAATAAATTGGTATAGTTTCCTTTGTGCAATCACAGATCTCTCTCAGGATAGGATAAACATTGCCTCATAAACATGGATGGATATAGTCTCCCTAAGACGATAGCCTACAGCCTTCCACAAATGGGATGGATTCACTTCCCCTAATGTGAATGCACATTTACTTTGGAAAGAATCAAACATATCCCTTGTGCTATGACACAATGTATCTTGGAAGGGATTGACATGGTTTTCCTAGTGCAATCACATATCTCTCCAAGGTTGGGATAAACATTGCCTCAGCAACGGGGATAGAAACGGTATTTCTAGGGTGATAGCCCCTCAGCCTTCTAAGGAAGGGATGAATTCATTCGCCCTAGTGTGATTACACATTTACTTTGGAAGGAATCAAATGTCTCCCTAGAGCTATGACACAATTTACCATGAAAAGGATTGACATTGTCTCATTGGTGTAATCACACATCTCTCCAAGGATGTGATAAACACTACCTTAGCAACGAGGATGGATACGGTCTCCTCAGGGTGATAGCCCTTCAACCTTTCAAGGATGGGATGGATTCACTCCTTTTAGTGCTATTGCACATTTACTTTGGAAGGAATCAAACATCTCTCTAGTGCTACGACATAATTTACCTTGAAAATGATTAACATGGTCTTCCCAATGTACTCATAAATCTGTTCAATGTAGGACAAACACAATTACAACAGTAGGAATAGGTTCCATTCACCCGATACACTTACTTTTTCTTCAAAGATAGGACAAACAAGGCTTTAGCAAATATGTTGTGTTCTTATAAGAAAGATAACCATAAGCTCCTCCACAGATTAAATTTGAAGTTTCTCAATGCAACTTACTACCTAGAGGCTTTTAACAACCTATTATAGATACATCTAAACTAAAAAGTGGAAGCCTACAAGATCTCTTCTCGATTCCAAGAAGGAGGTAGAACCCTTCTAAATCTTGTTAAGGTTAAATGATTTGAAACTTAAAAACCAGAAATGTTTAACTAATTATAAGCATCAGACCTAAAAACATTTAATTAATTATGAGCTTTAGACCCATAAATGCTTAAATAAGTATGGGCGTTGGACCAAGATAAAATCTCTATAAGAACTCTAGACCTTTACAACTCAAAATTAATAGTGAGATAAGTGAATTCTATAAAAGAGAAATGATGTACATGCTACATGAATAAATCCCATAAGATCGGGGCTAGTGTGTGTGTGTGTGTGTGTGTGAATAGGGGTTTATTAACTAGCTCAAGCTCCTCGCCTAGATATTCCCCACACTAGGCAGCAGTGGCCCTGACTAGGAACACGTCTGCAAAATCCAGAACCAAGACTGGATAAAAGGCACTTCCATGACCAGAGATCATAGAGATGTCTGACACGATGGTGAGGATCCTTTTCAGCACTTTCACCACCTTGAGGTCAGTCTCTCTAAGACCCAACTTTCAACCAACAACTTCCATGACCCGCCTCTCTTCATCCTCTAAGGAGGGAAAATCAAAGGCAACACGGCTAAGAGCCAAATAGGAAAAAACATCCTTGAACTCCTCAAGGCCAGCCCTAATGGAAAACCTAATTGCTTCTTCCTCTACCGGTAGAACAGGAAAATAAGGCAAAGAAAATTCCACCAGGGGAACCTCAATAGATGAGACTGGAACACAGGATTTCATCAGGGTATAAACCCTTCTCTTTTTAAAACAGGCGATAGCACTCGTAATCATTGTAAGAGGAGTCAAATTTGCTTCTTTCCTAGTTGGAGGGAAATCACTACCCTAACTTTTATGGGGGTTATGGCTTCCACAGTTGTCTCCTCAAGGATAAAACCCTCAGCATGAGGGAGTTCACCAACTATGATGGGGTAGTCTTCCATCACTTTTTCATCGCTGCCTCCATCAGCAATAAGACACAAAGACCTTCTGAGTGAACTCTTTTCCACAGACCTTCATGAACTTTCTCCTTCTCCTTTAGTTATTAGTCTTGCTAAGAAACAAAAACACAACAAAGAAAGGAAAAAAAACAAACTTAGTTGCAAGGAAACAAAAAGATAGGAAAAGCAACATTCTATGCAAGGTAGCCTGGTTGTATCCTATAGCCATCTTACTAACTTCGTATTTAGTTGAAGTCGAGGCCAATACAACACAGGTTTTCTCCTCATTCGAGCTCAGACAAAGCCTGTTGTTTACTTCATAGGAGGGACCCTCCAGTAATGGGAACATCCCTAGACTTCTTGCAACCCCTCTCTAGGATTAACTATCTTGTTGTATCATATTACCAACCATCTCCCCCTCCACTTCTTGACATGTGTTGGCTTTCCAAACAACATCCCCTTCATGGTGCTAGTGGGTCTATTGGCAAAGGTAAAAAAACCAATGCGCATCATTTCCATCATCAATGCCAACAACCAATTGGTAGCGGTTTTTTAAAATATGAACCGTAGGTTTGAGCCCAAATAACCTATAAAACTTTTCAAATAAGGACAAAATTGTCCACCCATTAGGATGCAGCTAACCTAGACCCAGCTTGTAGTAACTAAACACCTCCTTTACGAACCTTTAAAGAGGGAAAGAATACCTCATTGCATACATACAGATAAGGTAGTGATTTCAAAGTAACCTTGGGTGGAACTTAAGGTCTATTGGCTAATACGCTCAGTAGAGACGGGTATTTGAGCCACGTACTCTCTCTATTGGTTGTGAGACATATATTTTATGTCCTCGACATATATGTTACTGAGAATATCATCCTTAGGAGTCTGAATCAACCTCATTATGTCTTGAGCATCTCTAACAGTGGTAGGAGAATAACTCTTAGAAGAAGGGTTGCTCGCCTCCCTACCAGAGAAGGACGCCGATGTACCGCCCCTTTTGTTCTGGGACCCGGTCTAATAGGCCCTTTTCCCCTACCATTTCTTTTAGGCTCTGGTTGAAACTTGAACTCCTCTTCTGGGGTAGGAGCACCTCTCTTTTTGGAGACAAATCAAACATTTCTAGGGTCCATTTATTCTATTTAAAAGAAAGAAAATGAAAAAGGTTTTGGTAAAGATAATGCCTGAAGTGGGTTTTTTCTCCTCTCAGATTAAAGTATAGATGATTTAGGGTCTCTTTGTAGGAGCAGTTTTTCAGAAATCACAAAAGGTGAAAGTAAAAGAAAACTCAAGAAGCATGAACAACTAGGGTTATAAAGAAAAATTCTTTTCATTCCCACCGTCAGATGCAAAACCTTTCATGTCATCACAGATCTCAAGAAGTTTAATCAATTACTACATTGAAAGCTAGTCACCATTTTATTTCTCAATGAACATCTCCTCCCTGTAAAGATGAGCAACCTAGACTTAAAGATCCCAAATGACATGCAAGGTCTTATGGAGATGGTGAAAAGACTCTCGTCTACTACTGATAGAGACTCCTAAAATATTTATGTATAATGCATAAATGTATTGAGGGGCTACTGATAGATCAATGTTTTTTTTAGTTTTACCTGGATCTTTTTTTCTAAGGAATGACTAAAGATAGGGTGATAACCCCACTTTTTTAGGCTTACCCAAGTGTTGGGCGTAGGCATATGTGGGTCTAACGAGCTGTCAGATCCACCATCTCTAGGCTCAACCAAGCGTTGAGCCCATAGTTTTTTTGACTCCATGAATTCTTAGGCTCCATAATTGGACTATAAGTTAGAGATATTTTACTTCTTAATTAGTCAAAAGATATTTTACTCCTTGACAAGTCAAAATATATTTTACTTATATTTTTGCCCCTTCCCTTAAAAAAAAAAAAAAAGACAAGCCATATAGGCTATAAAAGGGGCCATGAAAATCCTTCAAAAAGGTTAGATTTTTTCTTCAACTCCTTATGGCATATCTATTCTTAGAATTCTTCTCTAAAATATGATTGTATTTTCTCTCAAATGATATTTACTTAAACATATGAGAGTTCAAATTTATCAAATGTGACCTTTTACAGGATCAAACACTAGCCACCAACCGCTTTGGTAAATTAGATTGTCAGAACCAAGAGATTAACCAATTATCCAAGATATAAGTCTTGGCCCACAATCTCAAGGGGAAGTTTTGAACCTCATCAAAAGTGTCAATGAATATTTTGATGATGAATTAAAGATCAATTTTTTAAAAAATAAAAATTTATTTGTAGTTAAAAAATAAATTAAAAAGAAAGGAAGGACTAGATTTAACAAAAAAAAAAAAAAAACTGACCCCATTTGAATATTGGTATAGAAAACTTCAATTTACTCCCTAAAGTTCTACTTTATCTATTATTTGATCAAGAATAAAAAATGTCATTTGCCATAAATTACAACATGTCATCTGATTAGACAAAAAATATTAGAGCAACTCCTTTTAAAAAAATAATCAGCCACATGCTCCTAGGCTTTCTCATTCCTAACGTACTAGATCTAAGAACGCTTGACCTCAAAATACTAATGTTTTTTTTATTAGACCTATAAATTAAGAAGGAATGTTGTGATTAAATATTTTTTATGCATTTATTTTTTAATTAGTGTTAACTCCTCCTTTTCGATTTATTAGTTTATATTTTTTGTATTTTATTAAACATAAACAACTCTTTCTATTTCTCAATTAAAAAAACCATAATATTCAAAAATACATTTTATAATACTAATGCCTTTTTTCTCTTTCATTAAAAATAATTTAAAATTCTAATTGCAGGAGCACGGGTAATAGAACTGAAATATTCTTATAATGTATTGAGAGATGGAAATTGTAAAATTTGAACGTAATAAAACAAGACAGGTGTTAAAGAAGTTAATATTTTTTATATATTTTTTAAAGGTTATTTATCATAGTTTCATGAAAAGAGGTTATTTATAACAGTGATATAATTACTTTTTAAAAATAAAAAGAAAATATTTTTAATTTCCGTTTTCTCATGCATGACTTTTGCCATGGAAGCCCATCATAGAATACGTACATAATAATAATAATAATACGAAAAGAAGAAGATTGATTTGATATCAGAGCTAAAACTGCAACTTCAACTCCATTTCTTGTGCTGTCAAACATCCATCCAACCAAAACAGATTCAAATTTGAAAAGAAGGAAAAAAAAAAAAAAAAACATTAAAGACAAGTAACAGTGGCTATAGCCCCTTCGATTTTCTTTCCCTATATATATAAGTAGCATCAGCATTAGGAATGGTTCTGGTGGACAAGCTTGATTGAAACCAAAAGTCATCGTCTTCGCTTTAATGCTGCTGATGCAGTGGGTACCTGACACCAGCTGCCAGTACTCTCTGCTGTTCCATCTGCTCGGAAATTAACGATACAAGTCATGATTATAATAATGTTTCTGTTGGTCTCCATCAGTGTACAAGACATACACTGCAAAGTGAGAAACAAAAAGATCTAAAAAGTGCTGGAAATGTTAGCAGTGTACTTGGAACAGTTCGTGCAACTTGTTCTTGAGGTAGCAGTACTCGTGCTCCAGCAACTCCAAAGCTCGCAAGCACCTGAATTAACAAACTCAAAACATCTCTGGTTAGCTACCTACAATCTCTCTCTCTCTAGGTCACATGTGTGCGTGCACTTTAGGGGAGTAGGTAAGAAAAAAGAAATGAGCACGAATAAAGAGGGGAAATTGGAGGGGAGGGGGGGGGGGGGGGGGGCCTACCCAGCACGGTTGTTTTGTTCAGAAGCGGCGCGAAAGGCAACGCACACATTTCTGACTCTTTTGGCACCAATACTGGAGCTGCTTCCCATGAACTGATTCAAATGGATTCCCATTTTCTTGTAGTCAGAGAACTCTCTATCCAACCTGCAATCGCAGTGCCCATCAGTTTTGCACTACACACCCCATTAAAGCAAAGCCCATTGGAGCAAGAAAGAAGAAAGTGAGTAGCAGGAGAGGGGAGGAGGATATGATTACAAGAGGCCCCTCAGATTACGTAGAAGTTTCTCGGACTCATGGAAGTAGATGGTGACAACTTCAGATACGAAATTTGGGGAGCTTTCATCTTGAAGCTGCTGGAGCTGCAAGAATTGCTCATCTAGCACTCCCTAACACAGCAAACCCAAAATTGGTGTCATGATCGAGCTCTTAAAATGAGAACAAATTTTAAGGAAAATTTGTAAGAAACATGGAAAGGTGGTGACACACACACACAGAGGTTAATTACCTGGTGGAATAGTATTGCCAGCAAACGGCTCATATCGGCTCGTAACCGATCCACACCCCACCCAAGCATCCACAGAGGAAGACCCGTTTTGGCTACTTACTTGGTTGATCCCACAAGGCGCTGAAATTCTTTATGGCTAGGAGTAATCCCTAGAACACAGTTTGCATTAATCAAATACGTGCAGGGGTGGGTTTAGCTAGGGTTTTATCTGGTTTTTGTATGTATGAATGTATGCATTGAGGGCCTGTAGTTTGGATGACAACTATTTAAAGGGTGCTGCTGCCTTCGACCCCAACACATGCTACAGTAAAATAGCTCCTAAGAATTTTCATTTGCTAATGGTAAATTAATTAATTAACTATATATCAAATAGAATATGTTCTCAAACCGAGGCGAAAGGCGCATGTATAAAAATATTAACTACTCCTTGAACATACTAAGTGTTAAAAGAAAAGGATATTCAATGTTTAGGCTTTTCCGATCTCCTCTCTTTCCATGAAATTGTTTGGTGCGCTATCAAGTACTCCTACTTGGATGGATTAAGATTGTTTCATGCTTCTTTCTTTCAAATTTTTTTCATGTTCTTATATAAACCAAAGAATTTAAAGTGAATTCACTATGGATACGTTAAAGATGACGAAACTTTTGACTAATCGCAGAGCTTTTTCATTGTTTTAATTTAAAAATTAAATTAAAAGTAAGAAGATGCATGATCATGCCATGAATATTTGAATTGTGAAGTAAGTAATGTTAATTTTAAAAAGGTTATTATATACAGCAAGTTTTAGCTTTTATAGACTAAATTTATCAAACTAAAATTAAAAAATAATCAGATGAAATATTTAATATTAAGAACAAAACAAAAAAAATTAAAAAATATATTCAAATACGTCTAAGATATATTTTTATTTATAATCATTATATCATATGTACAATTATGTTTTACACGCACAAATTAACATGAAATTGAACATCTAATATAAATTATCAATTTTAAAAATATAAAATTGTCATATATAACCTTGTAAAAGATATAATTTGTGCACAAAAACCCTTTTATTTATTTATTAAAAGCCCCTTAAATAAAAATCTCAGGTACAAATTGGTTAATAGTTGAGAGTCGTGGAATGAAGATTTTGATATTAGATTTTATAAATAAAAAAATGTTTTACTGGATTTTTTAGATAGGATAAATCTTTTTGTAAAGGAGTTTTGGTAATTATCCAGAAAGTTGTTCTTTTTTAAAAAACAACAATATTAATTCTAAAGAAGTTTAAACCTTTGAAAATATTGTGTAATTTGAACATGACTAGTTAAATATCATGATTTGTCCAATTTCGACATTGACTAATTAATTAAATTCCAATCTCAATTTCCACTCCAGACCAAAAGGAGCATGAACTTTTTAAGCCCTTCTTGGTGGTGGCATGAACTTATATCTCAGGCATGGAAAGTGAAGGCACGTGGCACAAGTGAGTGTGTGACAGAAATTTATTTCTATTAGTATTATATGGAGGAGGAGGAGGAGGAGGAGGGCGGGCGTGCGGTGTGGTCCTTATCGAGGTGAATGTGGGGTATCAACCGGACCATCCCCTACAAACTACAGGTATGGGGAGGTGGTGACCTGTTGCTCCCGTTCCCAGTTGCTTCGCGTGCTGCCTGTTATGGCAGGCTAGGGCGGCGTTCCGCCCCACTTCTTGCCCGACAACTGCCTGCAGCCGGTTGCTTGTCAGTCACCTCAGCACACACACTACTCTAAGAGACTTGAATTAAACAAAAAAGAAAACATAAAAAATTGAAGAAGCAGAGAAAAATATTTACAACTTTTTTGTGCATGTTGCCAAGATGACCCTATTACTCTTGGGCTAACTTCTTACCCCCATTCACTTTTTCTCTGGCTCTTCTTTTCTTTCTCGAGAAAAATGTTGAGTGCAGACAGAAAAAAGGAGCCCAAAAAACAAGGCTACAGGTAGACTTTCTAGCTGCTAGTGATGACAAACTTGAAAAATATTTTCTTTCTAAAATTATCACATTTAATTAAAAATATCAATTAAATAGCATAGTTGAATTTTTTTTATAGCTCAAATTAAACAAAAATATATTACAATTAGAAAATATAATTTTTATAGCTTGTCGTTATAAAAATAACAATATCATTTAAAAAATATTAAATTAATAAAAGAGATAAGAGAGAAGAGAAAAAAAAGTTAAAGATACATTGAAATTTTAATCACAACAACATTAATATTATCAAAAAAAATTCAATAAGAAAAATCAAACGACATAAAAAAAAAATCATTAACAGTGATTCAAGTGAGCCACATTTGTCTTCTAAAAATGGAGAGTGACTCACTTTTCTTTTACAATAAATGTAACTCACTCGAGTGATTGTTGATAGTTTTTTATAGTGTCATTGCAATCATTTCATCAAGATTTTTTATAGTAATCAGAATTTCAATGTATCTCTAATATATTTTTCTTTATCTACTCTTTTCTTTTCATTTAATATTTTTTAAATAATGATGCTATTCTAAATAGCAATGTATTTCACACGGGTGATAAGTATAACCTATGTGATTTCACCAATTTTTCAAAACAAAATTAGCCTTTGAGAAATTTGGGTGTGGCTTGCAAGATTTTGTCTTTGTTAATGTTCTTATGACTCAGATGATAATAATGATGTTTACTTTTCAAAAGGGGAAGTGATGGTTATTTGGACACGAAAGTCAGGGCATGGTTTGGTAGCACAAAAATAGAGGTCGGTGTCTCTCTAATTGCTCCATCAAGTAATCCGGATTCATATGATTTAATTTTTATATATATGATTAAGAATCCATCTGCAAGCTTGAATATATAATGGGAATTATTTATTTTAAATTATTTAATTATGCACCTTTATGAACTTTATAGTACGTCACTCCTAATATTTACATTCATCCACACAAAAAAACTACTACTTATAATTACAGTTTACTCCCACTTTTTTAAATGTCAAGTTAGAAGACATTAAAGACGGCTACTACTACTATTAATAATAATAATAATAATAAATTAAATTAAATTTTCCTACTTGAAAATTTACCCATTTACCAATCCTTCCTTCTCCTACTTCTAATTGAATTATTCATTCTTGTACTGCTTACAGATGACTCCTTCCATAGCCTAACATTAACAATATGCAAGTTTGACCTATCTTTATATAAAAAACATATTTTTATTCATTATACTTATTTAAATTATACATTTCATGAGTGTTTAACTATAGAAAGTATTTATTTTTCTTTATTTGCAAGGTCACTATCATATCCCAAATATTTAATAACTAGATCCACAACATGTTTGTTGCACGGACATTTTCTTACGATTCTATAAAATTATACTAAACATTTGTATCATTATTGTCAATAATATTTAATACTATATGAAAAATACAACATCTTTAACACCACTATAAACATATCAAATTTATCTCATCTTATTATATTTTTTATTTAAATCTTTGAAACACTCGAATTCATATCAACATCATAATAATCTATGTTAATGTTTTCAACCTTACTACTTCCATAAAATCATAACGTATATTTTTAGTTCATACTATTTTTAGTTCATAGTCCAAAATAAATTAAAATTCATTACCTTCTTCCATACTCGCATGTCATACTTTGGTTAAATTTTGGTTTCTTCAATCCATATAACATCCCTAACATTCATGGTCACTACTTTGGTTCATTGTTCTCATTTGTTCATTCCAACACATATTTCACCATTTTCGATGATTAAATTGTTTCTTTATTAATTTATTTTGATTTACATGGTGTAATACGTGGCTCATCCATTATCCTTAATTGTCAATCCTTTTTAATCATATGTAACTCATATTTTAAAATATGTTATACCTTGTCATTGTAGCTGTATTAACATTTAGTATTTTAGACCTATTTTTACTATAGATTTACATTTTACACATTAAACTTCACTGTTGTGGTTAATTAAATTTTTCATATTAGATTTTTCTATTATGATCCATTTAATTCTCAATATAAAATTCTATCACAGTAAATTTCACTTTCACAATTATTTTTCGCCATTGCAGTTAGTTTAATCATGAATAATTCCTTTGTTGTGGCCTATTTATTTCCCACATATTAACTTTCTTGCCCTAAAAGAATAATCACTTAATATTATTTTTATGTCTCATAGGCATCATTTTTTTTTGTTAAACCAGGGTATCTCAGACGCTGACCCAGACTAATCTCTCGATCCAAGTGGCAAGGCCTCCCAAGCGTCCTTCTTTGATAACATTAATTCTATGACTAACAGGATTAATGTCTGATTTCATGCGTCGTTGTAAGATCGAGTACTATTGAACTATAAATTCATTGCTTATACAATTAATTTAGAGACGTGTAATTAGTGGAGGGACCAAATTAAACAATTAATGTTATTAAAAGGAGAGGAATGCAATTAAGTACGGCTAAACTGTTCAAACCTCCCATGAATTTAAGGTTATTTGGGAATTAATTTGTTTATTCTCAATTATTTCAGGTTTAGCCTTTCTACACTACACTATAAAACTAATACAGTGATTTAAATTAATACCCTCATCCTCAACAATCTTAACCTAATTAATTATTCATAATTTTTTTATGGAATTAATTTTAAATTTTAAAAATAAAATAAACAAGTTTAATCATAAAAACAAATATTCCATGAATACCTCAAACTTATTATAATTAGCTTCTACATCAATTTCACTATTCTCCCTTGCTGCCCTGTTCAAAGCACTTTATAATTTAGAATCATGGAAAGGTCTGGACCTCGAAGAAATTAGTTAATTTAATTATCATAAGAAAGAAATGTACTATGAAGGTACACATGCGCTATTCTACTTCCTAGCAATCGATTGCACCTATGTTGTCTGAAAACCGTACAACACACACAAAAACAAGAAGCCTTCCGAGCTATTAGTTAATCATCCTCTTGTATTTTTGTCTCTACATAACCTCGACAAACTCACTGGAAAAGCATGCCTTCTAATGACGTATGCAAATTCTATTCGTTAATCAATTTAATTATACAATACATCATGGGTTGTCAGATTATTATCATATTTATCCAATTAACCTTAGATTTTTTTTATTCCAATTAACCTTTCTCTGGATTAACATATGTTTGACACAAAATCTTTAGACAGTTATCATTTGTTTTTTAAATTATTTTTTATTTAAAAATATATTAAAATAATATATATTTTTTATTTTTTAAAATTAATTTTTAATATTAACGTGTCAAAATAATATAAAAACATAAAAAAATAATAATTTGAAACAAAAAAAATCTAATTTTTTTTCAAAAGTTTTTTTTTTTTAAAAAAAAATAGGCTCTAAAATAATTAGGGTAAAACCCCATCTCTTTCACTATTAGCGAAGGAGCTCCCCATTTTGTTTTTAAAAAAATTTTATCTTCCAATTTTTTCTACCACTTGAATCATTTTTAACTTTTTTTCTCAACTTAATCGTTTTAAATTTAATTAATTTTAAATTAATCTTTATAATTTATTTAAATTTATTATTTATGAAGTTATCGCATTCTCAAACAAACATCTTGATATTTAGTTAATACTCAATTTTATGAGTGTCTATTTTGATTGAATCCATTTCCGCGTTTTTTTTCTTCTTAATTTCATCCTCCAAGATTCGTTGATTTTGAATTGCTTTTCGTAATTTGCCTCAACTTGCTTTATATGAGGTTATCGCAGTCTCAAACAAACATCTTGACATTTGGTTAGTTTTTAATTTTGCGAGCGCCTATTTTTATTATTATATCATTATATAAAAATAGTTTTTTAAAAAAGTTATTAAACCCAATGGAGTTTATAATCTGGATCGTAGGTTCGGAGTGTTAAATCGTGAAACCCGAGTCAATTCAAAATGTCACCATCTCAATATTAAAAAAAAGATGTCACTTTCAATTTTTTAAGTCAAACCACGTGTTTTACTGGTCATATAAGTTGTCTTGACAAGAAGTTGGGTTGGGAGGTTTCAAATTTGACCCACTGAGTTGAGTTTAATAACAATACCAAATAGTTTCATGTGGCCTAGATATTATTTTCATGTTTTAAAAAAACTTCATCTAACTTGTAACATAGCACAGACCAATAAACTAGTTGCATCTAAAAGAGTGAGAACATCAACTCACCTCCTTCACTATTCATATGAATAGTGAAGGAGGTGTATTTTTTAATTTTCTTTAATTATTTTTTCAATTTCATTATTTAACTTTTTCTTGATTTTGAATTTGTCTTGATTGCTTTCTTTGATATTATCGCAATATAAAACAAATATCCTGACATTTGGTTTGAGTTTAATTTTATAAGCATCTATTTTTTGCTATTGTATAATTAAGTAAACAATATATTGAATGAAAAAAAGTTCTTAAACCTAGTGGTGTCCATACCCTGAATTGCAGATTTAGAGGGTTAAGCCGTGAAGTCTAGGTCGATCCAATATATCGTCGTCCTAATATTAAAAAAAAGTCATCTTGAATTATTCTTTTAAATCAAATCACGCTTTTATTGGTCATTCAGGTAGCTTTGGAACCTATCAAGTCGATTGGATCATGTCGGAACAACTCTCACACAGTTAAATTTTAAACTTGAGCTATACAAGATATCAGGTTAGGTAGTTTTAAAGTTTACCTACAAGACTGAATCTAATAACAAAGCCAAATAATTCTCAGCTGTCTAAATATTTTTTTGATGTTCAATTATTTCTTGATTTGAGTGCAGCATAACACGACGATGTCAACTTATATGTCTTTATATAATTTCTTAACCAATGATTGTGTTTACCTAGCAATCATTTGGATGGAAATCACACTCTGAATTCCAGAATGATTAAACACATCTTTATCTAATTAAGAAATTCATTATTTATGAACAATTTGTTCACTTTTTTTTTTAAATCAATTTGTTTTATCATCATTATTGTCATAATCCAAATTTTAACCCCTTGTTTTTTTATAAATATTTTCAAAATAAAAAAAATATTCTTGAGGTATTTGCATCATTTTCAGTATTTTTGGCGTCTTCTCAAAAGGATTCAAAATTCAAATTTCTTTTCAATGCATATTTTTAAAATTGTTGATTTTAAAAAAGAGAGTGAGTGTGTGTGTGTTGCTTTTTCTTTTTATTACTTGTATTTATCTTGTGGTAAATAGAAAAAAAAGAAAAAGATAAAAAAATAATTAACAAGATCTTTTAATTGCATACAATCAAATTCTAAAAAAATTCATGCATATTTTCTATAAAAAAAATTGGTAAAATTTTTTATAATGTTAAAAAATACAAAATTGATATCGTAACTAGTTTATAATAATCCATTTGGATTAGGCCAAAATTTCAAAAATACCACAAACATTATTTTGTTTAATTACTATTTGAGGTATAAATTTTGCAATGTAATGTGTACACATGGTATTAAATTAAATGAATTAATAGCAATAAGCATTAGAAATTACTTGTATCAAGCAAATAATTACAATACTAAAATTTGGGTCTTAGAGTGGTTATGATTTAACTTAATAAGATAGAGACTTCCTCATGAAGGAGATTTGCTCTGAACCTTAGGTAGGACCAATGGATAGAAATATGACTTAAAATAACAATCAATCAACAATGTAACTTATCTTAGATAGGGTGCGCCTGGGGTAATACGTCTTTTCTTTGCACAATTAGTCCCTTTACCCAGACTCACGTGGACCATATGTTTCCTAGTGACTATGATAACTAGGTGACGACTCCATCAAATTATAACTTTATGGTTACACCCAAACAAAACCCCTCTTCATTTCCAGGAGGCAAATCCACCATTCGATGCCGTGCACGACACAACAATTAATATAAAAACACTAAAGTTGCTGGTGAAGTTACTGTGTCTCAAGACACAGATTACTATTCATTATAATAGTGTAATCAGTATATTGCCCTTTGGTTAATTAAATTTTTAACTTGGCTTCAGGGGTAGGTTGGTCTTTTCACAATGACATAAATGCTTTTTAAGGGTTGTGTAGGGCTATTTTGGTAATTGTGTTTTTTAATGCATAGTAAAATTACTCATTTAACCCTTGAATTAAATAATCCAATATCTACTACACAATGGCATTTTGTATTCTTACTTTTTATAGAATATTGTAATTACTTCGATACCCTTAAAGATAAAACCATTTAAACTTTCACCTAAGGGCTTTTTTTCAGTTTACTTTGTTTTTTAATCTAAATTTCAAGGGTCCTAGGGGGAATTGTCGTAAATTATATTTAGTAAATATAATTTTTAAAAAAACTTATTGGTTCGTGTGGATAGCCTCCATGCCATTTTGGTGGCATGAGGGGTAGCGTTTGGAAGCTCCTGGTGTCCCCAACCCCATGAGATTTGGCACTGGCGGTCATTTTCCCCCATTTCTTCTCTCTCCCCTACCCTAGATTTCCACACTAACCCTTGCAAAATTCAAGAACAACCCTTGATTTATTAGTTTTTCAGATTTGGTCCTTATTCTTTTTATTATGATTTTTTTTATCTTTAATGATCTATAAAATTGGTTTGTTTTTTCAATTTAACCCCTATTACATTTTTAATCTTTCAAATTTAGTCCTTATTATTTTTGTCGCATGTGTACGACGTCACAATGATCATCCTCCTAGATTGGGATCGTCAGGAATAATGTGGGTGGAAAGAACAAAGAATTCTTGTCTTTAATCAGTAAAAAAAGAGAATAGGATTCGCCACCTAGTATTTTGGTTATTAGGAACCCTAATAAGTCTCATACTCTGGGTAAGGGGACTGATTGCATAAAAGAAAAGGTATTAGCACCCCTAGTACGTTTTACTTGAAGTAAACTGCATTATTTATTTGTCTTATATAAACAAAGGAAATGTTGTGTTTTCTAACCGTTGGTCTGTTTAAAGTTTAAGAAAACTCTTCCTCAGTAAGGAGGTTCTTATTTTATCATATTAAAAACCTAACTGTTCTAATGCCAACATAAAAAAATAAACAATCTTTTTATTTAATATCAGAAATATATCTTACGTATAAGTTCATAATCTTGTATATTAAAAGAAACAATCTTCTTTAATATTAGGAATATATTTTATATATAAGTTCATAATCCCGCATATTAAAAGAAACAAAAATATTTTTTTTGGTATTTTTGAAATATAGGCCAAAATCCTTTGGAATTTTACAAACTTGTTGTAAAATCCATGCATTTTTTTTTTAAAAAATCAAAGTATTTTAGATTTTTTTTAAAAAATGCTTAAATAACTCTAGGATTTTTATCTATATGCAAGAAAAAAAATATTTTTTATTATTTTTAGGCTTTGTTTGGCAAAAACTCATTTTTCTTTGTAATAAAACTACCAAAAATATGCTTAAATGGTGTTTGCTAAGCACACCCTTAAACTCAAAAACCCTTTAACAAAAATTATGGAAAACTAAACAGGGTATTCAACCCTTTGACCCAAATGTTTTTTTACTCAACCCTACCCGACCGGGTAAACTCGATCGAGTTAACCTGAAATTTTTTATTCAACCATAAACTGAATCTAAAATCCTGGTTTGACTCGAAAACAACCCAAAAACAAAAAATAGATAAAATGAGTTACTATCAAGAACACCAAGAACAATCAAGAACACTAAGAACATTGCCTAAAGATATCCATTCACTTTGATTATCACTTAAACATCACAATTTTGTCAAAATAGGGTCCGGTTCTAAACCGAAACCCTAGGATTAAAAAATGTTAAAATCATGTTATTGATGCAATTAAATTGGTTAATAATACATAAGGAAGGGTTATGTGCAAAGAAATGGACCAAAATTAATCCAATCCTAAGGGCTAAGACAATGTTCTTTCTAAGAACACGAAGAACATTGCCTAAAAATTCAGAAAAATTCCCAAGGCAATCTCTGCCAAACCTAGAAATAGGCATTTTTGGCTTTTAAAACATACTTTTTTTATCCAAACAAGTCACAATATCATACACAAATATACTTGAACCAAAAAACTAACAAAAAAAAACATCAAAGTATCAAAATCAAGTATGAGGTACCAAATCAAAAAAACTATTAACTTAAAAAACAACCTATATATTCATGCAATATGGATTCAAAATTAATTTTCTAAACCCATTTTGTGCATGAATAAACCTAACAAACCTAGGATAAACACCCTTGCTTTAACATGCATAATTTAAGTTAAACAAAAACTAAAACAACATTGCTTATAAAATAGAAACTTAAACCGCTACTTTAATGTATCAAAAACTAATATCTTTTCTATGCTTGTAAACATAAATATAAAACTAACAAAAATAATAAAACAAAACAATAAAAGTAGGTCCCAAAGGACCTATTTTTTGATAAACAATGTATACTTAGAACATTTACTCTCTCTTGGTTTTTCTTTGAAAAATTTTGCCTTTCACAAAGTTGCAATGCTTAAGAAAAATTTTGTTTAGGTTTTAGACATCTACACTTATGTTTCTTAATGATATTTTTCTTATCTTATCTTATCTTTTTTTTTTCTTCCCTTTTTATTTCAGCCCCCCCCCCCCTTTTTTTTTTTTTATCTTGATGGGGGTATTTATCGGGTTTTGAGAGTCTTGAATGCATTTTTGACCACTTGATCTTAAAGGAGGTGTTGTAAACTCTTGATAAGAACCCATTGAGAAACCTTTATATATGACCACACAAAAACCAAATTGGTTTTTGCATGATGGTTACACAATCAGGACTGACTGGGTTGCTCACTTTCAAGGCCCTGTCGAAGAAATTCTGATGTCGTCGTAGCCTGAGACCACCTGAAAGTGATAGATATAGACCTTTCATTTAAATCAAACTTTGTTCAATATGGAGGTCAGTAGCTCCACGTTCATTCTTTTGAAGTTACTAACTCGATCATCCAAAACTGTCAAAACAAAGATGCAAGCTGACGAATGACACGTAATTCACATTGTTTTTATTAAGTCTGAACGACACGTTGTTTAGGGTTCTTAATTTTGGATTTGACAAATCTTAATTGATTCCCTATTCTTCCAATTGCTTTTAATTGTATCTGTAATTGCCTCCACACTTTTAATTTCATGCTTTTCACTTTTGTCAAACTCAATTGTTAACCTCAAAGTTGATCGCTATTTTCATTTTAGTCATTGGTTCTGAACTTGTGCATTTTGACCCTCTTTTGACCAACAAACTTTTAATTTATTCAATTTGGCCCCTGATTTGATCAATTTTAACCGTTACATTCTCTTGTTCTTTTCAGTTTGGTTCTTGGTTTTGAATTTCTTCAATCAAGTCCTTAATTGCCTGTCAAATTTCAATATTTATGCAATTAAGCTATTGATTTAACCAAATTAACTCTTAAAAATTTCAATTTGATCGTTAGACTTTAATTTCTTCTAATTAAAGCCTAAATTGACTTCAAAAATCAATTTTTTCTTGCAATTAAGTCCTCAATAAATTCAATTAAATCTTGAAAAATCCAAATCAAGACTTTAAACATCCAATTTTGAATTTTCCTCCTTAAACTAAATTTTCTTTACCAATAGGACCTCAATTAGTCGAAGATACATTGTTAAATTTTCTAATCTTGTATATTTTGATCTTTCTCAATCAGTCTTCAATAATTTCCTAGGCATTCTAGTATATTCTTATCATTGATATATATTTTTTTTCAAAATTGTTTTTTCATTTTTTTTTGTATTTTCTCTTTTTCTCTCTTTTTTTATTTTTGATTTTTTTTTGTTTAAATGGGGCCCCAAAATAGGTAACAACACTTTTGATTGCTATCTCTTCTATTTTTAGTCATGTTTTAAATTGATTTTGTTTTGCGATTTCACCCTCTTTATCTTTTTTCTTTCCATATCAAATTTAATCCATGTTCTTTAATTTAATTGCTATTTTTTTTGCCTTGACAAGTGTTGTTACCGACATTTGACTCCATAAAAAATCACGAGAAGAAAAAAGAAAAAAATAGAAGAAGAAAATCCAAAATACAAGAGGATATACATGAAAAAAGCCTAGATGATTGCCCAAATTGGTGGTGAAGGACCAAAATGACAAGTGAAAAAGTTAGAGGACCAAAATATATAAGATTGATAAAATTGGCGACCCAATTCTGATTGACAAAGGGTCTCATTGGTAAAAATATTTTTATTTGGGGTAAATAAATACAAATTTGAATAGTTAAGGACTCAATGAGAATTTTGGAAGGCTTAACTAATCTTATTAAGTACATGATTACAAGGAAAATCAGTCAATTTGGGTTTTAATTGGAATAAATTAAAGTTTGGGGATTTAATTTGTTTTTTAGGTGGTTTAATTGGATGAATCAAGAACTTGATTGAAGAAATCCAAAACCAAGAACCAAAATGGAAAAAAACACGTGATTGTAAAGGCTCAAATTGATCAAATTAAAGGACAAATTAAAAGTTTGACGGTCAAGGGTCCAAGTGAACAAATAAAAAACTATGGACCAAGATGAAAATGACATTGAACTTTGAGGCTGATGATTGAGTTTGGCAGGAGTGAAATTTCATGAAATAAAAAGTTTGAGAGGCAATTACAGGTGCAATTAAAAGCAATTGGAAGAACATGGACTAAAGTGAAAATTTTCAAATCTTAAATTAAAAACCCTAATTTCTAGGGTTTAACCTAAACGACTCGTCGTGTGACCACTATTTTTTTTCATTGTTTTTTTTTTCAATTTATTTATTGTTGTTGTTTTTTTTATATTATTTAAATTAACACTTGATTAAATAACTTTGAACTCAATTTTTTTTTGTAATATATCGCTTTTTTATATATAAAAAAATTATTTGATCTGCGATGAAGCACATATCTAATAATTTCTAAAGTCATAAGGAAAATGAAATTTCTAAAGTCATAAGGAAAATGAAAAGAAAATGCAATATATATCTTGATAAGTCGTCCTAAATGTAATATTGTGAAAAGAAGAAAAGAAGAAAACCTATATTATTCGTATATCTTTTATCGTCATATATGCTAAGTTAGACAATGAAATTATTTGAAAATGATTGTGTGGTTTGGTCATGTGTAAGCTAGAAATTTTGAGAAGCGAACCCAACTAGCAACTCGTTCGAATATTATATGAGACGGGAAGTAAGCATGCTTTGGAGTGATGTAAGCACATTGTCTGTTTCAGGAAGCACTTTTAAGGGAGAATAATATTTAATATTTAAAAGTATTAATAATAATATTTAGCAGACTTCATCCATCATCATCATCATCATGCTTTTGAGCTCCCGTGCTTATTTACTATAGCCATTATTATCTACTATGTGGTAAAAACAAAACATTCTTTTTTGTCCTTTCTTTTCAGCTTTGATATTCCAAATGTCGGGAGAGTTTAATTTCATTTTTCTAGTGACCAACTAATCTCCAATAGGGTGGAAAACTCATGAGGCTAAGTTCTTTAATTTGGTTCTCAAGTAATACTATGTTTAATGACTCGTGGCTCGAGATTGTAACTATTTTCTACTTAATTGACTCGTAGTAGCTTACCTTTTTTTTAATAAAAAAAATAAGATATAAATAATACTATAGTAACATGTTAACGTGATTAGAACTTAATTATGTAATAAATTGTCGGGTTCTTGAATATCATACACGCAATGAAAATAATAAAATAAAATAATATTTGAAAATTTCTAAGATCCTATTAAATAAATCTAAAGTTGTTAAGGGATTGTAGTAAGATCTGATTTTTAAAGGCTGAATTGTTGCAAACCACAACCCGTCCAATTGTCCGGTCTCGAACAGTAACTCACATGAATCACCAGTAAGAAATCTCTTAAATCCATATTTAGGAGATATGGATTTACTAAGTCTAGAGTATTAACTCTAATTTAGTGATTTACATAGTTTTTCTATCTAATCGACAGCCCCAAAATAATAAGTTTAGCTTTATATTTATAGGGATTCCTAAAAACCCTGTAGATGATAAAATATATATTTGCCCCTTAAATGATATTCATATATTATTTAAGAATAATTTTAGAAATTTAATCAATCAAGTCCCTACTTGATTATTCTAGGACTAGAACTATAATTCCCGAATTAAATACATTCCAATGCTTAATTTCTAAAATTATTTCTAATCAAGTCACACTTGATTAATTATATCAATTTAATTTCTGACTAATGGTTCTCAATGTGTGTGATCTATTAGATTTCTAATAATTCTAAATAAATATAATTAAATAAATTAAACAATTTAATTTATTATCAATTCAGTAATTGATTAATTTATATTTAAAGATTAAATGTACCGTCTAGCAACGTGTCATGATCTCCCAAATATTGAAAAAATCATAAGTGGTTTGACTTAATTTTTCAGTGTAATTATTATATCTTCATCAATATTGTTAGACATTTTAGCATAGAGTGTATCTGCCATGTCAAATCATATTTATTCACAACATTATAGTCATTGATCATTTGAATAAAATTTGAAACTCTTTTCAAATCTCATTTCACCTTGTGCAAGGATTTAACAATCAATACTATCTGAGAACTTGTGGAACATTTAATCAATACTATTTGCAAACATGTGGAATATTTTTTTTCTAATTCACCTAGAGTGATGAATCTTCTTTTGATCATTCAAATACCTTTATATAATTTATGTTGTATCTAATGTCTGCCTATTTGTTACATTTAACAAGATAACATGTAACAAGATTAAAACATAAGACTTTCTATATAAGATAATTTAGTGATCTCAAGTCTTAGGATCACCTACACAACCGTCACGTGAGCTTTTCCATAGACACAATGCAGGTCAGTTTAGTGTACATGTCATCTGACAAATACCTACATATTAGTTCTAAGTATCCCTTATACCTCAACTTATAAGATCAATTGCTTTCTTTCATAAAGAAAAGAACATAATATGCATTAGTCTCAACAATTCTAATAAATGTCTTTTATTAAGAGAGCATTGACTAGGAATATTTAGGAACAATAATTTGATGCAATAGAAATCACATAGTTATAGTATCTTTATAATTTTCTTTACAAAGTGTTTTTGTTCCATGAACTTCATCTTTACTCTAGATTCATTTATTAAACATTAAATTCATAAATTAAATATAAATAAATATTAAAGATAAATAATGCTTTTATTTAATAAAATTAAATATGTTCTACATTAAAAAAATAGTATCATGTGTAACCAATTGATTGGCTACAAGACATATAAATCAATCTAAATTACATGTCATCACCGAAATCACCCTTTTTTTTCTTAAAGTTGATGGAAAGTTCCTCCAATTTCCCAACTCTCATCTTAGTCCCTGGACTTTAAATTTAAAGTCAAAATTTTAAATTTTGTCCCTTCGAGAATTTTCTTATGTACACATTGATACTACCAATAAATTTTGAAGGACAATTTTAATCTATAAGAATCTAGCTTTTATTTTTTTTTACAAGTGTTCATTTGTTTAGCAGCCAGGATCGTGATTCATTAGCATAGTGTCCTCATTAAAATACAACCGAACAATATAACAAAATTTAAATTGTAATTGGATCAGTGAATATTTTTCACCACGGTGCCTGAGCCTCTAGCCATTAGAGTCCATGATAACAGTGACCAGTCATTCTTGTCCTCAAGAATAAGGAGGTGTTGTAACTTGTTCTTGGTGTCCTCCGTTGAAATTCTAATGGCAAGTGGTGATAAAGATGGAGCATTTATTGTAACTTGATCCTTTATTTTTTTAAATATTTTCAACATATAAAAAATCAAAAATATATTCTTGATGTATTTATATTATTTTCAGCATTTTCAGCGTCGTCTAAAAAATATTCAAATTTCCATTTTTTTTCAACGAGTCAGCTTTTAACGCGTTATTTTCAAAATCGTTGATTTTTCTTATTAAGTCGGTATTGATGTTGCCTTAAAAAAATTAAATACAAAAAAATAAAAAATAAAAAATATTTGGACAAAGGTTGCTTATTTGACCAAGCAATTGGGAAATAAAAGATAATTTTCCACCTATAAACACATATGTACAAGGCATTTAATCCTCTCTTTTTAACCATCATATTCAGCCTCTCACTACCCGACACTCGACCTTCCTGGCTAAGCTTCATCTTTCTCTTCACAACCGTCGTCAATAACGACAAACCTACACCAATAACAAGACCACCTTTATAACAGTAATCTCTTCCTCTCCAGCTCGACTGAGGACCAATGGCCAATTCCTACCTGAAATGCCAAACTCTACCATACCTCTCTCCCACTGTGTATTATTGAAGCAACTAGAAAGGGGAAGAAAATTTGAGAAAACTAACCTGTTAAATAGATCTGTTAAAAAAAAATCAAACCAATCCGTGCATGACATTGTCTGTAAAAACATGAAGAGGAAGAAGTGATCTACTTGATCCACACATTTTTTGCTTGTTTTGCTGGTGGGTTCACGCATTGCAAGTGGCGGTGTCGCGTGTAGCAGACGTGCCGCCACTATTCATCCATCCTAAGAGTCTTTCAATATGCTTCCTGGTCCTGAGTTCCTAACAGTCACTCTAACCCATTTCCAACATTTGGAAAGACCATTTTGCAAAATTTTAAAATTTTAATGTGTGTTTGATTTTTTTTTTAAATTTTGAATTTTTATTATTTGTAAACATGTAATTGTGGGTTGTGAGAGTAAAATTTAGTACAAAAAATGTGTGTGTTTTGTGTTTTCTTTTTATTACTTTTTATTTTGTGTTAAATAAATGATAAAAAAGGAAAAAAGATAAAAAGTTTTAATTAACAAACGTTTTAATTACATATGGCCAACAATCCTAAAAAATAATTTGAGCATTTATTTTAAAAAAATTGAAATACATTTGCATGGATTTTACAACAAGTTTGTAAAATTCCAAAAGATTTTGGCCTATATTTAAAAAAATACCAAAACAAATTGTTTTTTTTAATATACGGGATTATGAATTTATACATAAGATATATTTCTAATATTAAATAAAAAGAAAATTTATTTTTATATTGGCATTAGAACAATTATGTTTTTAACCTGATAAGATAATAATCTTCTTACTGAGAATGACTTTTCTTCAATTTTAAACAGACCAACGATTAGAAAACATAATTTTTTCTCGGTTTATATCAGACAAATAAACACTATAGCTTATCTTAGATATGACATATTAGGGGTGCTCATACTTTTTCTTTACACATTAGTTCCCTTTTTCAGACTTTCATTCCCTCCTTTTACTAGTAAAAGACAAGAATTAGTCAACCAACCCTTACTTGCTACATGGATCCAAATATGTTGACTAAGCTGCATGATTTCCTTGTTCTTTGAGGTTTGCTTTTATAAAAGAACTTAGCTCTTGTTTATTGTAATAGTAGATAATTTCCTTGGTATCAATTTGCATCTGCTAGCTCTTCCCAGATATGTTTATTGTCCAGCATAATTTATTATTTACCATGAAACACCTAAAGGATAAGGGTATAGGTTAATTAGCTAACGAAGTCTTAAGGACAATTATTATAACTTTTAGAGGTGCACAAGCGAAACTTGAGAGGAGGCAACTCTGCAGAAACCTCAAGAGATGATAACCTGGGAACTTGAGTCTAGAATAGGCTCAGGATCAGATTTTGGGCCCAAAACAAGAATGGGCCAAGTTCAAGCTGAACTGGTGCAGCTTCTTACTGCTTGTGAAGGATGGCTGTTGGACTCTAAAAACAGGGGAGGGGGGGAAGAGGGAAAGAATTTTGCAATCAAACATACCTTTAAGCAGCATTGATCGCATAGCTAGCCTTAGGGAGATAGAATTATGCAGACCAGAAGGTTGCCTGTGATGATGAGAAAGTCCAGTCATGGTTACTTACTTGAAATGCACTTCTTTGGATACCGAATATGGAATGAAGTTAAAGGTTTTTCGCATAGCACTCTTGACTTTTCAGTTAGATGAAACTGCGTCAGAGTGGTATGAGAGTGCAAATTTTTGATTCGATGTTCAGATTTCCAGATAATCTCTTTGCTGAAGGAAATGTTCCTGGAGAAGAGATTTTGTAATTCATTAATGTTCCTTCATGAAAATCGGGGCGTGTTAGTGGTAGGAAAGGCCCTTCAATCTTGTCAATCAAGGAATCCTGCAAGTGGTTAAGCTCCACCCCCCAACTCTAATTCTCTTCTCCTGTTTTTTTTGGTGGATTATCCATAAACTTGCCATTCATGTTCAAGATCTTAGTAAGATCTGGTCATCGGCTGATCGGCTCACCGATGACCAGATCTTCGAGTTCAACGAAGCTTTCAGCCTCTTCGCGACTGTCTCTTCTCTCACATCTCTTTTTATTTCTTATCTCTTTCTTTCTCACATCTGTTTATGTTATTTTCTCGTTTTCTTTGAGTTTTTGTTCCCTTTTAGTTTAATTTGTTGATGGAACACTGAAATATTATTACCTGAAACATATATTGGCAAAGATCCATTTAGATAATTTTCTTCGATCGAAAATATAATAGCAAAAACCAGTTAAAACAGTTTGCTGTACCTATTGCTCCGGTAATCAAACTAAGGCTTGCCATGCTTGGAAATAATGTAATTGTCAAAAGGGAAAAAAGAATTGTATTGTAGGGTTTAATTTGTTGAATAAAGTTTGATCATAGGGACTATGAAGAAGAAGAGAAAGAATTTGCTGGGGGAGAGTCTCTGAAGTCTAGCTTTGAAAATTAGGTGGAACCATTGGCTTTTGAGCTCATCCGACGTGCATGTTAGTGCTTCTTGATAATCTCTCGTCTCTGTGGCTTTTCTTTACCTTTTATCAAGAAAAAGAAAAAAAAAGATGTATTTTTCAATCTACGTGTGGTCCAAGAAGGGTGCTGGAAAGGTACAGGGACATGAACGAAGCAAAAGCATCCAAGACATGGAAACGAAAGACGCAACCGCAATTTTCATTGGCGGTTTATAAATTCAACCACTTCATTAATGGTTTATTAATTCAACCATGATTTATGTGAAAGTATGATATTTTTTAAATATTTTTTTATTTTATGTTATATTCCCAAAATTTCTACCAAATTGTATTAGTTTCACAAAAATAAAACCCTTCCAATCTACTTGATTCTTTACCGAGTTTTTGCATTTTCTTGTAGGTATTCATCACGTCAGGAGGCTGGTGAGGAAGGCAGGAGCAATTTTAACTATTTTCTGTAAGTGTCAAGAAAACGCACATCTAACCTCTCTTGTATATGTACTTGATAGGTTTTCATGCTATCCTACTAGCCGGGCTAAATTTTTTCAATAAATTAATTAAATTATAATTTAAGATATGAAATCAAAAAAACCAGCAAAAAAAAAATAAAAAAAAATTATAAAGCTCAAGATCTAATAGCCTAATATGAAAGATGAAAAATAAACTTCAAAAAATACAACGTTGATGGAAAAAACCTGAGTCAGCTTAAGGTAACTTGACGAACTAACAATCCATGATATGAAATTGAGATAAAAAAATAATTTCAAAAGGATAACCTAGTAAAAAAACTAAAATTCAATAAAAAAAAACATAAAAAAACCTTGAGCCAATTCAAGTTCACTTTACCAACCTCTTCTCGGAATAATCAAACAATAAGAAAAAGTGAAAAAAAAAGACAATGATAAAGGGTAAATAATTTAATGTAAAATGATAAAATTAGAAAAAAAAAGTCATGAAAAAATCTAGGGAAAACAATCTGAGTCAATCCGGATTAACTCGACTAACTCATCACATTCGATATGAGATCAAGAAAAAAAAATTAGACCTCCAAAAAAAGAGCGTAACAAAAGAGGTCCGAGTTAAATAAAAAAAATATTGTGAACGAAAATGGAAGCTGACCTGAGTTAGCTTGACCAACTCGCTTTCAAAAAAACAAAATAAATAGAAAGAGAAACGAAAAAATGACAAAGTTCTAGGAAAAATAATTTAATGCAAAATGATGAAATTGAAAAAAAATAAAGTCATAAAAAATTAAGAAAAAAAACCAAGTCAATCCAGGTTAATTCGACTGACCCGCCACTCGTGACATGAGATCGACATAAAAAAATTAGACTTTCAAAAGAAGTACCTAGCAAAAAGGACCGAAGTTATTTAAAAAAATATTAAGTAAGAAAATACAAGTTAACCTGGGTTAACTTGATTAACTTGCATTTGGGATAACCCAACAAAAAGAGAAGTGAAAAAATTACATAGCTCAAGGGCTAATAATTTAATGTCAGAGTATAAAATTGTCAAAAAAATCATTTTCATAAAAAAAATATCGAGGGAAACAAATTTGAGGCAACCATGATTAACTGGGATATAAGATCGTGATAATTCAACAAAAAAACGCAAAAAAATAAAGGTAAGGGCTTAATAATCGAATGTTAAAAGATGAACTTGAAAAAAAAATTCAATAAAAAACTGCTCTGTTAGAAGGCAACCACAAAATAAAATATCCAAGCGTACAACAATTTAAAACTCAAACAATGCAGACAAAACATGGTATAAAAAATGAAAGAAAATAATTATGGGCTAAGTTGAAAAACAAAAACTAAGAAAATAATTGAAAAAAAAATATTAAAAGAATAAGGACCAAAACTAAATAAAATAAAAAATAAAATTAATCATTGCATTGTAACAAAAAAAAAAAAATATCTAGACCATTTTGTTCCCAGTCAACTTTGCAACAACAAATATATCCCATGTAAAAGATGTTTCTAGTCTCAATCGCAGGCTTAATCAATGCAAAATTATATTTACATTATTTTAATTTATATATTTTTTTATGTCTAGAGCCATAGTACAAGACTGAGCTAATTTAATATTGTTGCTGTTGTATTTCCCCTTCAGTCTTCCAAAAATATCCCATTGTAATGTATTAGACAAAATTTTGTTGAGATGAGAAAGAGAAGCGGACAACACTGTCATTTTCCTTAGCTTGAGCATTGTCTGGTCTTGCTCTTGATGGCAAAGAGAATTGAAAATAAACTTCTGCGATAGGGAGACACCGCACATTGCACGGCCCCTACCCCCCCCTCTAAATTGTTTGTACAAGGGAGAGGACTTGAACTTGGCTTTGTGACTTCTGCTGTGAGGTAAAAAAATTAAAAAAAAAACATTGAGATAGGAAAATGATTTTATATATAAAAAAGGGGGGGGGGGGGGTTAAACTAGCTAATTTAGGATTATTATTGTTTTACATCCATGAACTGGGCCTAGTGTCTGAAACACGTGAGGGACAACATCGCCATCCTGGGTCCTGGAGGGCAAGCGGCCAGCTTGGAGAATATACGGCATAGCTAGTTCTAGAAAAGACCCTTCATTTGAAAGGGACAAGGGACAAGGGGCCCCTACTAGCTATCCCTTCCCATGGGCTCTTGGCCCTTTGTTTCTGGGTTGTCGAGGCAATGGCCATTGAACGCAACAAAATCTCGAGGAAGAATGGAAACCTAGCAGCCACCAATCTGCTCCTATAAAAAAAAAAAAGAAAAAAGAAGAAGAAAAGAAAGCCTTGTCTTGTTGTCCATGTTTTAATAGGAAACCTAGCAGCCGGGTCAATCCCTTTATATTACTAAACTCATTATATATATATAAAAACCCATCAAAATTAGATTGAGGTATTGCAATTCTAATTACTTCTGAAAATACTTCAAAACACAAAATACTTTTCTTGATCAAAACTATATATATATTTTTTATTCAAGGGTAACAATTATTTTTGGACTTCCTTTTACATCAACTGAGAATAAATTACTTCTGAAACTATATTTTATTTATGTTTTTCAATAGGTATCTATCATCTAAAACACCTTTTATCACCTAAGCTAACATATCAAAGTAAAGGTGAAAAATAGTTTAAATAGTAATTTTGGATTAAAAAAATTCAACTCAATCAATTTTTTTAAAATATTTTGAATTAAATTGAACCAAATAACTAAATCAAATTGATTGGTTCAGTTTTGCATTTTTAAAACCCGAGTAAGTTTGGTTGGGTTATTTTTAGCAAACTTTGATTTATTTAGCCTTTAGTTTATAATAAGTTTTTTTTTTGGTTTGGGTATTTGGTTTTAGTTTTTGAAATCAAAACTGAATGAAATGAATTTTGTTTAAAATCTTCTAATTAAAATTATCCAAAAAAATCAAATAATCATTTCATTAAGTTAATTTCAAATTGATTTTTACAGATATTTTGAATAACTAAATTAATTTACTCACTCATACTAAAATTTTCAACATTAGACTAGCAATCATTTTTCATATATAAAATCTAGCACGTGTGTCCACTATAAGTTCATGACAAATCATAGCCTTTGTAAAGCCTATGTTGTAGGCGGAAACTACGCTGGACAACAACAACAAGAAATCACATGAAAAGACATGGAAGATTTTAATGATCGAAGAAGGTTGCAAATGTGAACCCTGAATTCACAATTTATTCTCTGAAAATTAGAAGTCCGCTCATATAGTTTGAGCAACTAAGGCCCAACACACTAATATATACTTTTGATTCCTTCATGGATATCCTTCAGGACATAATAACGTTTTTTTTAGAGAAACACTTAAAGAGTGAAGTTGTTGTTGATCTTATATATAGCACCCCATTCACTAGACAATACTTAATTTTTCATCTTGTTTCATGAATAATATTTTTTATTTTAATAAATATTTCCTATGAGTAGGTATTGCTTTATTAGAGTTCTTTAATTTTCTTCATTCATGATAATTTGGATGATGCCTATAATTTTCCTCATTTGATCAATGTTTAGTTTTTTAAGTATTTATATCCAAACATGAAAGAGGAGTTCCATATGATTAGAACTAAGCTAGTTTTGATAGAATATAAGCTCTAATTTTTTTTAGGGGATCCTAGCGATAGATATCATTTTCTCTTCTTTCTTATTAGAGAAAAAATATAATAGTACCTTGTGTTGGTACTTGATTATAAAGGGTTCTTTGATATCAAATTAATCTTTACACTGACTTACAATCAATTAGGTGTCATTGTAGATATGTAGTGGGTGGACATTCAAAGCCTCAAACAAATTGATCCTAGCTAAAATGGCTTTGTACTTGGCTATATTGTTAGAGGATGAGAACTTAAAGCAAAATCTATATTCAAATATCTGCTTTTTAGAGCTTACAAAATGCACAATAATCTAACAACCATGGATATTAGAGGAACCATCGCTCATTAGCTTCCATATGACTAAGTATTATTGTCTATGTATAAGCTTTGTATTCTACTTAAACATTAACAACTTAATAAAAAAGCATTTTATAAGAAAAACAACTAAGATCTAGGCCTTTATCTTTGACCTTAGCTAATATTAGAGTTCGAACTCTTCCAATTTGATTGTTTATTTAACTAGATATCTAAAAACTTTTAGCTTGTAAGAATTTTTTCTAAAGAGCTGGTCAGTCACAACCTATAACTTGGTATGATGACAAGTAAGGCTTGAGCTTAATTGCTACACTAACAAACTAAGGTAAGGACCACCTTTTCTATCCTTAGGTACCTTGTCTCCATATTATGAAGATTTTAAAGGTGTAGTGCATAGGCTTTTATATTTTTCTTCCTCAAAGATCATGAAGAATGACAAGCAACATTCCTGTAAAAGGAAGATAAATTTGTTAAGAGGCATTCTTTATATGAGCTTTTACACATATTTTATAAAATAGTGAGGAGTCGAGTCTCGTATGGCTTAGATCTTCTCGAGGTTGGACTTTATACATTAACTTCTAACTAGAAAATAAAAAAACTTTCCTCCCCTTATGATAAAGCCAAACTTAGTTATATTCAACTTCATCTTATATAGGTAAAGAATAGAGAAGACCTCCTAGAGGTCTTGAAGTTTATACAAAAAGGTAATGCTTTTAACTAGCATGTAACACCCTTAAATAAATAATGTGTGATCACACATTAAAACCAGTGGAACACCACTTAAATAGCATGAATTGTTTTATTTATATCCTGGTGAATTCATATCCACCCTTTAACCCTGGCTATAGCCAACCATGAAATTAGAAGACGATCAATTTAGATAGAATAATACAATGTAAGATCATTAAACTTAAAAGATCAATATCATATACTTAAATTAGAAAAGCAACCATAAAGTCTTGTATTAATTGTATAAAGTTGATGTCATTATCATCTTTACAATTTCACAATAATGAGAATAATATTAAATCACAATAATTCTATGATTTATTAGTACAATCCTTCAAGGTTATTAAAATAAACATAAATATAGAAATCCTACAGCTAAATGAAAACATTTATGAAATCCTACAATTAAATAGAACTGATAAAATCCTATAGCTAAAATAGTTGTCATGCTAATCTAGTTTTGAGGAGCATACGAAGAACTTGTAAAAAATAAAGATATTAAAAAATAAAAATAAAAATGATATCATCACATCATGACAATGACAAATCATACATATATTTAAATTTCATTCACTATTTCACACAGGCTTCATTGTTACATACTTCACCATAAACATTTCCTCTACTAACTATTAATAGTAATAATTTACAAATCAAAAACCTTTTACTCCAACAATCAACACATGGAACCCAACCTCTAGGCTGACTTTTTTCATATAGCGTTAGATTCAAAATGTTGTTTTCCACACAAGAATACCAAAAAGATAAACTTAACATTAAAAATTATCATATCCAACTCTTTGTAAACCTTATTTAGAGGTTCATTAATATAAACAACATTCAATTCTTTGTTTCACTTGGCTTTCATGCCTAAGGTTATGTTTGACACCTTCCTAGTCTTTGCTCACACAATTGACTATAAATTTCCCGCTACCTCCACATTTGTGGCCAGTACATCAATGTCCTCGTTTTCTTATGGCCGATTTGATGTTAACAATTTTAAGGCTCCACTTTTATGGCCGACTCTCATACATTAAATGCATTTATTTTTTCCTCCTAGAGATTTTAACCTTCACCCCACACATGTGGCTGACTATCATACACACAATACTTATCTATACTAATCTCCATATCGAGACTTTATAAATCTTTATCATTCCATAATACATATATACATTCAATATTCATAATATTTAAAAATAATGACTTATATAGATGATTTTAAATTAAAAAGGTTGAGGTGACAAACACCTACATGTTCCTTTTATTAGTCCAGTCCCGCTTACCTTGGGTCCTGCAGTTAATACCTCTCCTACACCACACATAGTCTCACATCAATTTCCCTTCTTAAATGTTAATAATGTACTTCTTAATATTATTTTATTACTTTGAGTAACTTGTCACTCATGAACACATGTATCCTTACATCATCACATATAGTTTTCCGACTCTTGGTGTTCCATTGTAAGAAATGCTATATTTCAAGTTAATTTCATGCATACACACATATTATATTTTATTTTCCATATAATAATCACTTCTATTCCTTAAACCACCCAAAACATTTAAAGAAAAACTAAGAAAATACCAAAACACAAAATCAAGCTACCATAAAACAGTTTCACTATTTTGAGAAACGGTTCGGTCGTTTCTTGAATCGGTCTAGCCATTTCTTAAAATGGCTAACCTGTTTCGGCTATTAGAAAATTTCCTCCCTCTCTTTCTCCCTAGCCTAACCTTTATACCTAAAATCTTAAGTTTATTTCCTTCCTTTCAATATCAATTATACTAATACAAATTACTTATTTAACATTTCAAAAATGAATTTCTTAAAGAATATGAGTTCAAACACTACAAATCCTAGCATTCAAGAACTCAAAGAACTCATCTTTCCTTCTAGTTTTTCATGCATAATTCAATTTCATCACATTCCTGGTGTTATACAATTATAATAACACATAAAATCGAACAAAGACTACACCTAAAACTTTCTCTTAACTAACTAAACCTAATTAGAGTTTTCACCCTTGGATTTCTCTTCAATTTGTGGTTTAATTCTCCTAGTTACTTCTTATTAAAACATTATTTTAGGGAAATTCTATAAAATATAATGAATTTTTCCCCAATCTACATGAACCCTAATTTTATAGACAAAATTAGGGCTTTTCCCTTCCTCTATAAATTGAGTAAAGTAAAAGAACAATAATGTTAAGGCACCTTACCAAATAGTCTTGAATTCACAAGATTACTTCTTGAATAATTTCTTGATTGATTTCCCCTTCTTCTTCAAATCTTTCTATTTTTCTTTATTTTTTTAATTCTCTATTATTTTTTTAACTCTTGCTTACGTACTGCTTTTATTATTAATCTCTCTTTGTATTTCTCCTAATTCCCTATTTTGATGTCTTCTCTCTCAAAATCAAAAATTGATATAGAGTTCTCCCTTCTCCATTTTTTTTTATTTTAAAGTGATGGCTCCTCTATTTTTCAAGAAAAAAATATCACTTTAATTTTCTTTTTATTTTCCTTAATTAATTTTACTTCCCATTCAAATTTTTATTTTTCACATTCGACCCTAATTTCCTTCTCCTTTATAATCTTGCTCTCTTATTTATTTATTATATTTTTTAAAAACCCTTTAGAGATAACACTATTTATGTCTCTTTTTCACAATAAAAGCTTGGGGTTTCACCTAGCATGTCATCTATATAAGCCTATATTCACTATTTGTTGGTAAATATTTGTGATATTTTTAGCCTATAGAGCATGGTTTTATAATAAAAGGTCTATATATTATAATGCGTTGGTAAATATTTATGATATCTTCCTTTTGTCATTAGAACGCATTGAATTTATTGGTAGCCCCAGTTCACATCTAAAAATCTTAGGAATTCAAACTTGACCATGAATTCCATTAACTTGTTTATTTTGGGTAGGGGAAAGCTGTTTTTGAGACAAGCTTTATTGAAATCAATGAAGTCTATATACATCCACCATTTTCCATTGGCCTTCTTAACTATGAACACGTTGGTGAGCCATTTAAGTTGCATAACTTCTCGAATGAAAACCAGCTTTAAAGAGCTCGTCCACCTTCTCAAACATGACCTTTTATCTTTCCTTTATAAAATATCTTTTCTTCTAGCGAACAAGAGGGAAATATAAATCAATACTTAACTTATAGGTGACCACATTAAGTCTTGCGCTAAGCAAATCTAAAGGCTCAAAGGCAAAATCATATCTTTAGATGTTGAGAATTAAGCAATGCGCTTTCTAGTCATATCTCTTCCCTTGAGTGCACCTTTAATCCCTTATCACTTAGGTAGTGCACTTTCTAGCCCTATCTTTTTCCCTGGAGTGTGTCTTTGAATCTTCATCACTCAAGGAGTGTGCTTTCTAGCCATATCTCTTCCCTTGAGTGCACCTTTAATCCCTTATCACTTAGGTAGTGCACTTTCTAACCCTATCTTTTTCCCTTGAGTGTGTCTTTGAACCCTCATCACTCAAGGAGTGCGCTTTCTAGCCATATCTCTTCCCTTGAGTGCACCTTTAATCCCTTATCACTTAGGTAGTGCATTTTCTAGCCCTATCTTTTTCCCTTGAGTGTGTCTTTGAACCCTCATCACTCAAGGAGTGCGCTTTCTAGCCTTATCTCTCCATTTGAGTGCGTCTTTAAGCCTTTTCACTAAAATAATATGTTTTCTAACCCTATTTCTTCTTGTTTGAGTTTGCCTTTAAGCTCTCATCACTCAGATAGTGTACTTTCTAGCCTTATATCTTTCATTTTAAGTGTGTTTTCTAGCCCTCGTATACCAGATAATGTACTTTTCAGCTTTATCCATCAAGTGTGATTTCTAACCCTATCTCTATCTCTTCTAAGCGCGCTTTTAAGCTCTCACTTCTAACACTTTCAGAAGGATTGATCATTTTTTTATTTGGTAAATCCATATTCTCCCTTTTCTTTTTCTTCTTTACAGGCTTACTATTTAAAGTCTCTTACAAGACTTTTTATCGTAATCATTGTAAAGAGGGGACAATTGTCATAACCCATTCTTGGGTTCTTCTCTCAAATTTACTATTTTCTATAAAAAAAAATAATAACAAGAAGACTGACGACAAGAAAAAAACAAGCTGAGAGGGTTTCATATATATATATATATATAGAAGAATCAAGCTAGAGTTTTGGATGAAATTAGTAGCCTAATCATACCCTCATTGTACTTAAGACCGGAGAAACAATGCAGATTCAATATCAAATTAATTGATTATTGGACGAATTTGCATAAAAATTAAGTTCATGGACATAATTAGATTTTTAATAGGCCAATTTGATTTAATCATGAACCAAGTTAAAAGTTTAATTATGTTTAAGGATTAATTTGGTTCAAATTAATGTATTTGCATATAAGAAGAATATTATTGAGACATGTACATGTTCTTATTTAATAATGGATTAATGCTAAAGCACACGAACAGAAAATAAAATAATAATAATAAAAAAAGGAATACAGACAACAACATGGATGGCAATTTCAAGCAAGTTTTTGATCCTCGGTGGAATCGGAATTGTAATTTAATAGACAGAGCAAAAAGAATTTGCAGGGAAGACAAGACACAAAAAAGAAACAACCAAAAACAAAGCTGGTGTCTGTGTAGACTTTGATTAAGATTGGCAGAAGCTAATGTTCGAAAACTAAGAGATCAATCGGATGGATGGTCCCTTGCTAAGGCTGATTTTCATTTTCATTCCCCCCTCCACGTGGGAGACGGCTATCTCAACAGGTGACCACCCAATGTCTTCTCGCCACGTGTGCATAAGAGCGCTTATTCACGTGTTTCGCAAGTAACAATAATCGAAGCATCAGATAGAGGGAGGGATGGGAGACTACTTGCTAGTACTCAGTCCCAGTGATGTGGGGCCTTCCTTGTTTATCATGGGGACCACCCCACAAGAACACTGCAAATACAGCTTCTTAGCTGAGCCGAGCTTGAAGCGGTTAATGCTGGTCTGCAGGAATAACGCGGCAAGAGTCCAAGAGGGGCATTATCTATCACGGTGAATTTTATATATATATATCATCAACAACTTATGAGAATTTTGGTTTAAAAAATAGACATTAATGATGAAATTGGGATTTTTACAAATTTAAAATAAACTGAACTTCGTTTTGTAAAAAAAAAAAAACATACAAGAACTTGAATTTAGTGAGAAACTTTTACTTTAAAATTTAAAAATTTTCAAAGAGTGTTCGCTTTGTATGAAATAATTTATAACACGTATATGAATATAATTTTTTTATTTTTATTTTTGATAAGTAAAGATATAAAAAATAAAACAATAATGGAATATTAATGAAATAATGGTGACGATAAAATAAATGATAAATCACTTAAAATCTTTTGTAGTTTGATTGCGGTAACACTTTGCATCTTTATTTTTTTTTATAAATTACATCTAACTATATATACTTTGTAATGTAATTTCACATAATATCCTAAAGAATTTTATGGTGGTATTGAGTAACTAGTATCATCCTATTAATTATTTCCTATGATACACTTTAAAGAAAGAGATAAATACAATAAGGAGAGAAATATTATAAGTAGAGATATTTTTATCAATTTTGATAAATCATGAATTTTATTCTCTTTCCAACTTGTATGAGTCTCTTTCTTCAAAGTAGATCCTATGAAAGAACTAATATGATATCACTAGTTGTTCTTTGTGCACCATAAAATTTCCTAACATCATGTAATTTAATTTATGCTAACACATAATTTTTTTCTCTAGAATCTATAAAACAAAAGTTCAAAAAAATTATAAAAATATCATCAATCATATTTTTGACTTATTCTTAATAACTAGAATACCCTTCACATCTCATTTAAAACCACCATACTAATCATCCACCGCCATCATCTCTCTCTACCACTTCTAAATTAACCCAATATCCCACCATCTCCAGCAACCATTATTTTCACCATAAAAACTAATCATAACATCACAAAAGAAATCCACTCTAGCCACCATCTCCTAAAAAACAAACCTAATTCATCTTAAAACCAACTCTAACCTCTCTCTTAGACACCATTAACCTCCATTAATACCAAACTTCCACTGACACCAAAACCTCTATTACAAACTATCATCTTCTCCTTTAAAATCAAGTCCTCAAGTTTTAACGAAACCAAAATGGACCTTTACTAATCACCATTCCCTAAAAACAAACTCATCATTGAACTAGCTTTTACCTTTCTCTCTCAAACACCATCAGCCTCCACTGGCACTAAAATCACCATTATGAGCCATTATCTCCTCTATTAAAATCAAGCCCCCAAGTTCCAACAGAGGTAGCTCTTTAATTTTCCTCCTATCAAGCCTTACATCTTTTGCAATAATAAACCTAGTATATATAAAAAAATGAAAATATTTGGATAATAAAAAAAAGTAAGCAATAATATTTAACACACTTACAAGCTAATTTCTCTTAAGCATTTTATAGAATAGACAGTCAACAACATCAATTAGACTAAAATTCAACCCTAATATCTATTTATGTCTATAAAAGAAATGAGAAAGATAATAGAGAATAAAAATGATAGGAGAAAGATAAAACAGGGAAGACTTGTGAAAAACCTTGTTGGTGTTATCATTATTGATATTAATGATTTTAGTGGTGGTGGCTAGGTAGTTTTGGTTTATTTTTGATATTTAATAGTAGTTATAGTGGATATGGGTTAAATGGTTATAATAGTTGATTTAGTTTGAAAAGAATGATGATGGTGTAGTGTTAATTTGATGAAGGAGATGGTAGTTGTAGTGGTTTTGTAGGTGTTAGACTATGGGTTAGGTGATTGTAATGGTGAGTTTAGTTTGAAGAGAGTAGTGGAGGAGGATCGATTTAGTAAAGAAGATGACAATATGTGATGGTTTGATGGGTGATGCATTATGATCTAGGTGATTGTAGTGGTGAGTTCAGTTTGGAGAATACAATGGTGGTAAAAGATTGATTTGGTGAAAGAGATAATGATGGATGGTTGATTTGTTAGAAAAGATAGCGAGTTCAATTTAGGTTTCAATAGGGTATAAAGGGGTATCCAAAATGATTTTTTCTCAATCTTAATTACCTACAATACTAGTTGGTTTGGTTAAGAGGGCATTTGGTTATCATGACACCAATGTTAGTTGCATCAATTGGAGAAGAGGTGGATTATTTTCACATTTTAGTGGATGCATGGTTCTCATTAGATTTATATTCTAGACCTCAAATAACTATACCATTTATTATATGCCTATATATGAATGTCATATACAAGATTTGTAATTTGTAATTTTAAGATAATAAGTAATTTACAACTAAAATATTGTTATTTTTATCAGATTTGTTATAATGTACCCAAAAAAATGTTGAAAGGTATTTGATTGTTCCTATTTTTTTTTAAAAAAAACAAAATTCATTTTTGTTGGTTTGATTTATTCAGAAATAATACAACTCCTTACTATATAAACATGCATCTGAAGATTAATATAATAAATTCCTTATTATCACAAAATTGTATATATTTATTTAGAAGTCTCTTAAAATGTCAATGGAGTGATATTTTTATTAAACTAGGCCATTTTATATAGGTTTGTTGACTTTAATGATATAAGAACGGAGGCAACTTGTAGCTCTTCTTTGAAATATTTCTTTCTTTAAATAACATATTTTAGCCTATAACAAGCATTTTCTCGAAAGGAGATTAGAGAAGGGTAGCTTTAATCATCAAGGCCTAGTGACTTTTTTGACATATGACAAAAATAAAATCCTTACTTTGTTCTAATTTGTGACAAGAGTATACTTTTCTAGGTGTATATATACCTTTTAATGAAGGAGGTTTTTAAGAAAAAATATTTTTCTTTAGTTATTTTTTTTCTATTTAGTTTAGAAAATGAAATATTATACTTAATGGTTTTATTTCTCCTAATTTGTTTAGGATTTTGATTATCTTTTCTTTATTTTCAGGTTTCGTAGTTTGTTTTATTTAAAGAGTTGTAGGCAAACTATTTGAAAAGTAATATTTGGTAATAAAATTATAAATTAGAGTTTCTGTGTGATCCCTTCTTTTTGAGAAATTTGTGTTGTTTTGCTTGCTCTCATTCTTATGTAGTTTTTGTCCATGTTAGTTGATACTAGAGCTTTGTGTAAGTTGATATCAAAGCCCAATTATTCTTAGTGGTTAGTTATTGTGTGATATTGAATAACCATGGCTAAAAGAGGTGATTGTGAAGTAGGATGTGCTTGTGTAAGAAGGTATGGGGTGTTTCTTTCTATAAAAAAAAGACATTTAGGAATTGGTGATAAAAGACATGTAAAGATTGACATGTAAAGATTGATTGCAAAATTGACCCATCAGTTTGTGGTGATAAAGTTGTAGAGACAAGCTGAAGAATTGTCCCATTAATTAATGAAGATGAAGATGAGAAAATTGGTGGCTCATTAGAAAAGTGATCACGGATCCATGACTAGTTTTGAGAGGCCATTTAAAAGACATGAGTAGATTAGACAATCTTTTAATCAGGATGAATATGGTATTAAAATTAAAATATTTGATGATTCTAGTTATTTTGTATATTGAAATCAACCACCAATTTATGATGTTTATTTTGATGTTTATATTGATCATTTTGATTAGAAGTTTACTATTAAACCGAACGTGAATTTGTTTAAGGGCTATATGTATACTAAATATGTTGATGAAGAAAGTTTGAGGTTTTTAATTATTTACTCTAGAAGAGAAATCATTTGTCAATTGATGTTTATTACCCAAAATCTAACATGAATGTACTGAAGTCAATATCTAAAACTATCATGCACCCGAAGTGAAAAAATAAAGAGGCTGGAGAGCCTTGATTAGACATCCATAAGACCAAAATAAGAATAATTTAAACTAGAGGGTAAGTATTTTTAAGCCAATGAGATTGGTGCATGGGGTTTTTAATTAAAAAATATTTTTCCTATTTAGTTTAGGAAATTAAATATTATGCTTAATAATTATTTTCTATTTTTTTAGGATTTTTATTGCTTTTCTTTTATTTTTCAAGTTTCTTATTTTATTTAGGTTGATATTTGAGTTTACTTAAAGAGTTGTAAACCTTTTAGTAAGACATACTACTTGAAAAAAGAATTATGAATTAGGGTTTCCAAGTGATCCATTCTTTTAAAAATTTTATGTTCTTGTGTTTGATGTCTTTCTTGTTTTGTTTTCATTTATGTCACCACGATAAACCATGAATTATATAATTCAAGTTTTTGTAACATGTAATTATGCATTACTTGTAGAATGTTTTATTATACAATATTTTTTTACAATTAGTTTTAAAAAAAAAGAATGTTGTTAATACTTGCCCTAACAAGAGATTAATCTAACCATATTACAATAGATATGAAAGGTTAGATTTAATTATCTTATACATGGATATAAACAAGTTATACTAAAAATTTAATCATGACCTTTTGAATTTTGATAGGTATCAAGAAATCCATTATCAATGAAATGAACTAAAAGTCTATTAGTATTTAGTATAAACAATATATTAGTCTATGAAAACTTATATATAAAGAAATTAATATGGAAGATCATTGGTCATCGTATGCCAAATTACAAATCTAGCAAGTGCACTGTTGGGAGGTGGAAACAAAAAATAATAATAAAAAAAACTAAAAAAGAAAAATAGAATCAAGGTGGGCTTATTATTTAAGGATCTCACATTAATTTTGACTTCATAATAAGTTTGTTGGGACTTGACCCGGATAAATTATGTACATGGTCTTATAGTTATTTTTATGGACCATGGGGGAAGGTCTATGCTCAAGAGGAAGTATGGTTTTGCTAGATTAAGTTAGTATCTTAAGATGGCGATAATAGGAGATTTGACTAGTGGATCAGGTTTAAATATTTTCAGGTGATTCTATGAGCAATTATCCCATTGAAGTCACTTTATCGCTTATTGGACTGTTGGATCTCCTAGAATTAGAGCTATAAGTTGTTTGGGTCAATTTTGTTAATTTTCCTCTCTTTTTTTCAATTTTCTTGTTTATTTTTGGATTTTGTGTTTATTTCTTTTATGTTTTCATATTGTTATTATTTCCTAGTAGAGGTTGGTTTTTGACATATTTAAAGGTTTTGTAAATCTCTAAGAAAGCAAATCTTATTAGATTTACTTTTAAGTGAATAAAACTTTTAATTTAGAGTTCATACCTACAACTCTATTTGCCCTCCAAATCTTCTTTATTTTTTTTTTCTTGTTGTTGTACTAATTGCTTCCACTTCCATCAACCTTAGTAACAACAATTAGTGGTAGTAGTGAAGACATCTTGGTCAAAAGACCCATCATATGCACTATCCTAAATATAAGGTCAGATTTGGTGATCTACCATCTCTCTCTCTCTCTCTCTCTCTCTCTCTCTCTATATATATATATATATATATATATATATATATATATATATAACTTACCATAATAGTATTTTGGACTAAGCCTAGATAATTCTTCGTACTATGCTGCGGCGAGACAAAAAATTTTAAATGTAAAAAAATTATATTCAAGTTAAGAGAAATTCTTTGATAGTGTCAATAAACTCAACTCAATGGGTCAAGCCTGAAATCTCCTGACTAAACTCCTTACCTAGCTTGAGCTTTAAATTAAATTGTATAAAAGTTATTCTAACTTGACTCAATTGACTTGTCAGGTTAAAGAAAACTCAAATGGCTAGTGAAAACATGTTTTGGCTTTAAAAATAATTTCAAGATGACATCTTTTATTTAAAAAGTATTGAGACAACGACACATTAGATCAACCTCGGTCAACTTAGGTTAACTTGTCAAACCTGCCACTTGGGTCAAGAGCTTCATTGAGTTTAATAACTTTTTTTTTAAAAAAACTATTTTTGTTTAATTATATGATAAAAAAATAGACGTTCACAAAATTGAGCGCCAACTCAATACCAGCATGTTTTTCTAAGACTACAATATCCCTATCAAAAGTAAATTAAAATAAATTATGAAGTCTAATTCCCAATAATTATGTTATTTTTGGAATTATTTTTATTTAATAATATGAAAAAAATATATGCTAAAAAAACTGAGCACCAACTCAATGACGATACATTTTTTTGAAAACCCAATACCAATATATTTTTCTAAGATCATGATAATTCCATAAAAAATAAATAAAAATAAATTATGAAGTCCAATTCATAATAATTATGTTTTTTTCGGAACCATTTTTTATTCAACAATATGATATGATATTTTTTTATTTAATAATATGATAGAAAAAAGTAGACGAGCGTAAAACTGACTATCAACCTAATATCAAGATGTTTTTTAGACCATGAGAACTCTGTATAAAAAAACCAAAATAAATAACAAAATCCAATTCCTAACAAATCTAATATTGAAAAATGTAAAATAAAAAAACAAACAAAAAAAAATATATGTTATTGTTCCAATGAACAATATCATGTGAGGAGGGGAGCAATGATTTCCCCTCCTCTTTTAGTTTATGTTAGTTTATTTAATAATATAATTAAAAAATAGACAATTATAAAACTGAATACTAATCAAATACTGAGATGTTTTCTTCCCTGTTTTTATTTTATGTTAATTTATTTAATTATATGATAGAAAAAATAAATGATGTAAAATTAAGTATCAATCGAACACCAGGATGTTTTTCGAGATCATAATACCCCCGTATCAAAGAAACCAAAATAAATAATAAATTTTAATTTTTAATAAATTTAATATTAAAAGATAAATTTTTTTTAATAAAAAAAACAAATGTTATTGTTAGAAATAATAGTAACATATGAGAAGGGAAATAATGATTTCCCCTCTTGTAGTTTATTTTAGTAATCTCCTTCGTCTCCCTCCCAGGAACAAAAGAAAAAAAAATTAAAGTGAAATTACCCGGTTATAAAAATCTCATTTATTTGCTTGTAACTTTATTAACACTCTCTCTATATTCTCCTTCATTTGTACTACGGTTTGGATTAAATTTTTTCCCTACATATTCATCAAAGTCCAACTTTTGTTCCCATAGTATAAAATTGTTCAATGTCACCCCTGTTTCCTTATACTACTAAATTACTAACAAAAATTTGATTTTATTTTTAGTTTTTGTTTTAATTCTCTCTTATTTGAAATCCCAATATATATAGGTTATAATATATCTCACAATGCTAAAAAACCTAAAAGAGAAACTCATAAACTAAGTTAAAAAAGTAGGGATAATATTAAAATTTCAAGTCCTTCCATGTCTAGTTTGTTAATAGAAATTTAAAATGAAAGCTAGCAGAGTAAATGCAATTTTTATAATAATTTAAACAAGTGTCTAGCTATCCTCGAATTGATTTCAAGAGATCATGATCTCTTGAAAATATGAATTTCTTTTATTGTTAGACTACTTGATCTGCAGAGAAGACAGGATTAAGAGGTGATAACAAGATATTAATGTTAAGGTTGGCGGAAAGTAGCAAATTAAGGCGATGGGAACCCATTCACTGAGCTGTAATGACGATGGGGTGCATGTGGGTACGACTCAGAACCTACACCTCTCTCTCTCTCTCATGCATAACTATCTATACTTTAATGGAGATTACTGGAAGGAAAAGAAAGAAGAAGGAACTAGAACTAGTATGTGAAGAAAGACAAAATTGTATAAACAACTTGTTTTGTGCTATCTGCCTCCCCCTCGTCCTGACTGCCCTTGCTCTGCCTTGCCTGCCAACATCTTAATTTTATGTTCAAAATGCCAATCCTAAGAAATGGAACTCCAGACCCTTTTCAGGTTTCGTTCCTTCTTTTTTAATCATATTTCTACTGTTTGAACTTGTACTTTCCCATTTCATTTTCACTGTTACACTACTTCTACATTCCAAATCACCATAGCTTGGCAGTACTCTGACATCTGCCATATTATAGTCTGGAATTTTGTTGAGGAAATGCAAGATGTGGTTGGGCCTCATCATGCACAATAAATGCTAGACCTCATATAATCCTAATGTCTTTAGTGCACGTTCCAAGCTGTACTCCCCGTGGGGCTAGCTACCATAAGCTGACTGCCTGTAGAGTTATAGGCACACGAACAGTAAACAGAAACAAGTAATTGCCCGTTTAATTTGGTATTTTCGTGTAGGAAACTTCAGCAATCCCCTGCACTTGTTACATAGAGCTAGTTCATGAATAGCTGGCTAGTGGCATTCCAACATCATTTACTATGAGAAGTCCTTGTATCAATGTGTTATCTACAGTTTAATGGTCTGATTTCCTTGTATCAATGAAGTCTATATATATATAATCTCCCCATTCGCTACACTAATAGCATAATGACCATATTTATATCATGGAAATGTGACAAAAGTAATGAATTTCTTGTAATGAGGGAGTGACAAATGCCACATACAGGAACATCCTCGAGCGGTCCAGGGAAAGGTACCGTATAAATCCTCACAAAGTGAAAGAAAAGTACTGTAGTGGAAAGTGAAAGCAGTAATAGTGGTGATGATTAAAACTATGATTAATGGAAAAGCAAGCTCTTTAGAGTTAGAAAGTAGTGGATACTGTAAAAAGATGCTCTGCTAGCTGCAATTTTAATTACTTGAAAACTTTACAGTGCGCATGGAAGAGCATGAGAAATCCAAAAGGAGGTCAGAGCTTTCCCCAACATAAACAATTAATACAATCAGTTGGTTTTTGAGATTCAATATGCTTCTCTGCAATCTCATGCTCCCCATCTGCTATAAAATATACTCTCGCGTCCTCCACCAAACTGACCACAAACCCTTATCTTTTCCAAACCCATTGTATCTCTCCTCCTATCAGATATTGAAAATTATATTTTTTTAGGTAGCCTTTTTTTTCCCCTCATATTTTACATGTTCAAATACTAATAGCATCATTTTTAGGATTATAAAATTAAACCATATGCTCTTTATATCTATATAAGCATTCCCCTTACTTAAGAAGTAGCATTACACTGTATCACTATAGCTAGGTATTTGGTCATCCATCTTGCTAGTTGAAGTTCAAGTTCAAGTTCAAGGTAGAAGAAAACAATATTCTCTCTTTATGAACTTTCTCTTCCTTAATTTGTTAAATTATGTTTTATCGTTACATTTTCTTGATTTTCTCGTATTACATGCACGAATTCCTGGACCAGTTTCTTGAATTTCTTCGGTGTTTGTCTTTATTACACAATGGAGGTCAAATTTTAGTTGCCAAACTGACGTTAGCAATGGTTGTTTTGTTTGTTCAGGATCGATCACCGCAGTTTTCGTGGTTACTGGCTGTCCCAGATTGCACAGAAAGTATAATACAAAGCCAGAGGTTTGTTCCAATTCTGGTTCTACACAACTTACATTGAAAGAACTACGTATAACTAATAATATAAAGAGTAAATATTTTCCCCTCTGCTAGCTAGCTGCTTTTGTATTTTAAGCAAATGGGTGGCAGCTGGATCTTTATTTCTTATTCTCTCTCTTTTGTGCAGAGCTTCATCCTTTAACTTGCTTTCTGTTTTTCTTCATGGTTTTAGGAATAAAAGGACTTTCTTGTTTCCACTGAAGATTCTTCAAAATCAATGGATAGTTTGGGATGGGATGTCGACTCACAAGTTCTCACAAACTCATCATCATTGTGGAGCAATCAACAGCATGATGGCGTGGATCTTGGAGAGGACATCTTCCATCAAATTCAAGAGCTCCAAAAAACTCAAACATCAGCACCACAGCTGAATTCGGGTTCTGAAAGAGTAAGTGGAATGGTCAATAGTTGTTAATACTAGCTACTTCCTGCTTTAACAGTTTCTGTTCCAAACTAAATGTATTGAATCAATTTATGCTTATGAATTTATATATCGCAGCACCAAGAGGTTACAAGGTTGGTTGCAAATACAGTGCTGGCAAAATCATCTGGAGCTGGAACAATATGCAATTGGGGAGATGCTTCAGCTCAAGAATTGTATTCTTCTTCTTTGATCAGTAAACCTTTTTCTGTAACTTGCATGGCTGATTTTAGCATGGGTGGCCAACCAAGAATCAATACCAATGGCTTACAAAATAGCAAGGCTTGTGTTTCGACGGGCTCTCTTGAGTCGCTTGATTGCTTGCTATCAGCGACCAATAGCAACACAGACACATCAGTTGAAGATGATGGAATTTCCATGATTTTCTCTGATTGTAGAAACTTGTGGAATTTCGCTCCCAATAGCAGTGCTGCAGTTTCATCTGGGGAGTCTGAGAACAATACTTGCAATCCAGGAAATAAGGAGATGCATTGCCCAGTAAGTGAGCTTGATGAAACTGTCTCTCATTGTTCTTCAGATCAATATGGAAAGAATAGAGATTGTTCGCAAACTAAGCCTGTTTCTACAAAGAGAAGCAATGATCACTGCAGTGAGCTGAAAATGGGTCTAAAGCATCCTTTTTTCGATATTCTCCAAAGTGAGTGTTCTAATCAAGAAGGTGGTTTTAGACTAATTTCAGATAATCCGCCAAAATCAAAGAAACCCAGATCAGATAAGCGTCCAAGCTCATCAAACATCAACTTTCAGCAGCCAAGCTCATCAATTTCTTCTTCTATTGAGGAGCCTGATCCAGAAGCCATTGCACAGATGAAGGAGATGATTTATCGAGCAGCGGCTTTTAGGCCAGTGAATTTAGGCTTGGAAGTTGCGGAGAAGCCTAAGAGGAAGAATGTTAGAATATCAACTGATCCACAAACAGTGGCAGCAAGGCAAAGGAGGGAGAGGATAAGTGACAGAATTAGGGTTCTGCAGGGGATGGTCCCTGGTGGTAGCAAGATGGACACAGCGTCAATGCTTGATGAGGCTGCGAACTACCTCAAGTTCTTAAGATCACAAGTCAAGGCACTAGAAAACCTAGGCCACAAGCTTGACTCAGTGAATTGTCCACAACCAACAAACATTGCTTTCTCTTCTTTACCGTTCAACCACTCGTTTCCCTTGCAAAATCACTTTCCATTCCAAAACCCTAATCATATTCACCCCTCTCAAGGCTAATACCAAAGAACCCAAAAAAACCCCTGATAATGGATTTTAATCATAGTAGTCATCATCGTTATTTCCATCGCCAATGATTAAGAATCCAAAGCACATTTTCTAGCCTAAAAACAAGTACAAAAGCTAACCCAAGATCCTTTGCCAAGTAATCTTAATCATTACATTCCAATAACCCAGAGTCAAAAGCATTCACTAATGATGGTTACTTAGTTATCAACATGATCACATCCACTTTTCAAGAGTGAGAGATCTAGCTTTGCAAAGTCTATCCCTCTTACTGTTCTTGCTGTTTCCACTAAATTAACGACAGTTGAAGAAACGATTGGTGGAAACAGTTAGAACAAGGATAGGGATAGCATTAGTTAATGAAATATTGTCTTTCTTTTGCATAAAAAAAAAGGGTATGGCAATTATAACACATATGATTAAGATCAAGGGCTAGAAAGTGTGAATCAGTTTAAGATTGTTACTGTAAGATTTGTTTAATGTATTCGATGCACTTAAAAGCTCACTTTTCTTGGAGATCTTTATGAGGTTTATTTGATGCAGTAATTTGTTAGCTAACCAAGGCAAGAGACATTCTCTTTAGAGATGTGAGCCCCTAGTCAGCAGTCAGTGGTCCTGTCTCCTTGATTCAACCCAAAGCGTGCCCTTGAAAATCTCCCCCAGTCTCATTGCTTAGCACATGTTTATGCTTCTTTTTTGGCAGGTGTGGTTTGTAAGAGTTCCTTTCTGCATTTTAAAACTCTAATTCCTAGAATTATACTCCAGCTAATGATATTCACCATCATGATGGCTTGATGATATGGGCTCATATAAATTTTGATATTTGGGTTTCTTACTTTCCCGTGTGGGAGTTGAAAAGTGGTTTTGGATTGGATCATACCTCTTTTTTTTCTTTCTTTTTTCCTTGTGTGTGTGGTCGGGGGATTATATACTATATTTAGACAATGTTCGGCTGTGAAAGAGCCTAGATCTTTCCCTTGGTTTTTGTTTTTATACAAGTTTCTCAACCCAAGTTGACAAATGCTCGAATAATCAAGGCCCCAGAAAATAACCAATTTTCTTATGTAGAAATCTCATGAAAACTCGTATATTTTGGAGGCTTTCACAAGTTGGAAATCTGAATTTCGATATGGTTGTTGAATTTGTATGGACAGCTACGTTTCTGAATTATTCTAATGGGATCTTGCTAGCTAGCCAACTGTTGCTACCGGCTCGAATGGCAAGCCAAGTGAGGCGGTGGGGAAAAAAACGTAGCTAGGTGCATCATCGCTCGATTTGTTACAACTAGCTAGTAGCTAAGGCAACATTCAATGGACCTTGCATTATTGGTCTCCTATTAATATTGACATCAGGCAGGCAGCACATGTTGACTTGATAAAAAAGTATTTCCTTTTGCCGCGTGCACAGTTTGAATAATTTACATTTTAAAACAGTTTTTTTATATATAAAATAATCTTTTTACAAGGGGATTTGGATAAATATTAATTTTATCACCCCCACTACACCGCAAGCAAGATGTTGTGAATATTTTTTTAATTAAAAAAAATACAAAAAACGTTATTTTCTTCAAAATTTTATTGATTTTATTTATTTTATCAAGAATAAATGAATTTTATTTTTATAAATACATCATGAAATATAATTTATTTGTATAAATATGAAAGAAAAATTAAATATTTTATACGTAAATTACAACAATCTCTTTGACATATATATTATCAAATTAAATATTAATTGGAAAATAACTATTAATTAAAAAGGGTGCCCTAAATAAGTTTTTTTTTAAGTAAAAGCGAGTGCATTATTTATTTATTTTTTTAAAATTATCGGAATCATAAAATTAATTTTTAATAAAAAAAAAGTTTTCATATTACATCGAGGATGTATTAAAAAACAAATACAAGAATAATATATTGAGATTTCTTGGAGTCTATTTTCAATATATACATGTGATAGTAAAATAATTTGCAGACAAAAGATAAAAAAACTAAATTTAAGAAGAAACATCATCAAAATTTTGCATATTACTAACGAATGTTTCCACCGGTATTAAGACATTGATTCTATTGGAAATAAGTTTATCAACATAATCATAGATGGTTACCATTAATTTGTTGTAAAATGTATCGTTGGTGATTTCTAGTTGATCGCTCATTTCATAGGTAATATAATCATTGTTGAATTTACAAACATAAAAGGGTGTCAAATAGAAAAAACTCACCAACATCATTCAGTCGGTATTTCTATCGATGTGTATGGAATATTACCGACGAAATATGCTCGTAGATGATTATATATTGTTAGTGGTATTTCTTGTAAATTTTTTTCCAACTCTCTAGAACTCTACAAGGGAGTTAGTTCGTCAATAATTTGCCTGATTGTTTTTTTAAAATCTAATAAATAGAGTAAAAAAAATTTAAAAGAATTTAAATTAGAATAAAAATCCAAATATTTATTATATATTTTAAAACTCATTATTTTCAATACAATTCATCTAAAAGAGAGGGGCTGGAAGAAAAGGAGGTGGTGACGGGTCTTGGTCAGGACTAAGGGGCCAATGAGGTGGACTATATGTACCACCAATATATGATTTCTGCTCCATATACAATCGCAAGAGTTCGGTCGTCTTAGCACGAAGTCATTCTATCTCAGTAGCAAGATGAATCATTTGAGTTTCAACTTATTAGTTTAAAATCGGCTGGAACTCTAGAGATTGAGAGCTTAAAGCTGATTGCAAGGACCCAACAGTTGATACATTACAGCACATCTACAAATCCTCAGCTATAGTGTTTGAGATACCGTAAACTTGATTTCTATTAGGTCCACCAGATGATATAGTCTCCAACCACAAATCCAGATTGAGTTTTGGATGGATCGGAGGATCATCCCCGTATCTCTCCTACAATCATATGGTATATGTTTCCTGAAAAAAAAAAAACAGTTAGTTAATTTAAAGAAATAATAACTTAAGAAAAAAATTGTTGAAAACATGAAATTCTGAGCTAGACTTTCCATGACCTGTTACACCCCTTTCTAACTGTCATCATTTCTCACATGAGTTTCTACAAAAGATCAATCGGTTTTTGTTCCAAGAATCGTAACCTGCAAAAGAAAACTGATTTTAGTTAAACATTTTCATAAAAAACAACAATTTAAAAATAAATTAATGTAATAAAAAAATAATCTTACCATCCATTTTGTATGCAAAACAAACGAAATGAATCCACTAGTGTGCATGGTAATCAAACCATGAATCTCTCTGTTCCAGTTCTTCACCCCAGACTATGACCACCACCACATGAAATGCTTTGATGTCACATGGTGGATATAAGCTTTCTAGATAGCCTCCGCGATGTGCGGAGGTCTGAATCCCAAACCGTCATGTTTTCCCAGAATGGAAGACCTCTTTTTTTAACATTTTTTTTGGTTTTTTCTGCATCTCATACCAAAAATCACACACTCATCATGGTAGAAATAAATTGTCGGTTAAGATGATGAAAAATAGAATCTCAACATTTAAATAAAAAATATGACATTGATAGTTCAATCTTACCTGATTGCGCTGTGATTCTCCCAAAACCTCCTAGTAATAGTGTTGGCAACCCTATCCCAGTGAAATTTCTCCTTGCACATCAAATTTTTAAAATAAGTAGTTCATTAAAGTTAATAAATTAACTGAATTAACATAATAAAAAAAACTGTTTAAGTATATATTATCCTTGAACTTCCTAAACTATGCATTAATCATGGGTTTCCATTCAGGATTTTTGAAAACTTGACTCCATTGAAACAATGACACTTTCATCACCGATGTTATCGTGTAAGCAGCCTAAACATTTGTAAACCTAAAATTCAATTCGTTAATTGAAATTTATTTTTTAAAAATTATTAACTGTTCTTTATTTTTTTAATTGTGCAGGAAAGGAAAGCAAACTTACATTGAGTGATTGGGCTTCCATTGGGCAATGTACTTCCCAATGTATACATCCTGCTCTGAACGGAACTTCCTTAGTGAGACGACATCGCACTCGACGAGTCTACATCGAGAGAGGCTGCTTGTTCCTCAAGTGTTTGTTCATGGATAATACCTAACGACTCATAGCCGTCAGAAGCATTGCTAGAAGAACTAGTAACACTCATGTTCGTATGATGAACAACTGACATTTCTCTTGGCATCTATACAAATTAAAGGATTAAAAAAGGTCATAACATTTCTATTAAAAAACAAATTGACAGCACCTCTCCTATATGAGAGACTACCCATAATCTAATAACCTGCAAATACACATCAAAATTATGTAGCCACAAATACACAAACTAGTTGATTTTATTTACGACAAGTCCTTGTTCTCATACTTGTAACAAAATTATTTGTGAAATCGTCTACTTAAATAAGTCAAATCACCTAGTTTTTTCTTAATGTAATTTAGGTCAATCTTATACTTTAAAATCATGCCACCTTGATATTTGTGAGTCATTTGTAATGTGTCATTGCTTCGAAAATGTATGTGTGACGGTGGGGTATTATTGAAACATTACTCTTCAAACCATTAATCAAACTCATAACCTCAGTAATATAATAAATTACAAAATGAAACCATAAATAATTGAATCTTTATTTTTTCAATTTCCTACTTTTGAATCAGAAATCAAGCTAACAACTTAAAACATTGAAATTAAATTAAATTTCTCAAAATCTTGTTTTGAGTAATCTATTTGGTGTCAAGCTTAATAAGTGAGTGCATGATAAGTTGAGAAATGTTTCAATAATTTCTCAATGAGTGATAGATTGGTAAGTACTAATCACAACAACATACCTAATCAAAACCAAAGGGTCATTGGTAAGTGACTAATAGACATGGTGATAGGCTTAATAAGTGAGTGCATGATCGAGTGATAGATTGGCAAGTCATGGGTTATTTAAGAAACAAAAAAAAAAAGGAAGAAGAAAGAGATTTACCTAATATAGAGGGTTCTCGTGCAAGGATGGAGTGAGATAGAAAGGAAATAAGAGGGAATAAGCTGGAGAGGAAGAGATTTTACAGAGAGTTTAAGAAGAAGAGAGAAGACGAGTTGGTGTTCCAAAGTTAGAGATTCTGATATTTTAATTGGGGCTTTTTACAGATAAAATTACCGATGGACATTAAAAAAATATATTTTTTAATTTTCATCGGTAATTATGTTTGTAATTAAGAATTTAAATTTTAATTTAACTTGAAATTTTTAAGAAACCCCCAAAAAATCACCGATGAATTTTTAGTTCATCGGTGATTAGGTTGGTAATTGTTAGTGGTATAAAGGTGTAATTATTTTCCAACTCTCTGAAACTTTCGACATAGTTAATCAGTCGGTGACATCATATGTAATATTCAGTGGCATAGAGGTGTAATTGTTTTCTAACTCTCTGGAACTTTCCTATAGAGTTAACTTGTCAATGATTCCATTTGTAATGGTTAGTGATATGGGGTGTAATTTTTTTCCAACTCTCTGAAACATTCTGACGGAGTTAGTCTGTTGATGATTCCATTTATAATTAACAATCATCGATGATTCCATTGGTACGAAACAGGTTTTTTAATTGCACTATTGTATTTCATATCTATCCATCCTGCAAATGCAGTAAAAGCACAACATAGTAACACCATTTTTGTTTATAAGAATAAAATCACAACAATTCACGTTTCATTGTCATGTAATAATAAATTAATGTCATTATAAAAGAACCAAGAAATATTACATTAAAGTCTATTTATAAGGTTGGTGTTTTATAAATTAATCCAAATTTCTTCTTTTTCAATTTCATCATCGTCATGTCCACCATAATCTTCTACATTGAATCGTTGCTCATCGATATTATCATCTTCATCAACTTTTATATGTCCAATGGTTGTCAATATATCATTCAACTCCTCAAAATCAACATCAACAAAAGTATTCTTAGCGATGACAAAATTTAAATTTTCATTTAAGTTGGTAGACGAAGCAACTCAATATGGATTAACTAACTCATCAAGTTGAAAGACATCATCTCCCACAATGACTTCATCATTATCATCCTAAACAACTTGAACACGACCCCTCAGTTTGGCTTTCATTACGGACAACCAATCAACCCTAAAATGATCATTTCTAAAAGAAAGAATGTATGTGTATTAAACTTGTCAGCATTTCTAGGAAAAAACAAAGGCATCGTCGATGTTGCGAAATCTAGCCTTTGTATTAATTTCGATCAAACCATTATTGAGATCTACTCTGATTCCTCTATTAGTGGTATCAAACCAATAACATTTAAATAAAGACTATTTTGCTCAACATGATATTGCAATTCGATCACCTCTTCTAACTTCCATAATAATCAACTTCAAACTCATTAGAAGTCGATCCCTTAACAACAAACTTCATTGTTTTAGGTCTTTCTACCTTAACCATACTCTTTAGTATGAAAGACATGTCCATTGATAAAAATATCTATTATAGAACTTCACTTTTCTTTCAGGACCCAAACAAAGTAAATTCAAAATACCACTAGGATTCCCTCCCAATTTGATAAACTTGGTACAAGATTACAACTATTAACATTTAAAGAGAAAGGTGTAATGAAATTAAATTTTACAAGAGATAAAAATAATTAGCAGTGCTTACATGTATTTTGAACCACTTGACAAATTGTTCATCTTGTAATTGAAAATTTTGAGTTTCAGTCAAGTGTGAGTTTTGAGATAGTAAAAATTGAAGATGTTGCCTATGAGAAATTATTCAATCTATCAATTTATGAGAGTATAAGAGAAAAATTATTCAAAAAATAACGACATGTTAATTATTATACTTACTAAATAAAAGGTCTCAATTCATCTCAATTAAATACACATAATTATATACATCTCTAAATTCAATTTATGTCAAGTATCTTTCCCTCATTATATTTTTTTTGTACAAGTCGTCTAGGATGGGAAAATAATAACAAATTCTCACTCAAAGGCATTTCCCCTCTGTCATCATGTCTTGGAACACGGTTAATTCTTGTTCTCAAGTGAGGCTCAAAATAGTATGAGATAAATGTAATCTCTTCAACAATATAAGTCTCACATATCAAAGTCTTAACATGCTCCTGTTTTTTACTTTCTCTTAAGGTTGAATAAGTATCTGCTGGAATTATTATCATCAGATTCATAGACAGATATTAGCGACGAGTTTATTTTATCAGCAATATTTTCTGTAGGCATGACATGTCATTTTTTTTTTCATTCCTTTTTTTTTTCATTGTAATTTTGTCGGTATATACCATCAGAGATTTTCCATTGGTGTATACCAAGGGACATAGCAAGCAACTATTCCATCGGTAAATGTCATTGTAATTTACCGATAAAATTGTTTTCATCGGTATTTCCCTTTGTAGTTGTCAATTTTCTAGTAGTAAAAAACATAGACAAATCATGAAGATCCAAAAAACAAATCGCTATATAATTTTATATTAAAAAAACATGTTAATGTTAAAAAGATACTTTTTTATTTCAAATCTTTAAAAAAGAAAGAGAATAAAAATAAATAAATAAAGGTAAAAAAGGCCTAGTGTGCAGGCCTATATATAAAACCAAACCAGCATGCCTAAGCCCTTTATATTTTAATATCATGCCCCTTCCTATTCTAAAACAAATTTTAAAGTAGACGACGTATCCTTCGTTTTTCAATTTTCCAACCAAACCAGCATGCGTTCCAAGTTTATACCATGTTAGTGCAATTTCTGCGAAGAAAGAAAAAGAAAAACAGAAATGCTGAATGTTATGCAAACCACACGCTTTCTAGCCTTGTGCTGCCTCAGCTGCAATTCGCAGTCTCCTCTCCCAACTTAAGATATTTTGATTCCTGTCTGCTCCTGTAGGAATAAAATGGTGATACATTCCAGAAAAAGAGATTGTATGATCTTCTTCCAAGAATATTGTAATAGAGTTCAGGTATTAACAAACCTGAGAGATAATCTATCAAATTTTCATTAGCCAGGTACGTACATACACAAGACCCATTTTGGTGCCTTCATGGCAGTACCCAACAAGATTAGTCAAGTTTCTATGATGCACTCTCAAAAAAAGTTTAACCTGTAAATGAAAGAAACAAATTCAGAATATGAAAATGTGAGCAAATGAGGAGCTGAAAACTTATTTTAATTCGTACTTATGAATTACCTCTGCCTCAAACTCCTTGTACCCTTGAACCGATGATGGAGTCAACATCTTGACAGCTGCTTGAGTATCATTCAAGTAGCCATGGTTAACTGTCCCAAATCCTCCCTTACCGAGAATTCTTCCGAAGTTGGTCATTTTTAGGACGTCTGAGGACGTGAACTGCCGACTTTTTCCCTCTAGAGGCTGTGTGTCCTGCCGGTTTTATGTTCCACCTTCCCGGATGCTGAAATTTCAGTAAGTTCAGAGGTAGGTATTAATTGTGGAAATCATCTGCAATTATACATGCACATTTAAACCTACAAAATTTAAACCCTCACTTCTACCTTCACTATTGGAAACCAAACTTTGTTTCTTTTTTCTCTTTAAGCAACATAATACGATTGCCAAACCAGCTGCCAGGACAAAAGCTGCTGCCCTCAATGCAACTACTACAACAACAGTATTGTTTTTTTTTTCTTTTTCTGGCATGGAACTGATGGATTACAAAGTTCTGAATTTCCGTCCACACTTGAATGATGTAAAATTTGAAAACAGAAGAAAGACTTGGAATTATTGCAAGATGCTGTTTTTGAGGGTATAAAAATGAATAATAATTTAGCTTATGACTAAATCTTTAATTTTCAATTTCGTTGAAAGAAAAAGGAAACGGATGAAAGAATGTGGGAAGTCTTTATGGTCCCTTAACTTTCTTTTTCTGAAAGAAACAATCTATAAATAGTTTAATCTGTAGGCAGAACACAAATGTATTCAATATTCATCATTGTAAATGGTTGATGGAAGATAGAGAACCACTTTGCTTTTTCCGATACAGGTCAGCTGGAATGGGGACCTGTGAGCTTGTTTCCTGTCAAGTTTCTGCAGCAGTACGGAAAATATTACCCTTCTGATATGGTGTGAATATGAAAGTTACATATCAGTTTTAATAGCCATAAAGTCATAGTTATTTCAAGGATTGCAATTGAGACAGGAAATCAGGCACTGGTCCTGTCAAATTATTGTTTGATAAGTCTCTGAAATTGTAATAGAAATCATAAGAAAATTTCTTTTTGTACCAATATGTTAATCATTCATATGGTTTGGAATGCGATCAAAATACTTACAGAGATTCTAGCAATTTCAGGTTGCCAATATCAGGAGCAATCTCCCCATCAATCCACTCGACGACAGATTCCTAGCGGAAAGTTCATAAATATAAGTGATACAGGGAATAAAAATTCTCTATGATTACTAAAATCCACACACTTACAAGGATATGATTCTAGGTGGAGCAGTATGATCATTGTAGGAACAATTAAGACTTTTCCACACATAATTTCGAGGAGCACTTGGATCTCCATGCCAGTTACTTCTTATTCCATAGGTTGACTTAGTACTCGCAATTGCATTAACTATTATGTTCAACATGAATACAGTCATAAATTCCAAATTAAGTATGCTAAAACAAGGGACAAGACAAATAGTGAAAATGCACATATAAAAATATACATACCATCATCTTGGCGTGTCTGAATGTGGGAGTTCAACTACAGAATAAACTTCAATTGCATTGAGAAAGGGTGGCAGGGTTTAACCTCTGGACTTAAAGATTGAAAACGTATGTTTTCCTCCTGTCAAGGCTGATGGGCTAAACACCGTAGTTGTGTACAAGTAACTTGGAGTAAGATCTGACCAGTATTTTCCATTTAAGGAAATGTTGAAGTGTCGGGACTGGTTGGCTTCAAGCTTTACGATTTCAGTAAAGATAGACATAAAATTTAAGAGTTGTATCCTGAGCGTCTATAAAGAATTCCAGGGGCTCGCTGGCATTTGCTGGAATGCCTGCGCTGTTCATGACTGTTGCTCATGATAGTGTTTCTTTTTTGAGTCATGCATTACTCGTCAAGAGATCAAGGAATCTTTATTTTCCATCCCCGGATGATAAAACTCTTGGACTAGATGGTTATACATCTTTAATTTTCAAGAGAAGTTGGAACATTATTGGTTAAGACTTCACTATTATTATGAGGTAGTTTTTTTTTATTCCTCTACTTTGCTTAGGTCTGTTAATGCTACAAAAATTGCCTTGGTCTCAAAGGTTGAAACTTCAACTACTATAAATGACTTTAGACCTATCTCATGTTATTGTAACGTAAAGTATAAATGCATATCTAAAGTCATTGTGAATAGATTGAAAAGGATTTTTCTGGAGGTTATTGGATCTGCTCAAACTGTATTTGTTATGGGAAGGAAAATATTTGATTCTATCTTGTTGACTCAAAAGTTAATGCATAACTACCACTTAGCTAGTTCTATGACTAGATGTGCTTTGAAAATTGACTTCACGAAAGCTTTTAATATGGTTAGTTGGGATTTTATCCGTACAGGTTTAAGAGCTATTGGTGTACCTGGTGCCATGGTTAGATGGATTGAGATATGCATGTCTATGACTCATTTCTTTATGGCTATGAATGGAGAGAGTCATGGTTTCTTTCCATCTTCCAGGAGTCTTCGGCAAGGTGATCTTTTGTCCCCTTATTTGTTTGTTCTAGCTATGAAGGGTTTAAGAGACATTCTTAGAGAGGCCTTACAGAACCCGAGGTTTCGTTATCACTGGCAGTGCCAGTAGAATGTCATTACTCACTTGTGCTTTACTAATGACCTTATGATCTACTATTGAGAAGACAGGGACTCAATAAGGATTGCGAGGAATGCTCTGGATGATTTTCCAGGGTTGTCTGGTCTTGTTATAAATCTAGAGAAGAGCCTAGTCTTCTTATTAGAAGTTGATGATGAGCTTGAGACCTCTTTGCAAGATCTTTTGGGTTTTAGGCTAGATTCTCTACCAATAAGATACCCGGGTGTCCTATTGATATCTACTAGACTGACTCACTCTAATTGTAAGCTTTTGGTGGAGTAGATTCTCTCTAGGATTAAGTTGTGGACCTCAGCTTCTCTTACTTATGTTAGGCGTCTTCAACTAATCAAATCAGTTCTCTTCTCCATCCAGGTTTATTGGTACTCCATGTTTATTCTCTTTTGCTATATTATTAAGAGGATTGAGGGTACATTGACTGCCTTTATTTGGAAAGGCTGCTCTTTCTCCCACTTAGGTGTTAAGGTGGTCTGGGCCTATGTTTGTTATTCCCTTAAAAAGGATGGCCTAAGAATAAAAAGGGATCAAACTTGGAATAGAGTAGTTATTCTCAAGCATGATTAGCGATTACTTTCACATAGATCATCAGTTTGGTATGGATAGGTCAATAATATCTAGAGGCAGATCCTTTTAGCATGTCAGGCCTCCTTTAGTGTCCTTTTGGTCATGGAGGAAGATTTTACTTGTAGAGATTGATGTAAATGAAAGTTTGTCTTTAGTATTGATGATATGACTACTACCTCTATGTGGTTAGACTGTTGGTTTCTAGATGGGCAACAGTTATGTGACATGGTGCCTTTTAGGGTGCTCCCTTCTACTGGGTTATTGTGGAATCCTAAGGTTTTAGAAATTATTGAGGAGGATACTTGGGCTTTTTTATGCAGACCAGAACGGAACTCACACGCGTTCTAACAAACAAGGGTTTCTTTGATCTGGAATTCCGCAGAAAAACAGAGGAAAGAGAGATATTTAAGTTAACTACTCAAAGGAGTTTTTTTGTTTTTATTTCCTCCACTGTCGCAAAGCGATTACAATCAAATAAATAGAGGAACTGACCTCTTAGACTCCTAAAACAACTCCTTTAAATCAGAAAACAGTCCTGCATTAACTAGGAAATAAAAGCTGAATGAAGAAACGGAAAGGAAACTAAACTCTTAGACTTCTAAAGCAAACAACCCCGAATTAATTAGGGAAATAAAAGCTAAATGAGGAAACGGGAATGAAACTCCAATTGTTACGTAAGAAACTTAAAGTGCCCAGTTGTGAAATTTATGACCCAACAACGTCAAGCCCTTTTGTTGTTTTGGGTGTTCTAAGTGCCCCAAATATGATCTTGCCACCCGGTCTGCATCATCCTCCCCATGCTGAGAAGAATTCGGCCACGAATTCGGGAAATCTTCATCCTCTGATGACGAGTCCCCGTGGAAAGGAACCAAGTGCTTGACATTAAATACATCTGCTGTACGAATATGACTAGGCAGCTTGAGGTGATAAGCATTTGAATTAATTTTCTCAATAATCTCCACTGGACCAATTTTTCGTGCTGATAGTTTATTGTACTCACCTATAGGAAAACGATCCTTGGTTAGCACCACCCAGACAAAGTCACCCACTTCGAAATCGACAAGTCGCCGTTTTTGGTCCGCGTCTCGTTTGAATTTGGCAATAGATTCCAGCAAGTTCTGTCGAGTAAGGTTATGAATGTCCTGCAGTTGAGTGACAAAATCCTCTGCTTTGTGATTAACTTTGGTGTGGCTTGGTAGATTAGCCAGGTCAAGCGGACACCGTGGGAGAAACCCATACACAATTTCAAAGGGGCTGAGCTTGGTGCTACGATTGACTGCATGGTTATGAGCAAACTCTGCCTGGCCAAGTTTCTTGTCCCAAGATTTTAACTGATCACCTACCAAACTGTGAAGGAGATTTCCCAACGACATGTTCACTACCTCAATTTGCCCATCTGACTGAGGGTGATAAGCACTACTGAAATTCAAGCGAGTATTGACAGTCTTCCAGAGACTCCACCAGAAATGGCTTAGGAAACGAGTGTCCCTATCCGATACGATTGACTCTGGTAGCCCATGCAACCGATAAACTTCTCGAAAGAACAACTCAGCCACATTAACGACATTTGTCGTTTTCTTGCACGGGATAAAATGAGCCATTTTTTAAAATCTGTCTACCACCACGAAAATGGAGTCGAATCCCCGTTGTGTACGCGGGAGGCCTAAAACAAAATCCATGCTGATGTCGGACCATGGACGTATTGGAACAGGAAGTGGCATGTACAAACCGGCATTGGTAGCTCCTCCTTTGGCAACTTGACAGATCCGACATCGCGCAACAAAACGACCAACCTCCTTTCGCAGTGATGGCCAGAAATAGGACACAGCCACCAGCAAGTAAGTTCGGTCTCTTCCCACATGCCCTTCTCCGTGCAGTTCTTGTATGATCTTGGGTCGGAGACTACACTCAGGTATACACAGTTGGGTGCCCTTGAAAACAAACCCGTCTTGCAGAACAAAGTCACTTTGTTGGTTGTTTTGAATTTTCTCTATCACAACAGCAAAGAAAGGGTCAGAGACATACAACTTTTGAAAGGAGTCGAAGCCCAATGCCTTGACACGCATGTCAACCAACAAATTTTTTCGGCGACTGAGTGCATCAGCCACTCGATTTTGTGTACCCGCCTTGTGTTTAATGACAAAAGTGAATTGTTGTAAGTATGCAGCCCAAGATGCATATCGAGATGAAATCTTATCTTGACTCCCCATGTGTTTGAGGGCATCATGATCAGTGAATAAAACGAACTCCTGAAGAAACAGATAATGTCGCCAATGCCTTACTGCTTGAACCACTGCATAAAATTCAATGTCATAGGTGCTGTACCGTAATTTTGGCCCTGAGAGTTTTTCACTGAAGAAGGCGACAGGCCTGCCATTTTGGCTTAGAAGCGCCCCGATTCCTAGCTTTGAGGCGTCACAGTGTAGCTCAAAAGGATTTGAAAAGTCTAGTAGGACAAGTATTGGGGCGGTGGTCAGTCGTTTCTTGATTTCTTGGAAGGCTATTTCGGCCTCAGGTGTCCATGCAAACTTGCCATTGTTCCTCATACAATCAGTCACTGGGGCCATTATGCCACTGAAGTGTGGAATAAAACGGCGATAGAACGAGGCTAACCCGTGGAAGCTTCGAACATCAGTCACGGTTTGCGGCTGGGGCCACTGTTTGATGGCTTTAATTTTTGAATCGTCTACTGAGAGCCCCTCAGAAGAAATGATGCAACCCAAGAACAAGACCCGGTCAGTTAAGAACACACACTTTGTTTTTGCTGCGAAAAACTGCTCCCTGCGTAACACAGTCAAAACTTCTTGAAGACGTTGTAGGTGCATCCTAGGATCAACACTGTAAACTAAAATGTCATCAAAATATACCACCACGCTCTTACCAATGTAGGGTCGCAGGGCTTGATTCATCACCCGCATAAATGTGCTTGGGGCATTAGACAACCTGAACGGCATGACCATCCACTCAAAAAGTCCTTCTCGAGTTTTGAAGGCCGTTTTCCATTCATCTCCCGGTCGAATACGAATCTGGTGATACCGCTTTTCAGGTCCAGCTTCGTGAATATTGTGGCCCCACTCAACTGATCCAGCAAGTCATCCAACCGTGGGATTGGAAACCTGTAACGAACTGTAATTTTATTGATGGCCCTGCTGTCAACACACATTCTCCATGTCCCATCTTTTTTTGGGGTCAGAAGGGCAGGCACCGCGCAAGGACTAAGACTCTCTCGAATATGCCTTTTTGCTAGTAATTCCTCTACTTGGCGTCGTAACTCTTCATGCTCCTTCGGACTCATCCGATAATGTGGTCTGTTGGGCAAGTTGGCACCCGAAACCAGATCAATTTGGTGTTGAATGTCCCTTAAAGGGGGTAGGTTCTCAGGAAGCTCAGCTGGAAATACATCTCCAAACTCCTGCAATAATGGCTCAACGCTGCCCGGAATAATGCTATCCTCAACTTCCATTCTTCCGATCAGTATGTAAGCCACTCCAGATTCCCTAATTTCCGCTTGGAACTTAGCCATTGTTAATAAATTGTTGTTTTCTCCTTTTGGAATGCCGCCTGTAATTTTCCTTTTTGGTAACAACACAACCCTGGTTGAATTAAACATGAAAGTGCATGTATTCAAGAACCCATCGTACATCACACGTCAGTCGTATAACCACGGTCTGCCCAATAATAGATGACAAGCGTCCATGGAGACCACATCACACCAAACCTGATCCTTGTAGGTTGCGCCGATTGAAAAAGACACCAAGCTGCGCTTTGACACTGTGACATCATTCTTCTTATCTAGCCATGTTAGTTTATACGGTCGAGGATGTGATTCTGTTGCCAGGTGTAGTTTACGGACCACCTCTTCGGACACTACATTCTCACAGCTACCTGAGTCAACAATGAATCGACAAACCTTCCCGCTAATTGTGCAAGTGGACTGGAATACATTAGTACGCAACCAATCATCCTCTACTCCACGTGGTGCTAAGCAACTACGTCGGATCATTAATACCGGTCCAGTATCCCCCTCTAAACGCTCTTCAATTATCTCTGTGCTGCTATAGGTTGTCCTAGGTTTGATATCCACACCTTCCACTAGGCAATATTCCACGCACTTCTTGTGAATCATCAATAAGGGACCATGATCTCCCTCTAGTTGCTCCTCCTCGTCATAAACTGGTTCTGTCTCAACATCACCTTCTTGCTCCCTAATGTTTTCTTCGACGTCCAAAAATAATCCCCTCCGCGGTCCTTTCTTACACTCTGCGAATCTGTGCCCTGGTTCTCCGCAATTAAAACAACGAAAACCTGTGGTCGGTACCGTTGTGTGTGTGTGGGCGCAGTAGGTTTAGTAATAGTAGATGGTGGAATGGTTGCTCGTCCGCTGCTACTGCTACTTGCACCACCTGTACCGGAACCCCCGAAACTCATGTTCCCTGTTCGTCCTCTGTTATTGCTTGTACCTGCACCCGAACCTCCAAAATTCATGCCCCCCGTATTTCTGCGCACTTGTTGTTTCTCTAACTGCACTGCTCTCTGGTGGGCATCAGACACATTCAACACATCAAACATATTAAGGACATCTTGGAATTGAATCCGCAATCCTCCAATATATCGCGCAACCCGCGACTCCTCGTCCTCTGCAATCGCATCTCGCGAAACTAACTGGTAGAACTCCGTAGTGTATTCATCAACTGATTGGTTTCCTTGTCTTAGATTTTGTAACCGTTGGTAGAGCGTCCGTGTGTAGTTGTATGGTAGAAACGCAGAACGCATGTGTTTTTTCATCTTGTCCCACCACGTGATCTTTCATTTTCCTTGTAGAGTCCTTGTCTTCTTCACCTGTTGCCACCAAGCCCCATCCCGACCTCTAAGCCTTGTTGCAACCAGTGCTACTCGTCTGTCTTCTGGAACTTGTTTAAACTCTAAAACTTCATCTACCGTATTGATCCAGTCGAGGTACTCATCCGCTTGCAAACCACCATGGAACTCTGGTATGTCAACCTTGAGGCCTGTCTCCCAGCGCCTTGATTCATCATGTGTTGGTCTCCTCTGCACTGGTTGATTGGCGAATGGATTTTCATCACCTTTAGACTCCTCTTCCACGTCATGTGGATTTGGATCCTGATGTTGAGCCATTGACGCTGCTAACTGCTGCGTTAACGTCTCGACTTGCTGTTGTAGTCGTGCAATCTCATCGCGTTCGTAGACTTCATCCAATGGTTGTTCATGAAGGTTCGGTAGATTCACGTGTCTTTTTGGTGTCATAACGACGATAACTAACCGAGCTCTGATACCAACCTAATGCAGACCAGAACGGAACTCACACGCGTTCTAACAAACAAGGGTTTCTTTGATCTGGAATTTCGCAGAAAAACAGAGGAAAGAGAGATATTTGAGTTAACTACTCAAAGGAGTTTTTTTGTTTTTAATTCCCCCACTATCGCAAAGCGATTACAATCAAATAAATAGAGGAACTGACCTCTTAGACTCCTAAAACAACTCCTTTAAATCAGAAAACAGTCCTGCATTAACTAGGAAATAAAAGCTGAATGAAGAAACGAAAAGGAAACTAAACTCTTAGACTTCTAAAGCAAACAACCCCGAATTAATTAGGGAAATAAAAGCTAAATGAGGAAACGGGAATAAAACTCCAATTGTTACGTAAGAAACTTAAAGTGCCCAGTTGTGAAATTTATGACCCAACAACGTCAAGCCCTTTTGTTGTTTTGGGTGTTCTAAGTGCCCCAAATATGATCTTGCCACCCGGTCTGCATCACTTTTCCATCGGGTAGTTTAGAGCTCCAACCTATTTAGGAATTGATTACTTTTAACTTGAGGAGTGCCTTACTAGACCACCATGTCTGGAATGGTCACTCATCGAGAAGGTTCTCCATTGACTTGGCATGGGAGATTCTTAGAGATTCCAAACTCACAAACTCTATACACCATCTTCTCTGGTTCCTGGATTTCATCTCAAGACACTATTTTATTATGTGGCTTGCCTCTATGGGTTATCTCAACAATATAGACAGACTATATGCTTTTCAGATCATTTCCTATCCAGCATGTATTTTTTATGGGTTGTAGGTTGAAACACATGAACATCTATTCTTTTAGTGCCCTTTCTCTACTACAGTTTGAGTGCTATCAAAAGCATGACTTTTATAGGTTAACCTTCTTCGACATAACATCAACTACTTATGTGGGGATATACACACTTGAAAAAGAAGAATGAATTTACACATCTCCTTATTTGGTTAGCCCTCTCAGCCTTGGTTTATTTCATCTAGCATAAGAGAAATAACAGATTCTTTCATCAAATTTACTAATCTCATTACGATTATGATGTATGTGAGGATATTTTCTATTTAGTCCAGTCCTGTTTTGGTAGAGTTAGAACCAAGGTTTCACATCCCAACTATTTTCTGGTACATTTGGCGCTTCCGAGAGTCATGAGATACCATTGTTCTTGTTGTTTTAGAGATTCTATTTAGCATAGTTTCATATATAATCAACTAGTTGACTGGTTAAGGAATTTTCAATAACCGGTTGACCAGCTCATATGCTATTTGTCTTTACAATCTACTTTTATCTCTCTCTTTTTCTTCAGTTTTTTTTTAGCTTTTACTTTTTTTTCTTGTTATTTTTTTATCAAATAGACTAGGGTAATAAGCTTTTGTACTTCTTGAGGTGGTGGTGGTGGCAGTAAAGGATTTTGACTTTGGTAATCTATGGTTATTGAGCCTCAGGTACTGATATCTGCCCATCTAGAGAAATGATCTGAAGTCCATAGATGATCATACACATCATCGGGATATCTAAGACATTTCTGCAACATATTAAGTTAAAAGTACTTACCAAAATTTAAAAACAACAAAAAACTCTGTGTTTAAAATGCCTCATCTGACTATTTGATTGGTTAACAAACCATTGTCCAACTGTGTGAAGTACACCAATTATCTAAGTTGTATTACATATGTCATTTTTCAAGGGCCTTGTTTCTAATGCTGACATAAAAGGTGTCCCATAGCCTGTATTCACAAGACAGACGTATTCATAATTTCATGTAAGTACATATATAATCTCCTTATCTACAAGATTTGATGCATTTTTTCACACTAACCCACTTATTAAGCCCGAGATGTAGATTCTGGTACAATATTTTGGCCATTATAATTTCCATGTATGAATCAAGATCTGATCAAATATTTGTTTCCTTTGGTGATCGTTACATTATAACAATGTCTTTCACCTTGAGGAAAGCTCCTTACATACCATAGCTACCAGTCAAAGTTAGTTGAATTGGATGCAGTTGCAACACTCTTACTTACTCCAGTCTCTATGAGTAATGCATGTGATATGTAATTCAGATCAATTGTGGCATCTGTGTAGCTACTATTTAATGTTAAACCACAATCTATGCTAATGAAGTCTAAAACATAAACACAAACAGACAGCCTAAATCATGTTTATCGTTTGTCTCAGAACATTTGAATTGATATATGAAATATTGATAATATATATATATAAATATGATGGATCCTGAGCATGAACCAAAAGTACTATAAGAGCTGAAAAACCAAGAAACATGTAAAGTAAACGGGGAAATATCTTCTTAACCATCCACTGGTTATTGGATAGGAGAAGATAAACATACAAGTTATACCTCTCATGTTTTAAGCTGCAATTTTAAAAAATAATTATAATTTACATATATAAACTAATTATGGATAAATATATCTCTAATATGTTTGTTTAAAAGTCCATAATATTGTCAAGGACAGAGTAATAACCCAACATATCTAAACTTGATAGGATGCCAAGCCTAGGTAACATGAGTTTGGCTTTACTTCCAGGCCTAAAATCCTTGGGTTCAACTATGCACTCAACTCAAATACACATGGATCTAGCAAGATGCCAGACCCAATATTCTTAGGTGCAACTACTTGCTAAGCTCAAATGTGTGTAGGTTTGGCATCTTGCCATACTTAACATCCTTAGGTTCAGCTACGTGTTATACCCAAGAGCATGTGGGTCTGGCAAGGTGCAAGATCCAACATCATTGGGTTTAGCTACACGTTAAACCCAAGTGCATATAGGTTTAACAAGATGTCAGACCTAACTGCCTTGGGTTTGCCTACGCACTAAACCCAAATGCATAAAAGTCTAACAAGATGCCAGACCCAATACTCTTAGGTTTAGCTACGCATTAAATTCAAATATGCATGGATCTAGGAAGATGTCAGACCCAACATCTTTGGGTTTAGCTATGTATTGAGTTCAAATACATGTAAGTCTGGCAAAATGCTAGACATAACATAATTGGGTTCAGCTACATGCTGAGCTCAAGTGCATGTGGGTTTTGCAAGGTGTTAGACCCAATATCTTTGGGTTCAGTTACACACTGAACTCAAATGCATAAGAGTCTTGTAAGACGTTGAACCTAACTGCTTTGGGTTTAGCTACGTGCTGAACCCAATTGCATATGAGTCTAGGAAGACACCAAATCCAACTACCTCAAGTTTAACTACGCGTTATGCCCAAATGTATGTGGTTCTAGAAAAATACCAGACCCAATTGCCTTGGTTTCAGAACAAGCTAAACTCAAGTGCATATGGGTCTGGCAAAGAACCAAACTCATCACCTTGGGTTTGGAGTCTTTCTAAACTCAATATGTATAGAGTTGATAATCTTTCAGGTTCCATGTTAGGTAACGTGGATTTGTTTATTTATTTTCATATATTTGAACATAAAATATTAAAAGTCAAGAATGATCATCTTCTTATATCCTTAGGTGTATAAAAGTCTCTAAATGGCCTATCATATTTCCATCAACATTAATTTTGTGTAAAGAATGTCTATCCCTCATTAATGTTATAATGAATGACACTTCAACTCCTCCATTTAAGTAACATGACAAAGTTCAGAGACTATATATACCCTATGAATTACTCAGGTAAAGGCTTCACACTTTTCCTATTCTATATTCATACTCTTATTTTTACATAACATTTATCATATATTCTTAAGAATAAAAACTCTTGTTCTTAAGAATTTAATGCTCATTCTCCCATTTATTGTAATTCCTTATTAAAAATCATTGATTTTATCATTTGAGCATCCCTAAATCCCACCAAAATAGATTGTTTTATAGGTGCTGGATCTTCTACCACTAATCATTAACTTCTTGAACTCTGGATAAGGGAACATTAAGGTGAATGTGTAATCACCCTTGGTGATTGGTGATAGAAGATCCAGCACCTGTAAAACAATCCATTTTGATCTCTTATCACCAATCCAAACACTCAAAAACCCTCATTCTTGAGCATATTGGATTTTGGAACATCATAAAATTGCACTGTAAATGGGAAATTGATAAAAAAAAAAACCATAAGTTGTTCTTCTAAAATTGGTTTTTGATATCTTTAATCGCTATTAATAGTACACAATCAAGAAACTCTCGGGATGGGATGTGTCACGGATCTCCTTATACTAATTTTCATGTTTGCTCCATCAGAGTTTCAACAACTCATTAATCAAGTGCAAGCCCTTACCTAAGTTGTTTTGGCATCTTAAGAGAAACATCAGGCCTTGCCACCTAAGCAAGTCCTAGCACATGAGGTGGCTCCTTTAGTCCCAACCTTTTAACAAGTAGTCCCCTCTACCAAGAGACAACTTTATTATCCAGAAGAGGCTGAGAAGAATGACTTGGAAAGCTTTCCACTTTAAAAATCTCTTATTCCCTTTAGAGATCGCCCTCAAAGACATGAAGCTCTCCCAATAAGTAGTCACTCTAGATGTGATCTTTCTAGCCACCATATGATTAAAGTTAGTTAATAATCTCATCGTTCCAAGCCAAAATTTTCCAGCTCCTTAGAGCCTATCAGACAATGTTCGGGAAGAAGTATGGTTGGTAGATACTTTTATAATAAGGTCTACAGTCCTCATGAGATAAAGGGATAACATTTTATCTAGGTGAATCTTGTATACCCTCATCCCTAAGTAGTATATCTCTACAAATATAACTTTGGACAACTACGTTGGTTCGGGGATCCACGAGAACATGTCCAAAATATGCATAGTAATTTTGAATTGGTCATCCAAGATGGTGATGTTATGAGCAAGATCCTCCCATAACATTCAGAGGATCAGCACGAGTCTAATATCACAATTAGGAGTCAGGCTCTATCACGGGTTTTAATGACCTCTGTGTTAAACTAGTGTCAAGGTTTAGTAGCAATATACCCACCAAAAGAAGCTCCACATAATTCTTTGATATTACTCAATCAGGAGGGGAATTCACCAGGGTAAATTTGAAGAGGTTCATTGAAGAAATACTCAAAGTACAAGAATTGATTAGGCTAATAGCCTTAGAAGCTTTGATAAGAAGAGTGAGGGAACATTTTTTTATGAAAGTATTTGTATGCTTTCCTAGGTAGAAGTTTGTTGAAGGTAAAGCAAGTCATGAAGAATCATATATGGGTAAAGGAAGTTAGTATGTTAAGGCATGAACCTCCTCATTTCTACTAGGAGGTTGAGAATGAGAAACCTTTCAAACAGAATTACTCTCCGAGTAGAGATAATAATTCTAAAAAAGGTAAAAACAAAAGTCTAGTAAATGAGTATATATGATGCCCTAAGAGGAGACATATAACTCTTCTAAATGTTTTCCTCATAGAAGTCTCTATAACCATTAAGGGAAAAAACTTTGTTCAATATCCATCTCCTATGGTGTAACCTTTAAACATATGCACTTCAAAGAAGTTTTGTTTGTTGATAAAAAAAACATGATAAAGAAGAATGTTTCACACTCAAGAAAATATTGAGAGGATGATAGCCAACTATTATCTAAAGCAAATTATTAAAAGGCATGCCCACATAGAACATGATAGAGAAGAACCCAGTTAGCCAGACCAAACCCTATCTAAGATCGATGTCATCCTAAAGGCACTTTAGGAGGGGGAGATACTTCTAATGGCAAAAGAAAATATGGAAAGCAGGTCTTTATAATTGCTCATCTTCTAAACTAGCAGCATGAGTGCATCTTTTTCACTATAAATGATAGAGAGGGAGTAACATCCCCACACGAGGATGCCCTTGTCATCTCCACCATCATTTCCAACTATTGAGTTCATCGAGTGTTGGTGGATGAAGTCAATGTGATCAACATCCTTTCCCATGAAGTGATGGTATAGATAGGGATATCCTTTTTAAGAGCAGCCCCAGTGAAGACTCCTCTCATTAAGATATAAGGCTTGGGCGTACCAGTGAAGGGCGCTCTAGAAATCCTAGTCATTATTAGCACTCCCCCTAAGTGTGTCTCCCTCCAGTAAACCTTCATGGTCATTAACATGTATTTGACCTATAACATCATTCTAGGTAGACCTTTTCTACATTAGATCAATATTTTCATTGCACTACGTACTGAAATTCCCAACTCAGAAGGGAGTGGTTATAGTGCAAGGGAATCAAGTAACCTTAAGGCAACATGCCTCCACCAGTTTGAAGGATAAAAAAGCCCTAATACTAAACCAACAAGGGTCCTTAAAGGATAGGGTAGAGGTCAGAACTAAGACCATCGAGCAGTTCAAAGAAGTAGTTTTAAGGGAAAATGAGGGGGTTGTCACCAAGATAGGCTCTACATTAAAACCACCTCAATAGAAATTAATGGTAAATTTCATCCTTACTCATAAGGCTAATTTTGCTTTCAACACTTTAGATGTGTCAAGGATCAACCTACAGAAAATTGCTCATAGACTTCAAGTTAATCCAAATTTCCCTTCTATCCAACAAAAGAAGAGAAACTTTTGGGGGGAAGACATCATGCAATAATTATAGAAGTGGATAAACTGTTAGCTGTTGGTTTTATCTGCGAGGTCATGTATCCATATGGGTTGGCTAATATGGTCAAGGTGAAAAAAAGCACTAGAAAGTAAAGGATGTGTATGAATCCACTAACTTGAATAAGGCTTGTCCAAATAATAATTTTTCTCTTCTAAAAATTAACAAGTTGGTGGACACTACAACTGGATTTGAATTCTTAAGCTCTTTGGATATTAATTCGGGGTATCATCAAATCCATATATACCTAGAAGATAATGAGAAGACTTATTTCATTATAAAAGGATGAATTTTTTGCTAAAGGGCAATTGCTTTTTGGTTTGAAAAATACAAGGGCAATTTACTAATGGATGGTCAACAAATTTTTCAAACACCTAATTAGGAGGAACATGGAAGCTTATGTGGATGACATGTTGGTGAAAAATATGAGTTTTAAACAACATTTAAAGGACCTAGAAAAGGTTTTTGTTTTTTTAAACAAATGTGAGATAAAGCTAAATCCTTCCAAATATGTGTTTGCCATCAGAGAAGGAAAATTTTTGGGTTTTCTAGTAAGAAGAAAAGAAATAGAACCTAATCCTGAGAAGACTCAAGCAATATTGGATATGACTCCTCCCTAAAAGAAAAGGGATGTGTAATGCCTTACTAGGAGACTAGCCTCCATCAACAAATTCATATCTTAAATTGTGGGAACACAGCTTACCATTCTTCAAGATTTTAAAGAATATAACAAAAAAACTTTGAATGAACACTAGAGTGTCAAAAAGCTTGTAAAAAGCTCAAAGCTAATTTCTTCTCTCCTATGATCTGGTCATAGTTAAAAGAAACTAAAAGTATATTCCTCTATCTTGGGGTTTCTAACCAGACAGTTAATGTCGTGTTGGTAAGAGAAGAAAAAGGCATATAATGCCCAATCTATTATTCCAGCCAAACTCTCCATGATGTTGAAAAAAATACTTGGAAGTGGAAAAAATGGCCCTAGCTTTGGTGAACGCCTCACTAAACTAAAATTATACTTCCAAATTCATCAAGTTGTAGTACTAACAAACCAACCTCTACGACAAATTCTCCACAAGCTAGACATGTATGGACGACTAGTAAGGTGGGCAATTGAGTTAGGAGAATATGGAATCTTATATCAATCACGACCAACTATTAAAGAGTAAGTCTTAGCAAACTTCATAGTTAAATGTTCTTTTAAGAATGATCTCTATGACAAGCCTGTTATAATAGCCAAACAACCGATCCACTTAGAAAAAACTATGATCCCCTCACAGTCCATACTGTTGATCCCACCTTGGGAATTATTTATTGATACATCTTTCACTTCTAAGGGAAATGGTGTTGGGTAGTGATTGTGAGCCTTATGGGCAGGTCTTTGAATATGGAATCCGATTCAAATTCTCAAGAACCAATAATGTGTCAGAGTATAAAGCTTTCTTAGCAGGATTAGGCCTAGTAAAATCCTTAAAGGCTTTCCCCTTCCAGGTCCACAATGACTCCCAGCTAATAGTGGGATAATGTTAAGGGATATTTGAAACCAGAGATCCTACTTTAATAAAATACTTATAAAAAGTCCAAGTACAACTCTTTAGTAAAGACAAGGGTATATAATATTAATTGATCACATTCCAAAAGGAAAGACTGAAAAAGGTAGATCTCCAATCCAAACTGGCAAATTCCAATTCGGTTGAACTTTTTTTTGGAGGTATAGATTGAAATCTTGGAAAAACCAAGAATTAAAGCGCTAATGGTTTTCCCTGTTGACATAGTAGAGGATTTGAGAACTCCTTTTAGAGACTATCTGCTCACTAGAGAATTCTCTCTAGATAGAAATAAGGTTGTTAGTTTAATTAGGTGAGCAATTGAGTATTGTTTGGTGGACGAGGTTTTATAGAAATGATTTTCCCTAGCTCCCTTGTTAAACTTCTCATGGAGAAAACACTTATGTTTTTAAAAAAAAACTCCATAGGGGAATCTTTGGATTACACACCAGCTTTAGAGCTCTTGCTACTCAAGTCACCAAGGCATGATTTTACTTGCCAACAATCTTAAGTGATGTTGTCAACTTGGTGAAAAAAATATGACCAATGCCAAAAGTTTGCATCAGTCTCTAGACAACTCTTCACCAAGCTGACAACCATATTTTCCCCATGGCTTTTTCCCAATAAGGAATGAACATATTGGGTCCTTCCTCAAAGGTTGTAGGGAATAAACAATTCATTATTATGGTTGGGGATACTTTACCAAATAGGTAGAAGTAGAAGCTCTAACAAATATCACCACCAATAAGGCTATCTCTTTCTTGTTGAAGAATATACTTTATAAACTCCGATAGCTATGAAATTTTAATCCTAAAGAAAATATGGTTTCAAAAATCTTCTAACAAATTATCATTTTAATCCAATGGTTGGATCAAAATTTACACGTGTTAATATAAAACTACATGTTAAAGAAAACTTCTCCTACATCAGACTCCCTAAGTTGGAAATAACTTATTGTTGCATTTTTTGCCATCCATCCATCTATATTGTTGTTGTTGTCGACCATTAAAAGCTACGTTAATATTCTTGCACTTCACTGACCTCTAGCGCGCTTATATTGTACAGTTTGTCAACTCAAATAAAGCAGTCCAATAATCAATTCCCAAAATAGTCTGAATCTTTACAAAATCATATTGTTAATGGCTTGCTCCATGTCCTACCATTTCTTAAACCATTCCAACTCTTTATAATATCCTTATTCTCCATAAATTAGGATAAAATAACATATTTTTACCCTTACTCTTAACAATTTACCCCTCTCTTAGGCACAAATACTATATGTTTCATCTTTATACTAAGGATATACATATTACATTGTCCGTCATGCATAGCATTAAGGTCATATTGTTATGGTCTACATAACAATAAATGACACGCATATATAGATACCACATCACACTAAATACTATCAAAATATTTCATGCCTATAAAAAATAAAACAAGACAACACTCATCCAAGATGAACTTGCTATCTCAATTTAGCCACTTCAATTTGTAGGGTTTGTGGTGTTTTTGTTTTCCTTGATGGTACAAATTGGATGGAAGAGACTCGTGCATAGCCAATTGATTAGTACTTTAAAATGCATTTTTATCAAGGTTTTATATCATCATTTTGCACCTGAAGTATCAATAACTCCTTAACTAAAGCATGTTTTATAATAACAAGTCTGATACTATAAGATACCTTTAATTTATGGTAAATGTTCATTTTAAATACAGGCCTATCATATAAATCAAAGGATTGATTAATGAGTTTAACTACTGAAATTGAGAAGACAAATAGAGGGTTAAGCTTAGAAAATAGATGTTGGTTCAATCCAAACTGGAACATTGTTCAGTCATTGGGTCATATCTGGAGCTGTAGATCTTGGATTTCAATTTGGTTTATATGGCTAGAAAGCTAAGACATAGGCCTAAAACATTCATGGGATTCCAAGACTCAATTCTGCTGTTTGGAAGTCCAAATCTTAGCAACAACAGAGAAGTCAGAATCTGTCCTACAGCCCAGACACTGTTCAATGTTCAGTCCATATCTCGAGTTCTAGAAGTCCAAATGCACTGATTCGTTTTTTTTTTTGGGAAAGCTGAGACAATTTCCTAGAACTTTCATGAAGACTGTCTGTTCAAAATCCGACATTGGCAATGACGTTTTATTCAGACAAGAAGATAAAGATTGTCACCAAGTCAAGATGTGACCACCTACTCAACAATTAGTCATCAAATCAATAGTTTTAAATTTTAGCCTATAAAAGGAGGCATTTGCCATGCATTTAGGCATCTTCATTTTCAGATCAAGATCATGCTCTTGCTCTCTCTCTTTATAATGCTTAAGTTTTGTTTATATTAATCTCTTGTTTATGCTTTTCATTTCCTTTCCTTTACTTAGTTAACTTATATCTTATTTATGTTCTTATCTTGTTTATTTATGTTTCTCTTCTTCATTATGTTTAGCTAAGTTTATTATGTCAAGGTGAAAAGGTTACAACAATGGTGTAAGAATAAGTATAGTATAAACTCAACATGGACTTTAATGTTTGATACTAATATGTTTTCTATTTGTTATCTTATTCACTTTTAATATTTTACTTGTTGAATGGTTAATCTAGATTTACGTTGTATAACCTTGGTACAACAAATACTTGGCACTTTCATAGCCCAAACCGTATGGTATAACCGACACCTGTGCTATGAAAGGAACTTGATTTGTTGTTAACATAAGTTATAATCATGAATACCTGACAACATTTACAAATATTAGCATTATTCGAATAAGATAACTAATGTAATCATGTTAACAATTTATAATCTGATTGGAACCTCCTTTGTGTGTGCTTTCCAATTGAGTAATAAAAAGAGTTTATACTATACTTGTTTGAAATACCATTAGTGGATCCTCTAACCTTGACAATTATTTTTATCATTATTTAATCCTTATATCAATATCACATCTCAAAGCTCTCTTTAACTTATTATTATTATTATTATTATTATTTATAATTTATATAGTTAACCTCCATGTGGTTCGACTCCAGTCTTGTCAGGTTATTTATTACTTCGACACTCCTACACTTGGGAGAAGACATAAATCTTTTGGTCGTGTCACCAATCCCCATCTGAATCACCCTTAAGAGCAAATAAGTGTTTTTGAATTACTAAGGTAGCACCGCCATCACCTTGCAAAACCTTCTTTACTACCATTTGAATAACCATAAAACAAGATCACCTACCTTTTTATTAGGTTCTTCTACAAATATATTCTTACTTGGACAACTCTCTAGCTAGCTTATAGCAATTAGAAATTCGATGCCCCAACTCACAAAATCTGAAACATCAAAATTTAAAACTAGATCCAGAATCAAAACCTGACTTATGGTTTGTTTAGTTATTGATTCAAGTTAAATGGAATTTTCTTTTTGGTGCACACCTCCCTATTATCATGGATAAATCAAAAGTCACATATGGTAGTTACCCTGGAAACTTGTTATTTCTCCATAGTCAAGGCCCTCTGTTAGGCTTCTAAAAATGTCCACAAAGATTTCAAATACAACACATGTTGAATGGACAGTTGTAATCCATATAGGTACCTAGCAACCAACTACTCTTTCATTTATGACATATCATTCCTAGTCACGAGGTGGTAGAAATCATCAATGTATGGAGTCATTAGTAAAAATTCTGAGTATACTTAAATAGAAGAAAGTACCCCTTCATCTTCCCCTTCATCTTCTCCTAATCATTAATTTTTTGTTTGCCTTGCCACTCCCAATATCTTTTAAACTATTCCTACCAAGTAGAAGCCTAACCCTCCAGCTTGACCGTGATCATCTTCACTCGTATTTGTTCAGGAACCTCTTTATAATTAAAAATTCTTTCAACCTCATCAACCAGTCTATAAAATCCTTTTACTTATAAAGTTACTATAAATTTAAGGATTTTGATACAAAATGCAAAATTTCTAGTTCTTTTTCTTCACAATCAAGAGGCTTCCTCCTCTACTCCTTCCTTTGAAATAGATTTTTTTTATATTAGTTTGGGACTCATGATCACTATCCTCCTAGCCTTGGTCTCGTGGGTCCTTCTATTCAAATCGATGAGTTAACTCTGTGATCTTCCTCTACATGTTCTCTATCGTAAGGCGATGTTGAACGACGCGCTCTAAAGATCCTTTTAAAGGGGTACTGTTGGGAAAAAAAAGAGTTTTGGGTTTAATCATAAAATTATGATTATAAGCACCATCTAATATTATGGTACTAGGAAACCTACGGTCTGCAAGAGTCTGGGCAAGGGACTGGTTGTGCAAGGGAAAGATGCATCACCTCCAATGCACCTTACCTAAACTAACTGCATTGTTGTTTGATTGTTTTTCTAAGTCAAGTTTCTATTCGTTGGTCTCGTCTAAAGTTCAAGGAAGATCTTCATTCGTGAGAAAGTCTCTACTTTATCAGGTTAAATCCTAACCATTATAAGTTCTAAATTTTAGCATCATATTTATTTTTTTATATCTTTAATACCTAAGGGTATACTCTACTATGTAATTTTATACCCCATACATATTAAAGTCTACATCTAAACTTTAATATAAAATGAACAAAATGATTGGTGAAGGGTTTTTAACATTTTGGCCATATCTTTTTTTTTTCTTTGCATTTTTAAAATATGAGAAAAATGTAATTTTTTGTTGTTTTTTAATGAAAACATGTTTGGAAAACTTTTAGGATTTAGCTATATGTATGAAAACAAAACATTTTTTTTTTTTTTTTGAAAGAGGAAATTCATTTTTTAAAAAAATAGATTTTTTTAATTTTTTTTTTAAAATTTAGAAATGTTTTGGAGAAAAACCGGATATTTTAATACTGGATTTGTATCTTAGAATGTAAGTCTACAACCCGATATTATGCAAAATTATTGAGAAAACATACGAGAAAATCACAAATATTTTGAAAATTACCCTCAATGTTTTTTATTTTTTTTAATTTTAATTTTTTTATTATATTATTATTAAATATATTGGGCTGGGTTAGCCTAGCCTAGTTGGGTTGGGCCGAAAATAGCCCAACAAACTTGTTCCCCTATCTTATTTATGGGTTGGCCTGGGCATCTGGGTTTGGCTGACAACGACCCAACAAGCCCGACCTCTCTTTTTTTTAGGTGGACCGGACCTGGCCCGATCATCGAGGTTTGGTCCAAACAGGTTCGGCCCAGACCTTTAGCTCTTGGTGAAAGCTAACAGTTGCACGACTTGAATTAATTCACGTCTTGCATGCAAAACTTGGGGAGTGAAGTCTGGCACTAAAGAGATAGAGGATTACCTGGCGTAGGGGGCTTCAGTTGTGATGAGGAGGTCCAGTTGATGGTTGTGAAGGCATTGGTAAAGGAAACGGTGGATGACATTAGCTGCTGAGGGAGGAAGAATTTTTGCGGTGGAAAGAAAGAGAAGCTTGCAGAGGAGAGAGAAAAGCTATCAGTGGGGGAGGTTGTGCTCTTGTTGTTCATGGTGGTTTTGAAGTTGTAAGGGCTGAAGAGGCAATGAAGAGAGAGAGAAAGAAGAAATTTATAGAGAAAAAAGGTGAAGACGATGATTTTCTCCCAACTTTGCACCAGATTTTCTCCTTTCTCGGACCATGAAACCCACCCCTATTTATAAGGGATGGAAGAGGGACATTTTTCTTTAATGGTGTTAAATCTTGGCCTTTGATTCGACCGTGAAGGATCTTAACCATTGGCTCAAAGTTGCCATCATAGCTTGGAAGATTTACTACAGAAAGTGGTCGGGTTGGCCCCTTTAAGGCGGTGTTACAGCTGTTATGGCGTCAATTGGCCAAATGAACCACACTGGGGTGTAGTTAGATGTCAGGCCATCATTTGCGTGCATGCTTTGTCAAATTTGGTGGAGAGATGAAGCATTAAATGCTTTAGGAAAGTAGCCCCCTAAGCAGTCTTTTTGGGTGAAAATCTGAAGAAAAAGATGAATAGTAGCCCAAAAACATCATTCGATAAAGTTCATTTTAGTCGTTCGATTTATGATTTCTCTCACTTACACCCCTGATTGGCTTCAAACTTTTAATTTTGTTCAATTTTGCCCCTGACGAACTTCAATTTCAGCCCCGGATTTCAGCAACTTTTTCATTTTGGTTCCTGGTCTTGGATTAATGCAAATTGATCTAACTAACCATTAAACTTTCAATTTTCTTCAAATTCACCCCTGATTTCATCCAATTCTGTTCTTATAATTCGGCGTCTTTTACATAGAGATTCTTGGTTGCAAATTTCTTTAATTTAGCCGTTAATTGACCCTAAAACTTTAATTTTCTTGTGATTTTACCTCTGATGTAAACCAATTGACTTGGTAAAAATTAAATTTGGCTCCTAAAATTTTAATCTTCTCAATTAAGCCTAAATTGGGCCCCCAAACTTCATGTTTCACCAATTAAGCCCCTAATAAAATGAATTTGACCCATTTAAAGTTTAATTAAGTCCCTACACCTAATTAAATCCTTCAATTGTACTCAAATTATATCTTAAACATAATGAAACTTTAATTTGGCCCATGATTAAATCAAATTGGCTTGTTAAAAATCTAATTATGTCCTTAGGCTTAAGCTTTATGTAGATTTGTCCAATAATCATGTAACTTGACCTTGAATTTGCATTGTCTTTTTAGTTTTGGGTAAAATAAGGTACGATTAGGCTCCCGATTCAATCCAAAATTACAGCTTGAAAAACTGAAAAACTTTTTTTTTAAGTGTTATAGTTATACTAGGCAACCTACCCGTTGGTAAAATTTAAAAAATTCATAGTGATCTAATTGTAATGGGCGACCTGCCCAAGTGGAAAATACAAAATTTTCAAAGTGGTTTGATTGTAATAGACGACCTGCTTAGATGAAAAACAATTTTTAAAAGTGGTATTATTGTAATGGGTGACCTGTCCAGATGGAAAAATGCGACTTACCTGGCGAAAGGATTTGGCTAGATGCCTTGAAGGGATGACATGATAGGGCTTAAATGCATACTCAAAAGGAGGTAGGGTTAAAAAACGCACTACCCGAGAGATGAGAGCTGAGACGCACTTAAAAGAAAAACAAATAGGGCAAAAAGACACACTATCTAATATGTGAGGGCTAGAAAGTGCAATACGAAGGAAAAGAAGATAGGGATAGAAAATGCACTATCTAGGTTGAGGGTTCGAATGTGCTCTTAAAAGAGAAATAGAGCTAGAAAGCGCCTTATTTGAGATGGTTGAAGGCTCAAAAGCACTCTGAAAAGGGTGAGAAATAGGGTTAAAAAACGCCTTATCTGAGATTGTTGAGGGCTCAAAGGTACACTTAAAAAGATACGGTTGGTAAACTACTAACCATCAAAGATTATTTTCATTAGTTTCTTCAATGATGACTTAAGTGCAATGTATTATGATGCATGTATACTTACTTAAGAAATATAGGTCCCCTTTTCTCCACAGACTTCCCTTTTCTATAGTCAAGTCTCTATCAATTAACTCTAGTAGCGTTCTATTTTGCTTACTCGAGCCATCACTCGTTCTCTTGACCTCTAGAAATAACAAATTTTTAGATTGTGTCTTCATGATCCCTGCCTGCGTAAAGACCTTTATCTTCAATTTTGTTCAACATCCTTTGTCTTCCCAGAAAGGAAATGTTAGAGCCAATCATATTATGTTTATTGTATTGCTCTGGCCTGATTATGTCCTCAAGTGTTCTAGGTTTTTTCTAGGGATGAAGTCATGTAGGACGAGGTTGGTTATTTACAAGGATCACTTTCTTGTAAAGTTTTGAAACTTCAAAGCCATTCCAAGTACAAAAGCCATTTCGACGCTAGTTTAAAGCAAATTTGTTCTAAAAAGAGTTCAAGCAATTCCCATTGTCAGGTTTTTAAGAAATTTCATGTTCTTGAAAATATGAAGTGATGTTTGTTTTATGTTATGTTGGTTAAGAGGGTTCACGCTTTAACTTGAGGGTTTCAGATAATCAATCTCCAGAGCATTTATTTTATGAATAATAGAGTTTGTTTCACATAGAAAAGCATCGTCTATCGATCCAAATTGTCTGCCTTTGATCAGAAAGGACTTGATTGAGCACGCAACGTAGGCTTTGGCTCCTAGTCATGAAGAAAAAGGATATTCATTGGCTTAAAAAGTGTTTAAGGGATTTCAAGACTAAGGATCACCAATGCTTATTTCCTGATCTTTTTTGGTCCATTGTGCCCCCCAGTGTTAAGCTTGGGCCTTTTCTCTTTATTTTTTTCATTTGGTTTTGAGCATCATCATATTAGTTATTTTTTATTGTATGCTCAAACCTTTTGAATCCTTTTGATTCTTTAGCTTGGTTTGGGCACTTTTAATCATTGAGAATTTTTTTTTTTTTTGCATATTTGGATTACTTTTCTTTAATTCTCACACCTGCCTCTATTACTTTGCATATCTTAGTCGGGGTTATTTTTTCTCAAGAGAGACTCACTCAACTCAATAGGGACTACAATGGATATTCTAGAGTTATGAAAGGATGATTAAAAATGGTTTTTCCTCATTTTAAATGTGTGCGTTTAGGATCGGTAAGATTTGTTTTTCCTTGTGAAATTATTTGTTCAGCTAAGACCTTAGTTTTATTATGTGGGTTGTTTGGTTATTTTTTAGGTTTTGTTTTTTGGTGTAAGATCACCTATCAATAGAATCACTTGAATTCTCAAAACTTCTTTACTAAAACAAACACCAATTTGGCTTTTGTTTTTGTACTAACACTTTGATTTTCCAAAGGTTTTTATGAAAAAGATCATGCACAGTTTTTTTTTTATAAAAGAAACACACTAAAGAAATCTTGGTCAAACTTCAATGTTATTGATTGATGGGAATGACACACCAGGCATAGTATTTCTTTACAACATCAGAGTTTACAGGTCTAGGTAGATCTTCTTCATCTATTTTGGTCAGAATTAAGGCTCCTCTTGAAAAAGCACTTCTCACCATATATGGTCCCTCATAGTTTGGCACCCACTTACTCCAATCTTCTCCTAATACTAGTAAGATCTTTTTCAACACCAGATCTCTTTCCTTAAACACCCTTGGTTTGACCTTCCTATTATATGCTTTTGCCATTTTGCTTTGGTATAACTGGTGGTGGCAAATGGTTGCTAGTCTTATTTCATCGATCAAGTTTAACTGCTTAAATCTTAATATTACCCACTTTGATTCATCCAGCTCTGTATCTTTCAGGATTCATAGTGATAAAATCTTTGTTTCTAAGGACATAACAGCCTCTATCCCATATACCAAAGAATACAGGGTTGTATTTGTGCAAGTCCTGATTGTGGTGCGGTATGCATGAAGTGTGTATGGGAGCATCTCATGCCAATCTTTGTAGTTGACCACCATTTCTAAATGATCTTCTTGAGATTTTTATTAACTGCCTCGACCGTTCTGTTCATTTTCGGTCTGTAAAGGGAAGAGTTGAGATGTTTAATCTTCCATTTGGTGCAGAGTTTGACAATCAACTTTCCATTGAAATTCTGAGCGTTATCAGTTACCGATCTTGTTAGTAAACCATAATGACATACCAAATCCTTCTCAATGAATCTCTTGACTACTTTATGTGTTATGTGGGTGTAAGAATGGGCTTATACCCATTTAGAGAAGTAGTCGATGGCCACCATAATGAATATATGCATGTTACTCACTTTGGGATTGATTATTGATTAGTATTTAATATTGATTGATTGATTAGTACTTAATATTGATTGATTGATTAGTACTTAAAAGTACATTTTTATCAAGGTTTTATATCATCATTTTGCACTTGAAGTATCAATAACTCCTTAACTAGAGCATGCTTTATAATAACATGTCTAATAATATAAGATACCTTTAATTTATGGTAAATGTCCATCTTATATGCAGGCCTATCACATGAATGAATGGATTGATTGATTAGTTTAACTACTTAAATTGAGAAGACAAAGAGATGGCTAAACTTAGAAAAGAGATGTTGATTCAGTCCAAGAAATAGAACTGGAGCTGTAGAACTTGGATTTAGGTCTGGTTTATATGTATGGAAAGCTAAGAAATAGGCCTAAAACTTTCATGAAGAGTCCAAGATTCAAAAGGACCGTTTTCAAGTTCCAATTGTAGCAACAACGGAGAAGTCAGAATCTATCCTGCAATCCAGACACTGTTTAGTATTCAGCCCATATCTCGAGTTCTAGAAGTCCCGATGCGCTAATTTTTAGATCAAGATCTTGCTCTTACTCTCTTTCTTTGTATTTTGTAATGTTCAAGTTTTATTCCATGTTATATTTTCCTTAATCTCTTGTTTATACTTTTCATTTCCTTTACTATACTTATATAATTATGTTCTTATCTTATTTATCTATGTTTCTCTTATTCATAATGCCCAGCTAAGTTTATTATGTTAAGGTGAAAAGCTTACACTAATGATGTAAGAATAAGTATAGTATAAACTCAACATGGACTTTAATGTTTGATACTAACATGTTTTATATTTATTATCTTACTCACTCTTAATACATTGCTTGTTAAATAGTTAATTTAGATTTATGTTGTATAACCCTTGGGACAACAAATACTTGGCACTTTCATAGCCCAACTGTATGGTATAACCAACACCTGTGCTATGAAAGGAACTTGATTTGTTGTTAACATAAGTTATCACCATGAATACCTGATAATATTTACAAGTATTGGCATTACTCGAATAAGATAATTAATGTAATCATATTAACAATTTAAAATCCGAGTGGAGCCTCCTTTGTGTATGGTTTCCAGTCAAGTAATAAAAAGAGTTTATACTATACTTATTTGAAATATCATTAGTGGATCCTCTAACCTTGAGAATTGTTTTATCTTTTTTTAAATCCTTACATCATTATTGCATCTCAAAGCTCTCTTCAAATATTTTCTTTTATTTATAATTTTATATAGTTCACCTCCCTGTGGTTCGACCCCGGTCTTACCGGGTTATTTATTACTTTGACACTCCTGCACTTGAGAGAAGACATCAATCTTTTGGTCGTGTCTTTGATCTTATGACATCCAAACCCCATATATAAAATGGCCAAGGCGAGGTCATATTGAATAACGGTGTTAGAGGTGCATTTATTTTATCACCATATATCTGACACTTATGAAACTTTCTAACATAGTCTGCACAGTCTCTCTCCATGGTCAACCAAAAATACCCTAATATTTGCATTTATCTCACCATCATATGGCCATTGGCATGGGTCGCACAGATCCCCTCGTGGACCTTCTTTAAGGCTTGCTTAATCTTGTTCTCATTCAGACACCTAAGCATAGTCCCATCAAATGACCTTTTATATAAGATTTTCCCATCCAAGTAAAAGTTCATGGCCATTCTCCTCATAGTTTTCTCATTTGTCTCAGAAACTCCTTGAGGGTATTCTTGGTGCTGGTGAAACCTCTTGATGTCACTATACTACAGTTTCTTATCTAGTGATTCTTCAATTGTGTAATAGTGAGCTTTGAGGTTTCTGACTTTGATATCTATTAGTTAGATCTTGCCCCCAATAACAACTTATGTCATTAAAGCTAGGGTTGCCAAAGCATTAGTAAATTGATTCTAATCTTTGCTTATGTGAGTGAATTTGATCTCTTCAAATTCATTAGCTAACTTCAGGAGATAGTTTTGATATGGCTTCAACTTCTCATCTTTGATTTGCCACTCTCCTTTTACTTGGCAGATGATTAGTAGGGAATCCTTAAAGACTTCAAACTTCTTAGCTTTGAGTTCTAAAACAGCTTCTAGATTAATGATGCAGGCCTCATACTCGGTCGTGTTATTGGTACATTCAAATTGTAGCCTTACTAAAATAGGGTACTGCTTCTTTTATGAGGAAATTATTATTGCTCTGGCCCCATTTCCTGATATGTTTACTGCCACATCAAAGTAAAGGATCCAACAATCACTCTCCTTACTGTCATTCTTTATTACCAGCATATCTTCATCAGGAAGGTCAAAATTTAATGACCTATAGTCCTTCACCGCATGATCTACAAGATGGTTAGCAATCACATTTTTTTTCATAGCTTTCTTTGTCATAAAGACAATGTTGTATTCTGCCAATAACACTTGCCACCTTGCTATTCTACTTGACAGGTAAGGCTTTTGTAGATATATTTCAGCAGATCTAACTTCGAGATCAACTAGGTTGTGTAGTATAACATATATTATCTGAGTCTTTTTGTGCTCCACACCAAAACACAACATAGTCTTTCAATTGTTGTGTACCTAGACTCACAGTCATTGAATTTTTTACTCAAGTAGTAAATGACTTGCTCTTTCTTTCTTGACTCGTCATGTTGACCTAGTACACAGCCCATGGTTATTTCTATCATTGACAAATACAGGATTAGAGGCCTTCCTGGTGTTGGAGGTACTAGTAATGGAGGGTTTTGCAAGTACCTCTTTATCTTGTCAAGGACTTCCTGACAATCATTGTCCTATACTCCAATATTTTTCTTCTTAAGTAAGCGGAAAATCAGCTCAAATGTCACCGTCAGCTGAGATATGAATTGAGCTATATAATCTAGAAGCCCAAAGAAACTTCTTAATTCCCTCTCTGTCTTAGATACTGGCATTTCCTGGATGGCTTTATCTGGATCAACTTCTATTCCTCGACCACTTACTATAAAACTTAGCAGTTTTCTTGTCCTTACCCCGAGTAAGCATTTTGCAGGATTCAATTTCAGCTGGTATTTTCGTAGCCTCTCAAACAGTCTTCACAATACTTCTACGTGATCTTTTTTTTTTTTGGATTTTGCAAGTATAGCACCCACATAGACCTCCACTTCTTGGTGCATCATATTGTGGAACAGAGTGACCTAGCCCCGACATTCTTCAATCCGAATGGCATCACTTTAGAGCATAATGTTCCCCAAGACGTGATAAAGATGGTCTTCTTTTTGTCTTCTTTTGTCATTCTAATCTGGTTATAGCCAGAGAATTCATCCATGAATGAATACGTGGCATTCTTTTAGATTGATATGATATTTGTGTTATTTTAGAAAGTGTTGTTATGTTGCATTAATAATAACACCTGGATTGTGTTGAAAGACATGTTAGAAGATTACTTTGAATGATTATGTGATGCATGAGAACATCTAGTTGCTTGTTAAATTTATGTTCTTCATGAAGCTGAAATTTCGGACAGATTTATCACCTGACTTCAAATAGAAATTATAACTTGAAAATGATGGAATTTGGAATAGGTTTCTTCATGAAAATTGTGCATATGAGTGTTAGTTTTCAAATGAAACTAGTCTTGCTTAATTCTGATTGTAAAACTCCAAATATTAAGCAGATTTCAGGTGCTATTGTGATTCCTCCTAAAAAAGCTAAAATCAAGTTTGAATTTGAGCTTGACCTAGTAGGAACCTTGTCTTGAAGAACCATGACTATAAAAGACCACCCCAATCATACACCTATATCGAGATGCAAACAAGTATAGAAAGTGCCATGAAGATTGATCAATTATTTGATAAGTTTGAGTAGTTCAATCAAGAACTAGAGTATGGGAATCACAGTACAATATGCGACAACTTTGTTATTATTGTCAAAACTGAATAAAATTCTTACGTAAAAGTACTTGTATGTAAACCCTAAAACTAATGGGTCATACATGCATCCAATTTAAATAAAGCTCAAACTAATTAAAATTTTGTTTAAAAAAATAAAATATAAATAAAATAATAGTCTAAGATTATTTTTCACCTTTTGCTTCATATGATAGTGAAAAATACGTAAGAGAGATAATTGTTGAAGAATCCTTGCTAAATAAAAGTTTGATGCCTTGTAAAATAAAAATTAATTTCTGACCCGTTAATTCTTCTTATTTGATATGAGATCCTTGTAAAATAAATAAGTCGAAGGTTGTCATATAAGTTTCTAATAGCATTGAGAACTCCTTGTAATAAATGGAATCCAATGTTTTTTTTTATTTTTGCACTTTGCTAGCAGATTTTAATCTTAATTTCAAATACGTTGTTATTTCTCGTTTGCATGAATTAATAAGCCTACCATATATAGTTAGAAAAGTACATATCTCTAGTTTCTAACCAAATTAGATATGCATTCAAACTCCTCTTATTGCTTTATATATGACTCGAAGAGTAGATAAAAATTTAGACTAACATATTTAAATCTTTTTAATTCAAATCTCTTGAATTATTACATTAAACATCTTTTTAATATCGTGGCACATTAAACACCCTTTTAATCCTTTTTTGTTTTAAACATTAATGGACACTTCTAATAGATTTTTTAATATCGTAGCCAGATCCCATCACTCAACCTTTTCAAAATATGCGTGACACCATAAGATATGATATATAAAAGCCAGCGACTTGAGAGACAAACATGTAAAGAATGGAAAGGGAAAAGACAAAAACACATAAGCAAAGAAAGCATTGGCTTGTCAGAATGAATTAAATGCCAAGGAGAAGAGAGAGGGCAAGGCAAATCGATGTGCATTAACAATTATAAAGGGCATGGCACCCCCACCCACTGACAACAACCAAAAGGCTCACAACATTCCAAGAAAAATTAACTCAGGAGATAACAAGTTGGTGTACATTTAATGCAAAATGATCGGACACTCACCAACTAACTAATCATGTAAACCATCTAGGTGATGATCTAGTGATAAAAGTTTGGGATCAAGAAGTTTATTCCCTCTGTGTTTTCAGGTTTAAGCTCTGTGGTTGCTTATATGATGGTCACTGGAAGCTTACATGGTCGTTAATTTCAAGGCCTGTAGAATTAGTCGAGGTGCGCATAAGCTGGCCCGAAAAACCACATTAAACTATATAAAAAAAAAAAGCACAGCCAAAGAATTATTGAAATGTACAACCACAGTAGCATGGATGAACAACAAAAAAATATCACACCTCCATATGACACAGACAGGTAAAAATTACTATAAACAGGTCGGTCCAATATCCTATATTATAAACTTACTGGAAAAAACATTTTAAATGTACTAGAGATATAAATTTATTGCATTGTAAGTCATTTTATAAACATAAAGTGTTTATACATGGAAATGGATGACACTGTAGCACCATAAAGATGGTCTTTATTAATTTATTTAATATAAAACAATTCATTCATCCTACTACTACTATTATTATTATATAGGTTAAATTTGTGAATTAATAAAACATGGTAGTTCAAGAATTTTCTCCTCCATCCTTTCCATCCTTTACATTCTTTTTAATCAAATTCATAATCTAAATAGTAAATACTTTGTCATGCGAGAAAAATAAAAGTAAAATTCATTTTCAATCCATTTTAGCAGTCTCAACAAAATTGATTTGATTTGTCTTTAGAAACAAATTATAAAGAATACAAAAGGTTTGGGTTACTTCAAGAAATTTTTCAAGAAAGTTGTCATGTTATCGTGCACGATATTGTTTTATAAAAAATATAAATTAAAATTTTTGTTTATGTTACTTTAAAAATAGTTTAAAAGTTTATTTATAAAAAATTAAAAATATTATAAAAACAAATAATTAGAATTTTTGTTTAGAATATTTCTAGGGTAGTTTAAATTTTTTTATATAAAAATTAAAAAAGATTATAAAATATTAATTACAATTTCTGTTTAGGATATTTTATAGGTAATATTTTTTTATAAAAAATAAAAATAATTTATAAAAATAAATAAATTAGGATTTCAGTTTAGATTACTTTAATGATAATTTAAATTTTTTTTTATAAAAAATAAAAATAATTTATAAAAAATTAATTAGAATTTCTGTTTAGGATACAATAATAGTTTAAATGTTATTTTATAAAACAAATAGGAAAAAATAAAAATAAAATTAATTAAGATTTTTATTTAGAATACTTTTACGGTAGTTTAAATGTTTTTTATACAAAAAATAAAAAAAACATTTATAAAAAAAATAATCAGGATTTATGTTTAGGATATTTCAAGGGTAGTTTAAATATTGTTTTTAATAAAAAATTAAAAAAAATCAATTAGAATTTCTATTTAGGATACTGGTTTAAATATATTTTTATATAAAACATAAAAAGAAAATTAATTAGAATTTCGGTTTAAGATACTTCGAGGGTACTTTAAATGTTTTTTTATTAAAAATAAAAAAAAATTATTAGGCATAACCGCCAGACCCAAGGTCTTGGGTCTTGAATTGCAGTCAGATTCAAAGCTATTGAATCTGGCTTGGCCGCCATACTCAAGGTCTTGGGTCTGGAATAGTCGTCAGACTCAAGGCTATTGGGTTTGACTTAGCCACTAAACCTAATGTCTTAGGTCTGCAATTGCCGTCAGATCCAATGCTATTAGGTCTGGAAATGCCGTCAGACTCAATGTTATTATATCTAACTTGGCCGCTAGATTCATGGTCTGAGGTCTAGAATTACCGCTAGATCCAAAGCTATTGAGACTAAAAACATTTAAAATATTTTCTATATTGTTTTTATCTTTATCACTAAAGACGTTATTTAAATGTTAACATTGGAATATATTTTAGAATATGTTCTTTTATATGTGATAAAGTCATATATAAGAACTAAAAAATAAATAAAGAATTAAAAATGTCAAAAAATGAAAGAAAGAAAAAAAATTAAAAAATTAAGTCCTACCAATGATTCAATCCCCTCACTGTAATTAATCATTTTAGAAATCAAGAATAAAATTAAATTAATAACAACATAAAATTAATAATATAATCAATTCAATTAAGAAAAGAAATCAAAAACAAATTAAATTAAAAAATATTTTTTTTTATGAAAACCAAACTTTCACAAATCACAAACCCAAATTCTTATGTAAGATGGTGGTTTGAAGATGAGGATTTGTCATCTTATCTAAAAATTGATCCATATAATTCATCTTATAGCCATAGTAGCAAAGGATGTGAAGACAAGGCTTGTCTAGTTAAATTTAAGCAAACTATTCAAATTAGGACTAATTGTGGGACTTCACGTTTTTCGATTTCACTCATTTTCATTATTTTTTTGTTTATAATTTTTAATTAATATACAAGTACACAAAAGTGGTAGAATTTTGTTTTTTTTAAAAAAATTATTTATTTGGCTTTATTATTTTATCATTTGTTGTTTACAGTTAAACTTTTTTATCTGTTTCTTATTCTTTTATGATTTTTTTAATATAAAAAAGTAAATCACAAAGTTTACAGCATAAATGCATTAAAATATTGAAGTAACGATTATTTTTAAAGTGTTTTTTACTTTGAAATGCATCAAAATAATATTTTTTTTATTTTTAAAAATTTATTTTTAACATCATCACATCAAAACGATTTAAAAACAAAAAAAAATTAATTTAAAGCAAAGAAAAAATAAATAAAAATTTATTTTTTTAAAAAATGCTTTTAAAACGCAAAAACAAACAGGCTCATAATATAAAAAGACTGATAATATATGTTGTTGTCCAAAATTGACAAATAAAATTAGACAAATTAGCATGTATATTTAGTTTATAATTTTGCAATTTATAAGATCATGGTAAATTTGTTATCTTAATAAATTTAGCACACTTACTAAGAAAATAAAAAAAAATTAAATAAAATATTGAAATACAATCCTAGTATGCATATTAATTATACATGTATCTTTGTAAGAATTAACACAAAATCAAAAAACAATACTTGTACAAACACTTTAAAAAATTGATAAGATTTGTTATTATCAAGGATCATCTTTTGTCATTGGTGCAATAAAACTTTCTTCAATAAATATATTAGGATTCCAACAATACTGTCTCATTTAAATGTATTTCTAGACAATGTCCAACGAATCAAGAAAATATCACTTAAGTATTTTTTTACGATGATTGAATTTAAGCTCTTGATTAGATGAAAATATAGAGAGGAATCAAAGGTTTTTTTTTTTAAAAAAAAAAAGCAATGTTGGAAAATAAAGTGGAGAAAAGTGACAAATTCTATTAAAACAATGCAAAATTAATCAACCACAAACACTTTTATTCTTTCTCTTTTTATAAAAAATTTTAGGAACCAAAAGCTAATGAACTTTCACCACTAACAAACAACTTTAATTACTCATAATAAACTAGAATTAAGTATAAATATTTTTTATTTAAATTAATTAACTTTTGAGCTGAAAAATTTGTTTACGTAGTGTTGAGAAAGTTCTGGAAAATGGATAAGATTCTTTCTTTCTTGGACTAGACAAACCAGCGAGTTAGAAAAAATAATTCTTCATGTATCAGACCCAAGTCTAAATTTTAGTTGGAAAAAAAAATTTCTAGTCTACAATAATATTTTATAATAAACTGAAATTCAAGTTTGAGTTGGTAGGGCTTGTGTGCATTTTGAATTTAAACTCAAAACCTACTTTGCTAAGAGCATCTCTTATCTAAAAACTTGAGTGCATTGTGAATTTTATTTTTAACTTATCAACTTTATACTTTATAAACACTATGAAAAATCTTGTTTGTAGAATAAATTTTTTTTAAAGAGTTTTAAGTTTCATTAAAATATATTAATCAATAATTTTTTTAGTTCAATTTTTTATTTATTCATAATTTATTTAAAACATGTTAATATTTAATATGAAAAAGTTTATATTAGAGATTAAATTATAAAAAAAATCTTAATCTTTAAAATAAGTGGATTTCATTTTTATTTTTAATTTGTATACAATGTTTGAATTTAAAAATTTAGAATACAATACCCCTAAACTCATTAACTCCCTTACTCATGACATGATAATAATATATTACTCGACGAATGGTATAGATCACCATGTCTGGATGATTAATTTACTGGAAGAGATCTGATGCATTTTGCCTTTGCTTCACTACGTGGCCATCAAGATAATAAGTATTAGCGTCCGTTTTGTTATTTCCTTTAATTGTCAATAACTGCCCACTATCCTTATTAATTATCATTTGCATCTATTTTGTTATTTCTTTTATTGTGCCCATTAAAGATGGTGGAAGTTGGGTACTGTTTTATATAACAGACAGTTAATTGCTTAATTGTCAATTTCAGTTATTTGTAATTTTCAGTTGTTTGTAATTTGGCTATTTAAAGCCTCGTTCTAATTAGTAAAGGTAGATTAAGTTTATAAAATTCTTGTTCATTATTTGGAGAGAGTCCAAATGAGTTTTCAGATATTGGTGAGATTCTAATTTCTGAGAGCTAATTTGTTTGTATTTTTATCGCGACACCAAATTGGTATCAGAGCCGGTTTTGATTTTCAAAACTTCCTTATGCCAAAAACCAGAAGTGGTCATTCATATAACATCATGAATCAAGGTTCCAACATTCCCAGCTCTTCAAATCCAAACCCAAACACCGATACTTTCCAAGCCTCATCAAGTTTTCAACAACAACTTGATCAATTTTCTCAAACTTTGAACGTGATGATGCATCGTTTGGACGTAATTGACGAACGCAGCAATAGAGAAATGGGGCGACCACCTAGGGAAGCCAGACGTGTACCAAGAAGACGAGAAGGGGTTGGGGACGACGAAGATGAAATTGAGGAAGTGCAGCTGGGCGGGGTGAGACACAGGGCTATACATGGACAACCACGCGATACAGATGTTCAAAGAAACATCTGGGATGAATTAACCAGACACATGAAGGTGGAAGTAGCAGACTTCTATGGCAAACTCAATCCGGAGGCATTTTTTGATTGGATTACTTCACTTGAAGACTATTTCGACTGGTTCTCAGTACCTGAAGAACGCAAGGTTCAATTTGTCAAATTAAAGCTTAATGGACCAGCCCGTGCTTGGTGGAGCAGTGTGAAAGAGAGACTTAGGTGAACCCGTCAGGCCCCTATGGCAGAGTGGGAAGATATGAAGGCACGGTTAGAAGCAAAATACTTACCCATAAACTATGAACAACTCATCTATGAAGACATGCTCCAATGGAATCAAAATAACAGAACTATGGTGGACCAGTATACAGAGCGATTTCATGAACTAACAGTGAGGAGCAAGACCAACGAAACCGAGTCTCAAGTATTAGCTCGGTATTTGAAGGGATTGAAACCTGATATTTGCAAAGACATGTTGACAGCCCGACTGTATGATGTTGAGGAAGCTTACCAGCTAGCTTTATAATTTGAGAGACAGACCTCGAATAACACATGTCGTTTTTATTCTGCTTACTCTGGTAATTTCCGTTTCCCAGTCCCTACCAGTGCAAAACCAACAGTCGAATCAACAAGAGAAAATGTGAATGGTGATTTTAAAGGAAAAGAAAAGGCTTTCGGAGAGGGACCCCAATGTTACAAATGCAAAGGGCGTGGACACTTTGCGGTGGTATGTCCCACTTGAGATCAGAGAGTGGCTTATATATGTGAGAAAGACCTGGTGTTTGATGATGCTGAAATTAACCAGGAAGAAGACCATATCCAAGAAGAAACTGATTCCAAGGAAGAACAATTACAAGCCACTGATCTACCCATTTGTGTGATTCAACATGTTTTGACAGGGCATAAAACCAAAGAGGATGTGGACCATGACTGGAGGAGAACCAATATGTTCCACACAAGGGTTGCATACGGAGTCAAAGCTCTGAATGTTATCATCGACAATGGTAGTAGCATGAATGTTGTGGCCAAGGAAATAGTTGAGCGTCTTGGTCTTTCCCAAGAGACACATCCCACGCCATATCAGGTGCGTTGGATTAATGATAACAATTCAATTTTGGTTCAAAGTCGCTGTCTTGTGAAATTTTCATTTGGCAAGAAGTACGAAGACCAAGTTTGGTGTGATGTATTGCCAATGACCGTATGTCATCTGTTATTGGGGAGGCCATGGATGTATGATAGGCGTGTCAATTATGATGGTCTGGAGAATACCTATTCGTTCAAGATGCACGATCGGAAAGTGGTATTGGAACCACTCCACATCTCTGCATTTGAAGGTCCTAAGAAATCCAACCTGATGCTGACTATGCGACAAGTCAAAGAAGCCATGCAGGATGGGAACATTCTTCTTTTCTTAGTAGGACGCGAATCCAAACAGCTAGATGGTAAAGTCCCTGAAAGTGTTAAATTCCTTCTCCAAGAATTTGAAGACTTAATGCCAGAAGACCTTCCCCAACAGTTACCACCATTACGAGACATTCAACATGCCATCGATTTTGTTCCAGGTTCGTCTCTACCCAATTTACCTCATTATAGAATGAGCCCAACTGAGCATGTTGAACTCCAAAGACAGGTACAAGAATTATTGACTAAAGGATTCATCCGTGAAAGTTTGAGCCCCTGCGTTGTACCTGCATTACTCACCCCAAAAAAAGATGGTAGCTGGCGGATGTGTATCGACAGCCGAGCGGTGAACAAAATCACAGTGAAATACCGGTTTCCAATTCCACGCTTGGATGGCATGTTGGACCAACTGGGTGGTGTCGTGATCTTCAGTAAGATTGATTTGCAGAGTGGTTACCACCAAATCCGAGTAAAGCCTGGGGATGAATGGAAAACTGCTTTCAAGACAAAAGAAGGGCTATATGAATGGTTAGTTATGCCATTCGGCCTCATCAATGCTCCAAGCATGTTTATGCGTGTCATGACACAAGCACTTCGACCTTTCCTTGGAAAGTTTGTGGTAGTATATTTTAACGATATACTCATTTTTAGCAAGTCTGTTACAGTACATTTAGAACACCTACGCCAGGTTTTAGAGACGCTAAGAACAGAACATCTCTACATCAACAAGGGTAAATGCTCCTTCCTTGAACAAAAGACCAATTTTTTAGAGTTCATTGTATCACACAAAGGCGTTGAAGCTGACTCCTCAAAGGTCCAAGCAATCCGTGAATGGCCTGAACCTCAATCTTTTTTTGATATACGCAGCTTCTTGGGTTTGGCAACATTTTATCGCAGGTTTATCTAAGGGTTTAGCACCATCACAGCCCCTATCACCGAATGCCTAAAGTCCAAGATCTTCAAGTGGATGCCCGCAGCTGCCAAGGCATTTGATGAGATAAAACAAAAGATGTCTTCTGCCCCGGTTTTGAAGCTTCCTGACTTTTCAAAGGTATTTGAGATTGCTTGTGATGCCTCTAATGTTGGTATCGGTGGAGTATTAAGCCAAGAAGGACATCCTATTGCTTTTTTTAGCGAAAAACTCAACGAGTCTCGGCGCAAATACTCAGCCTATGAAGTGGAGTTTTATGCTTTGGTTCAGACTTTGAAACATTGGCGCCCTTACTTGGTACATCGTGAATTCATTTTATTTACTGACCATGACTCTTTGAGACACCTCAACTCTCAAAACAGGTTAAATGCCAAACATGCAAGATGGTTCGACTACCTTCAGCAATTTAACTTCACTATTTGACACACTGCTGGCCGTGAGAATAAGGTGGCAGACGCCCTCAGTCGACGACCACATAACCTGACTACATTTACTGTTAATGCTGCCAGTTTCGAAGCCATGAAGGATGACTATGCATCAGACAAGCATTTCAAGGATATCTGGGCAGCACTACAGTCCAACACATCTACCAAAACCGACTTTTCCGTATCAGGTGGATACCTCACAAAAAATGGTCGAATTTGTGTTCCAGGAGGTTCAATACGTGATTTCATCATTATGGAATTGCATGGAGGGGGATTAGCTGGCCATTTCGGGTTTGATAAAACATACCTATTGGTGGCTGACCGTTTCTTTTGGCCACATATGCGACGTGATGTGCACACGATAATCTCCAGGTGTCGAATCTGCCAAGTTAACAAAGGTACAAAACAAAACACTGGTCTCTACACTCCTTTGCCAATTCCTCATCACCCTTGGGTTGATATCAGCATGGATTTTGTTCTTGGCCTACCCCGTACTCAACGTCACAATGACTCTGTAATGGTGGTGGTAGATCGTTTCTCTAAAATGGCTCATTTTGTTCCATGCCATAAAACATATGATGCCTCTAACGTTGCTTCCTTATTTTTAAAAGAAGTTCTGAGGTTGCACGGCCTCCCTACTACTATTGTCTCAGATCGCGATGTGAAGTTTATTAGTTATTTCTGGAAAACATTGTGGGCAAAATTAGGCACTAAACTGGCTTTCTCTAGCGCATTCTACCCACAGACTGACGGGCAGACTGAGGTTGTCAACCGAAGTTTAGGAAATTTGTTGCGCTGTCTAATTGATGATCATGCAACCAGCTGGGATCTGATTCTCCCGCAAGCTGAATTTGCCTACAATAATTCGGTCAATCGCATCACGGGTAGCTCTCCATTCCAGCTTGTTTATGGTATGACTCCGCGTACACCTTTAGATATTATCTCGTTACCCTTACCACAAAGGACGAGCGAAGCAGGGTTAGATTTTGCTGCTCACATGATGTCCGTCCATGAGGAAGTTCGTAAAAAAATTGCCCTGCAGACAAAAGTTTATGCTCAACGTGCCAATTTACGGAAACGAGATAAACAATTCGAGGTCGGTGATCAAGTGCTGATTCGATTATGTTCAGAACGTTTTCCTCCTGGCAGCTACAACAAAATCCATGCTCGTCGTGCAGGACCCTTCACAATTCTGAAAAAGCTGGGACCTAATGCCTATGTTATTGACTTACCTCCTACTTATGCTATTAGTCCGGTTTTCAATATTGAAGATTTGACTGCATTCAACGGTCAAAATGACTTTCCATCCCCTTTGAACGACATCCCAATCTGTGTCCCATCGACTCCTTGTCCATCCGATGGTATCCTTGCTGTGTTAGACCATCAGTTTGTCTCTACTCGTAGGGGTGGTTATTATAAATTTTTGGTTCAGTGGGCACACAAGCCTCTTTCGGATTCTGTTTGGCTCCAAGGAGATGAAGTACACTGTCTCGCTCCGAAAGTGTATCGCGACTATATCCAGCAATACTTGCCGGAGGCAAGTTCTTTGGGAGGGCGGCAATGATGCATTTTGCCTTTGCTTCACTACGTGGCCATCAAGATAATAAGTATTAGCGTCCGTTTTGTTATTTCCTTTAATTGTCAATAACTGCCCACTACCCTTATTAATTATCATTTGCGTCTATTTTGTTATTTCTTTTATTGTGCCCATTAAAGATGGTGGAAGTTGGGTACTGTTTTATGTAACAGACAGTTAATTGCTTAATTGTCAATTTCAGTTATTTGTAATTTTCAGTTGTTTGTAATTTGGCTATTTAAAGCCTCGTTCTAATTAGTAAAGGGCAAATTAAGTTTATAAAATTCTTGTTCATTATTTGGAGAGAGTCCAAATGAGTTTTCAGATATTGGTGAGATTCTAATTTCTGAGAGCTAATTTGTTTGTATTTTTATCGCGACACCAAGATCTATATAAGATCTTAATTTATTGAATGATTTGTTTCATTGAGTCTCTTGGATTTCCATTGTAGCGCCTCATATAGCACAAATCCTCTCGTTTGCTACAGCTAAATGGATAGTTTCTATAGAAAAGCTGATAAGGGAGAATCTCATAATTCTCCATAATATACGCTGCAATCTCTTCTGTTACTGTAATATTGCTGATGTATAGTTGTAGGATAATTACACTATTAATTGTATTCTCATCTTTCCTATTATATAGGATTGTATAGCTGTTGTTAGGGTAATATATAATGAATAGACTTCTCCTTAGCATTGCAAGGAGACATTCAGCCATTCCTATTATCCTATAAACATCTTTATAGTATCAGAGCAAGGTTTACAAATCTCCATGGCCGACTTATCTTCTCCTTCATTACCTGTTCTTCTGCTCAATACAATGGTGCACATGCTCACCATTAAACTGACTTCCTCCAATTACCTATTGTTGAGAAATCAGTTTGTTCCCCTATTAACTAGTCAAGAACTGTTTGGATTTTTAGATGGCACAATCATCGCTCCAAGCCTCATGGTTACAGACTCTAATGGAGTCACAAAGCCAAATCCTTCTTACAGTTCCTGGTTGCATACAAATCAGATGTTGCTTAGTTTACTTTATTCTTCTCTTACAGAGGAGTCTATGAGTGAGGTGCTAGGATTACAGCATTCTCATGAGGCCTGGCAAGTTCTTGAAGCCTCATTTTCTAACAAGTCAAAGACTCGAGAATTACAACTCAAGGATGAACTCCAGCTGATGCAACGCGGCTCTCGATCCATTGCTGAGTTTTCTCGACTCTTTAAAGGTCTCTGCGACCAGTTGGCTGCTATTGGTCGTCCCATTGATGACACGGAAAAAATGCACTGGTATTTGAGAGCATTGGGGCCAGACTACAAAATTTTCTCTACCACCATGATGTCACAGCTTCCATTACCGTCATCCTCAGATATTGTTCCAAAAGCCTTAAGCCATGAGATATTTGCAAGGTCTGTCAACCATTTGCCTTCCAATTCGGTTTATTATGCACAACAGACTTCCAAAATGACAGGAGTCAAGAAATGGAAATCTCGGCCTTCCACGTCTTCTACACCCTCTGTCAACATGAAATCTTCATCCACCTCCTCTATTTACTGTCAGTTGTGTGACAAAGAGGGGAACCTGGCCAAACGTTGCTGGAGCTTCTTGAAACTCAAGAAGAAGCAATCGGCTCACCTTGCTGAAGCTTTTTCTGCCTGCTCCATTCAAGAACTGAATAACCCTGAGTGGTTTCCCGACTCTTGTGCAACCTCTCATATGACAAATAATCCTGACAACTTGGATGATCCTGCTACGTACTCTGGTAATGAAAGGGTGATGGTTGGTAATGGTCAGTCTCTGCCTATTTCTCACATTGGTTATGTTTCCACAGCTGCTCCTCACAGTTCCATTCCTTTGTCTAATATCTTGGTTGTTCCTAGCATTAAGAAAAATCTTATTTCTATCAGTCAGCTTACCAAACAAATTAATTTTCGTGTAATCTTTGATTCTCTTCGTCTTATCATACAGGATCGTGTCACAGGAACGGTGTTGGGGGTCGGTCGATGTGAGAATGGTCTCTATGTCCTCGATCAGCATCATCATGCTCTTGTTTCACTTTTGTCTACCCATAAACTGCGTGCCTCTGCTCAGTTGTGGCATGCACGCCTTGGCCATCCCAATTATCGTATTATTTCTTCTCTTTCCAGATTAGGGTCTATTCTTTGTAGTGATAGATCACTGCCAAATAATTCCAACATTTGTGTTGGTTGTCGACTTGGCAAAAGCCACCGTTTACCTTTTTCTCTAAATGATGAACATTGTAGCATGCCATTTGATCGATTATATTGTGACTTATGGGGTCCGTCACCAGTATCTTCTGTTACTAGATACATATATTATGCTATTTTTATTGATGATTGTACTAGATTTAGTTGGATGTTTCCTTTGAAACACAAATTTGATTTCTTTGATACATTTGTTAATTTACAACATTATATTGAGACTCAATTATCTATAAAAATAAAATCTTTCCAATGTGATGGTGGAACGGAATTTACAAATAATAAGTTTAGCTCTCACTTGCACTCTTGTGGTATTGTTCTTCGTCTAGCATGTCCTTACACCCCTAGTCAAAATGGTGTTGCTGAACGCAAACATCGTCATGTCATAGAAACAAGTCTTACCCTTATGTTTCATGCCCATGTGCCAGTTTCGTTATGGGTCGAAGCCTTCTCCACTGCTGTTTTTCTCATCAATCGACTTCCATCACCGTCTCTTGATGGCAAAAATCCTTATGAAATCTTGTTTGGTAAGTCACCTGATTACTCTATGCTTCGTACTTTTGGGTGTCTTTGCTTTCCTTATTTAAAATATTACTCACCCAATAAATTGTCTCTAAAATCCGCTCCATGTGTATTTTTAGGCTACAGTACTCTTCATAAAGGCTTTCGTTGTCTAGACCGAAAGACTCATCGTGTCTATGTTTCACGACATGTTTAGTTTTATAAACATCAAGTTCCTTATACTGATGCCTCATTTCCTACTCTACAGTCCAATACTAACTATACCTGTTTTTCAGATTGTGCGGACTGTGTTCCTAGTTCTTCTCATGATGTTTCTTATGACTCTTTATCATCTTCTTCTGTTTTGAAATCACCATGTCTGCCTTATAATGATGTTCCAGGTTCCTTGAGTTCTTCTTCACTGCAAGTTCCTATTTCTGCAGCGTCTCTCCCCGCCACTACACCTTTGGATTCCAGGGTTCCTTCTCTTATGCCTTCACCTTCTCCTGTTCCTGCCAACCATCATCACATGATTACCAGGGGGGAAGGCTGGTATTTTCAAACCACGGCTCATGCTTTGACTATTTTGTCTTCCAATCAATTCTTTCAGGCTCTTCTTGTTACCAAAGAGCCCAAGGGTTTTAAGTCTGCTGCAAAGAATCCTAAATGGCTTTCAGCCATGGATGACGAGATTCTTGCTTTAAAGAGAAATGGTACTTGGACTCTTGTTCCCCGGCCTCAATCTCATAATGTCATTGGTTGTCGTTGGATCTTCAAAGTTAAACCTTGTCCGGATGGGTCTACTGAACGACATAAAGCATGCCTTGTGGCTCAAGGTTTCTCTCAGGTTCTTGGTCTTGACTTTGGTGACACCTTCAGTCCTGTGGTTCGTCCTGCTACAGTCCGACTCATATTATCATTAGCAGTTGCTTCTGGATGGCGTTTACATCAGTTAGATGTCAACAACGTTTTTCTTCATGGTTTTCTCAATGAAGAGGTATACATGGAACAACCGCCAGGTTACACTGATCCCCTATTCCCTCAGCATGTCTGTCGCTTAAAGCGTGCTCTGTATGGCCTGAAACAAGCTCCTCGCGCTTGGTTCCATCGCTTCGGCTCTTTCTTACATACATTTGGTTTTCACTCCAATCCGGCTGATTCTTCATTATTTGTTTATCATTCTACGCTTGGGACTGTTTACTTACTTCTGTATGTTGATGACATGGTGCTCACTGGCAGTAGTTCTTCGTTGATTCGCACCTTCATTACGCGGCTTTCCAAGGAATTTTCCATGAAAGATTTGGGTGATCTTCATTATTTTCTTGGGGTGGAAGTTCAACCTAATAAAAAGGGTTTGTTTCTTAGTCAAACAAAGTATGCCCTTGATCTCTTACACCGAGCTTCGATGATTGATGCCAAACCGATTTCCACACCTTTTGTTGTTGGTCAGCATTTATCAGCCGAAGGACAGTTGTTCTCCGATCCAATTCTGTTCCGCTCTTTAGCTGGTGCTCTTCAATACTTAACCATCACCAAGCCAGATTTATCATTTTCTGTTAATTCTATTTGTCAATTTATGCATGCTCCCACCGACGATCATTTTCGTGCTTTCAAACGTATTTTACGCTATGTTAAAGGCACAGTTCATCATGGTCTTCAGCTGCATAAAGTATCCACTCATAATCTTCTTGCCTATTTTGATGCGGACTGAGCTGGTTGTCCTGATACACGTTCTTCTACTACCGGTTATGCTATTTTTCTTGGAGCTAATTTAATCTCTTGGTCCTCTAAGAAACAAAGCACCGTCTCTCGTTCAAGTGCAGAAGCCAAATATCGCTCCTTAGCTGTTGCCACCGTTGATGTTGTATGGTTTATTCAACTCCTTCGAGATCTTCAGGTTCCACTTCCAGCTCCACCCCGCATTCTTTGTGATAATCAAAGTGCAATCTTTATGGCTGTTAATCCTGTTACTCACCCTCAGTCAAAACACATTGCCATTGACTATCACTTTGTCCGAGAACTTATCGCTAATGGCTCTTTGAAAATAGACTTTGTTCCTTCCCATCTGCAGCTTGCTGATTCGCTTACCAAAGGAGTCACCAAGCCTCAGTTTTTCCTCTTTCGAAGCAAGCTTAGCGTTCTCCCTTCTCCCACGCTCACCTTGAAAGGGGGTGATAAGGGAGAATCTCATGATTCTCCATAATATACATTGCAATCTCTTATGTTACTGTAATATTGCTAATGTATAGCTGTAGGATAATTACGCCATTAATTGTATCCTCATCTTTTCTATTATATAGGATTGTATAGCTGTCGTTAGGTTAATATATAATGAATAGACTTCTCCTTAGCATTGCAAGGAGACATTCAGTCATTCCCACTGTCATGTAAACATCTTTAAAAGCCATTGTTTTAACTTCAGCTTTAGCTTTAGCATTGGTCAGTGGTGGCTATGCTCAAGATACTCTTTTTCCAGCCATCATATCATTCGGTGACTCATCGGTGGATGTTGGCAATAATAACCATCTATCCACAATTTTCAAGGCCAATTACCCTCCTTATGGAAGAGATTTTGCCAATCATAAACCCACAGGGAGGTTTTGCAATGGAAAATTAACTATTGACATCACCGGCAAGTGCAAAATAGCAAATTCAAGAGATTGGCTTGTCCTATGTGTTCAGGTTCACTTGCCTATATATGAAATATATTCTAACAAATCTGCGTCAATTTCTGTATGCAGCTGAAGCTTTAGGATTTAAGACTTATGCACCAGCATATCTCAGCCCAGAAGCATCAGGAAAAAACCTTCTTATTGGAGTCAACTTTGCATCGGCAGCATCTGGGTATGATGATAAAACTGCCTTTCTGAATGTAAGCTAACAACTATAAATTGTTTATACCCGTACTTTAAACCTCACAAAACTAAAAAAGCATGCAAAATCACTTTTATTTATTTATTTTTTGTAGAATGCAATTCCATTGTCCCTGCAGTTAAAGCACTTCAAGGAGTATCAGACTAAATTAGTGAAGGTGGCTGGTGGTAGAAAAGCAGCATCAATCATCAAAGACGCATTATACATCTTGAGTGCAGGCACCGCTGATTTCTTTCAGAACTACTATGCAACCCTTCTGTAAACAAAGTTTACACTCCCGATCAGTATTCCTCATACCTTGCCACTACATTCTCAAGCTTTGTTAAGGTATCTTACTGTTTAATATTGTCTCTAGTTTTCTTTTAAAGGCCAATATTGGTGTTGCAATGGTAGAAATCTTGGACTTGAAATCGCAATCTGGAAGATTTCAGGTTAGAGTCTTGAGAGCGTTCTGTTCACGAAAACTTTTCTGAAGGACAAGACTTTCTCCGGACTCTCTTTCCAAGGACCCCACTTTGGTGGGGCATATTTATAACCAGTCTTCGTTTTCACTGAATTTTGACTTGTTTACAAGCAGAACCTGTATAGTTCCGGGGCAAGGAAACTTGGGGTAACTTCACTCCCGCCATTGGGTTGCGTTCCTGAAGCCCGAAACTTTTTCGGATATCGTGGAAATGACTGTGTCTCCTGGGTCAATACTGTTGCACGGCAATTTAATAAAAATCTCAACTTAGCTGCAGATAATCTCCGAAAGCAACTTCCGGGTCTAAAGAAAGTTGTCTTCGATATCTACAAGCCATTGGAGGATCTGGTTAAATCTCCTCTAACTTATGGTCCTAACCTTTCTCATGAACATCTTAAACCTTTAGGGTAATTTGAATTATGACTATAAAGATGAATTCTGACCTCTTTTTTTTTCCTATAATGTTTGGTAGGTTTTGTCGGAGCAAGAAGAGGATGCTGCCAGACGAGGACTGCTGGGAAAATATCAGTATTTTGCAATCCAAGGTTGCCAGGAACTTGCCCCAATGCCACTCAGTTTGTGTTTTGGGACAGTGTCCATCCTTCTCAGGCTGCTAATCAGGTTCTTGCTGATGCAATTCTTTTTCAAGGTGTCTCACTATTTGGATGAGGATAAGTGACTCGTCTTGCCTGTCTGAATTGTGTGATGAGTGTGTGACTACCTTTGTTTACGACTTGTTGGAATTACTTTTGAAGGTATTAATTAGTTGTTCTAGGTTCATATATGTAAAACATTAATGATGTGGTTATCTTTAGGTTTCTGGAATTATCCTTGGACTAGTGTGTGTATATATATATATATATATATGTTAAGAGTATTGCAGTCTAAGTCCACGTTCAATGAGCTTCCTCTCCTATACGAGTAACATATTATCAGTTAGAATATGTGTTCAACCATGCTTTCCTTCCTACTTCCTCTCGCATTTTTTTTCTAGCTCAGCTGTCTTGAAAAGCTTGTCTTAATTTTCATGTTGCTGAAGACAACTGATGTCTACCACCAGCAATGTAATGCATATTTTTGTGTTATCACAAATATTTTCACATGGTTATGTTCAGCCACTTCTGCTCCAAATACAAGGCACTAACCCCACCAGTTTAGGATACTAAAACGGAATGGATTAGGCCTGCAAAAGTTCAGTCCCTTCCAAGGAAGAGTTCCTCTCGAGCCTTAGCAAAACATAGAAGATTTCCAATCCAGTTGAGAGCAGATAAGAAGTAAAGTTAAAATTAATAGATTTCTTAAGTGAAGTGAGTAAAATCAACGTGGTGGGTAAAACCAAAATCTTGTTTTGAGAATTCCCGTGTTGATTAAATTCACCAAAAATAAAATAAAATACGAGGACATGACATGCTGCTTGAAAACTAAAGCGAGCAAGAACATGTGAGCCCAATGAATATGATTCTCTTCTCTCCCTTGTTACATTTTCTTCTATAAATATGCATAACATAAGAAAGATAAGGTAACTTATGGGAAAGAAAAGCACTCAGCAGAATCAGATGTTCCTTTTAATATATGATAAACCGAGAAAACTGATGATCCTACCAGCTGCTGGAAATTAAAGAGCATTTTTCAAAGAAGAGAACCAGTCCAATTAATGCTACGAGCTAGTGTCAAATATGCAGTGAATTAGAGAAAGAAATTTCATTATACCACCGACGAGGACATCAAGCAGCAAGCTGAATTGGGAAAAACAGCACCATGTCTAAACTTGGCAAAGCATTTGCCTCCTTCCATCATTTGAACAGATTTTCGATGTCAACCTCTGAATCATCAGAATGTTAGCTATATCAGAGTCGACCATTTCCAGCAGAATTTGTTGTCTATCTTGCTCAGGCTACTGAGAGAAGAGAAAGTTCACCCATCGATGATTGAGAATTCCAAGTCTCACAAAAAAAGGGTTCAGTCTGAGCTGAAGTTTCTGCAAAGACTATTTAAGCTACATTTCAAGAGAAAAAATAAGAAGCCGCAAACCAGAAGAACATTCTGGGCATAGGGCTGGGAAGTATCTGCATCGTCTTTCTTTTAAGTCCTCTAGAGATTGTGCTTGTGTAACAAAAGACAGATTAAATTAAAAAAAAAATAGTAAAAAGAACTTGACATCCAAAACTTCTAAATTGCAATGCTATAATTGCATTCAAGGCCACACAATCCCCACCAAGGTGTTCTTCTGTATATTGAAAAATTGGAAAATGACGGAGTAGAGAGGATAATTTTTTGTGAAAAGTTGTTTGATGTATGTTTGAACAATATAAAAATTATTTTTTCATGTGTCTATTTAAAAACATTTGCCTCACTAAAAGGAATAGGACAAACTTGTTCAATTCTTCACTAGAGTTAACCCGGGTTGATTTTGATCAATGTAAGGATAAAAATGATTATTATCACAGTTTTAAATCTTGACTAAGAAGTTGACTCGGAGCAAGGCTAGGGTGACAAGTCGAGTTGACCATTGACTCAAGTCAACGTAAGGATAAAATTGGTTATTATTGATACACGTGTGTGGCGTTGCAACGATTAACCTCATGGGTTGGGATAGTCGGGAATGGTATGGGAGGAAGGAACATTGAATTTTTGTCCTTTATCAGTAAAAAAGAGGGAATGAGAGTCGTCATATAATATCTTGGTCTATAAAAACCTTAATTGGTCTTCGAGTCTGTGAAAGGGACTCGTTGCATAAATAAAAGGTATTAGCACCCCTAATACATCTTACCTGAGGTAAGTTGCATTATTTATCTGTCTGATATAAACTAAAGAAATTTTGTGTTTTCTAACTATTGATATGTTTATGGTTGAAGAAAAATTCTCCTCAGTAAGGAGGTTCTTATCTTATTGGATTAAAAAAAAACTAATTGTTCTAATGCCAATATAAAAATAAAAGAAACTATTTTTTTATTTAATATTGAAAATACATCTTACTTATAAGTTCATAATCTCAGATACTAACAGAAAAAAAAATAATGTTTTTGGTATTTTTTTAATTTAATATCAGGAATATATCTTACATATAAGTTCGTAATACCACATATTAAAAAGAATAAAATATTTTTTTTTGTATTTTTGAAATGTAAGCCAAGTTCTGGTGATTAAATTCAAAATGCATGCAAATATATATATTTTTGAATTTTGTATAAAAATACTAAAACACACCATGTATTTTATTTCTTAAAACAAGATATGATTTTTTATTTTTTGAGAGACTTGACAGTACGCAATAAAAATTGTATTTTTAAAAAGAAAGATTTTTTTCTGTTATTTTTTATGGAAGGGAACCAATTCGTTTAATATCAAAAAACCACCTCATGAAATACATGAGGGGTAAAAAGGTAGGGAAATTAAAATTGATTGCAAAATCATCTTCTGAACATTTAAAAACTATTAAAAAATGACAAATGATGTATATGGCAAGACACAAATAAAAACTTTTTATCAAGTTATTTTAACCACGATATCAATTCAAAATAAATAAATTATAGTTCATTAATTAAAAACCAAACAATGCCAAATATCTACACAAATCTTATTAATTTCACAAACTTCATTCAAACTTTATGTTAATTCAAATAAATCAACATATACCCAAGCATAAATCATGAACCAACATTTAATATCCAAAAAGCAATCACAACCCAAAAAAACAAACTCACAATTCAACGCAAATTATCGAACAAAAAACGACACATGAATTCAAATCAAATAATGTCCAAACGGTCCAAAAATATACATAATAATAAACAATTTGTCTCAAACTTCACAATGTTATAGCAATTGTCCAAAAATGATTTGATTTTATAAATCGACCTTCCGAGGTGTTTAGCGTGTCCAAGAATTAACTGAAAAGGGGTCAAAAGTGTTGCTAGAATAGTGGCGGCGCATGTACCACTTGCCTCCAACACTGCTGGTGTAAATTCCCAGTCAAAAATAGATAAATTTGGGTTAAATAGAGTAACTATTATTTAAAAAATAATAAATTAGGGAAAAAATTCTAATGAATTGGGTGAACATTTTCGGGAGATTGATTTAAAATTCTGAGAAGATAAAGTAATAAAATATTATGCAAAATATTAACTAATGATAAATCACGAAAACTCCCTAACTAGGTAAAAATAACAATTTGGAGAAAATTTTTAAATTGGGTGATATTATGTGTAAAATATAAGGAAATGTCAAATAAATCAACGAATGACCCTTTATGTGAGAAGCATTGAATTTCAGTATAATTCCTGCGTATAATCGCGCTACCGAGACTAAAAGTGGTAAGTAACTGAGAAAAATTTTATGATGATTATGATTAGAAATATCCAAAGAATTAGTATAAGACCCAAGATAATTTAAGTACATTATATAGTATGCAAAATTTGGATTTTCACATGAAATATCCAACGGTATAATTTTACAATACAAAATGTATCTTCCAATCCAACTATTGGATCAGGCTGAAATTTTACGTGGGGTATTAAGACATACTGTTTTACCTTGGATTAAAATGTGAGGTCAATCAGAGTTTAGGAAGGTCCTGAAATAAAGCCACGGTGTCGAGTTAGTGCAATATACCAAAATTAGGAGGGGATAAGTTTGAGTATAATAGTAATTGACCCAAAAAAACCTAATGTAACTATGGTAGCTGATATTGTTCACACTGGACAATAGCTAAAAAGAGAAGAAGAGGCTTCTCTCTTACCTCTCTTTAAAAATCATTTGAGAAATCCTTCCAAATTATGAGAATGAAGCTTGCAAATAGGTTTATGATAAGAGAAACACATTTAGGCTGAAATTAGAAATCTTGGTTAGAGGAGAGGAACTTAAGGGAAAAGTATACGTGATGAAGAGGAAGAACAATTGAAGAAGGAATTGGTAATAACTCTTCAATTTGAACTTGAAATTATTGATAAAAGTGTTATTCTTTAGTTTTACTCTTTAATTTCATAGTTAGTAAAGGATAATTGAAAACCCCCTCAATGTTGTTATTATAGGGTTCTTGAAAATATATAGGAAATGAGAGTTTCTTTGAATATGAAGTATGAATAATGGATGTTGTGATGCATGAAAACACTTATTGTGCTTGTCAAATTTATCTCTCATGTAACTAAAATTCTGACAATCTTACTAGTCAACTCCTAGTTGAAATACAAATTGGAAACGATGTAATTTGGAGTTTGTCTTTATAAAAGTTGTAGCAAATGGAACTAGTCTTGACTTATTAGGAGTTGTATAAGTCCAGATATTAGAAAAACACTAAGTAAAGGTCCAGACCGATAGAGTACTGGAAAGATTTTGGGTGCTACTGTAATTGTCAATTTTGAGCTTTGATATGATGTAATTTGGAGTTGATGTTTTATAAAAGTTCTAGGTATGGATGTTAGCTTTCAAAAAGAACTGGTCTAGACTCATTTGGAGTTGTATAACTCTAGATATGAGAAACACATTAGGCAATGGTCCAAACCGACATAGTACTAGATAGATTTAAGGTGCTACTGTAATTGTTAATGTTGAGCCTTATAACGATGTAATTTGAAGTTTGTGTCTTTATAAAGGTTGTAGGTATGCATTCTAGCTTTCCAATGAAACTGGTCTTGATGTATTTGGAATTGTATGACTCTATATATGAGTAAAACAACGAGTAAGGGTCCAGACTGACATAATACTGGATAAATTTCTTATGCTGCTATAATGAGTGAGTTTAGACATGTAGATGGCAAAATTAAGTGTTGTATCCTTTATGAAAGTTGTAGCCCCATGTATTAGATTTTCATAGATACACACCACGTTAAACAAAGAGTTCTGAAACTTTATTTATGATTAAAACATCAAACAGTGTTTGGGGTTGAGTGGCCTAAACCAGCTAGGACTAATCAATATCTAATCTTTACTTAGAATATGTTGTTGTTTGAGTGTTCTAGCATTTGGATTGATAAGAATCATTATGAACATGAAAAATATATATGTCTAAGGAATTTTAAGGATTTTCCTCGCTAATGGTTTGAATGAAAATGATGATTGAATGAGAATTGAAATAAAATGTTAATGTTTGTTGCATTGTTGATGATAAATGTATCATTGGTAGTACAAAGGAGGCTAAGGGGATAGGATAGTAGTAGGGAGTAGCAACACATGCATATCATGGAGGTGGGTGCTTGACACCTTATCTTTTTAGAATTAATACAATTTTAATTTATGGAACTCATAATTTCTATGTTATGATGTAATTGTGAATTGATATTGTATTTGATGAGATTGTGTACTAATGTTCTTGTGAATGGAACTGGATACAATGGAAATTGTGTGTTAATTGATTATGAGTTTAAATTAGATACAATGAGATAAAGGATGTAGATTGCATGGTAAATGTCTGGAATGAGATGAGATCGTGCATGAGAAATTTAATGAAATAGTTAAATTAGGTTGGTGATTTCCACATTTATCTAATGCTATTAAGTTCTTGAAGTACTCTTATATAGTATTGCTATCTGAATTTAGTTGCTTAATTTATTCATGAATTGTAAATAATTATGAGATTAGCTTTGGCTAATAGTATCCATGTTCGATAGCCGGGAATGAAGGATCAGATTAGCTTTGGCTAATGGTTTGTATATTGGATAGTCAGGAATGAATGATCAGATTAGCTTTGGCTAATGGCATCCATGTCGGATAGCTTAGAATAAATGTTAAAGACTAGTTTTGGCTAATGGCATCCATGTTGAATAACCGAGAACAAGCATTGAAGATTAGCTTTGGATAATAATATTCATGTTGGATAGCCGAGAGTAAAGGATGAGGTTAACTCCAGTTAATGGGGTCCATACTAGGATTACCGGTAATGAGTGTTGTGAACCATCTCATTTGAATGCATTTACTGATACAATGAAATAAAGAGTGTAATGTGTTATTCATAATCGGAATTAATATTTAGGGAACCATATACAAAATTGATCATAGTTAGGAATGAATAGTTATGTATAGAAGAATTCTATATGTATAAGGATTTCTAGACCATATTACATGTCATCAGTTGTTTGTTGAACATAGCTCAAATAAAATAATACGGTATAAGATTGTATGAAGATGTGAAGTAAAATATTAAAAATAGACTCGGTAGGAAGTTATTAATTGCTGAATTTATTGGCAATCAAATGCATTTGCAAGAATTTTTGGCATCGATGAAGGGATAATCAAATTATTCTTAGTGGTCGTAGTATCAACAACTAAGAATGAAAAATGAATGATACTTAGTGGCTGTAGTGTTGGTGTCTAAGGATGAGATCTGTAGTGATACTTAGTGATCGTAATATTGGTGATTAAGGATAAAAAAAAAAAGGAACGATACTTAATGATCGTAGTATCGATGACTAAGGACAAGATATAAATTGACAGTTGATGATCAATTATTAATATCTATGAATATAGCAACTATTGATGTTTAATTGCCCAAAAAACTGATGACTAAGGAAGCAAAGTATGATTTGGTTAATTATAGGATGATGATGTAGGTTCTCATTTTTCTATGCTTCTACTTAAGTTGATAAGTCCTTTAAATTAAATCGTAGGCAATAAAAGTTACTTCCTAATTGTTCCTAATAAAAATAAAATTCACGTGGTTGTCTTTATTTTTGAATGGAGACCATTGTGTTGTTGTTTCTAAGGAGTGGAAATCATGGTGTTATTGTTTCCAAATAATGGAAACCATTGAAACTATCCTCAATTGTATAATGAAAACCATTGTATAAAACCATTAATTGATGCTTAAAAGTGTATATGATGAGAGGGTTAATTGGCAACTTAAGACTTAATATCGTTTGATGTACTACTACGTCAAAGCAAATATTAATGGGGTGATAATGTAACAAACGGTTGTGATACCTAAAAAATAGAAAATATGGTAATGTTAAAAACAAATTATGTTAAGCGGTGATGATAATTTATAAACATAAGATTAATACGTGTCAAGGATTGTACCCAAGGAAATCAGTGACTAGGGGAATGAAATATTAATTATTAATTGGTGAATCAAAAATCAAGAAAATGAGTTATTATGTAGTGATGTATAGTCGACAACCTTAAATTTAAATGTATTACATAATTCATTGTAAAGGCAGCGTTAAAAGTAACAAATATAAACTTAGACGCCACAACAGTTAGTGCATAATTTAATATGTGGTTAACCATTGACTTGGGTCAACATAAGAATAAAAGTGGTTATTATCGTATTTTTAAAACCCGACTTGGTGATCAACCTAGGTCAAGGCCCGAGTCATAGGTAAGGTTGACCATTGACCTGAGTCAACATAAGAATAAAAATGGTTATTATCATAGTTTTTAGACTTGACTCGGGGCTAGGCTCAATTCACGGGCCATGTTGACCATTAAAGTCAACCCAGGACAAGGCTCAGTTCACAAGTCAAGATGGTCAATCCATGTTGACCTAAGACAATGTAAGAATAAAAATGGTTATTTTCATAGTTTTAAAACTCGACTTAGAGGCAACCCAAGGCAAGGCCTAAGTCATAAGTTGAGATGGTTAACACTTAACTTACGTCAACATATGAATAAAAGTGGTTATTATTGTTATAAACAAATTTTGGCCCATTGGCTTTTGATTTAATTTTATGGAGGTAAAATGTAAAATTAAAATATTAGAGATTTATTTCGATGAAAAGTGTTATTTGTCAGATTGCACGGAAACTAGGGACTATAATATGCTTTTGTCATTCTATCCTTATCTTCAAGATAATCCTTATCTTCAAGATAATGATAGTTGTCTGCTTTCGAATTCGATTCTTAATCAAATTTAAACTTCAAAAAAGAGAATGAGTTTGATTGGGACTTTATTTCTCACAAGTGATGGGATTTTTACACTATAAATACAGATCTCAATGTATGCAGAAAGAAGGATCGAGAGAAAGGAGAGGGAGAGAGAGACCCAGGCGAGCCAAACAATAGCCAAAGAAAATTTAATTACATAGGTACCGTGGAAAAGAAGTAAACCAAGCAAGCTTCGTTCTCATTTAAAGAGAGCAGCAAAGAATACAAAAGAAGAAAATGTTGCACTACACCACTTGGTTCTTATTCAAAGGTTTTGCAAACCAGGTAAGCTTTCATTCTCCCTATTTTGGCATTTTAATTACATAGAGGTTGTAGCAAGCGTGCGTGAACAACTCACGCACGCTTGCTCTTTGGACCAGCCGGGTCATTAGCTTGGGCTAGTGACCGGGTTGGTCCGGTTAGGTCCAACCCAACCTATACTAGTTGGGCTCGGCCCAACCCCCCTAAAAAAAAGAAAAAAAGAGTGGGTCGGGTCTGGGCTTTAGGCCCAACCGGCCCAAATTATGTTTATTAAGGGTGTGTTTGGCAAAACACACCCTTATACCTTGGTCATAATTTTTATGTCCATCTTAGTTTGATATTTGGTCAAACGAGCATGTTTTCGATATCAGAAAATTCCAAAAATATTTGGAGATCTTTATTGATTTATTTGTGGGCCCCTCGCACTTTGATTTAGTTTTTTTTCTTTGCGTTTTGTATTTTTTTTTTTTTAAGTTATGTGCTCAATTTGTGGCCTATTATTGTTAAATGCAAAATCTATCGTGCAATGTTCTTTTTTTCCATCTAAAAAGGGCAAATAATAATAAAGGATAAACAAGAAAAAAATGACATAGAAAGTTTCTTCTTCAAATTCATTTTTTGCGAAAATATTCACTGACATCAGAGTCAAAAGTATCGTATTTTTTGGATTTGCACGATATTTACCAACGCCAGAGCTGGAAATATTTGTAGGAATTTTTCACTGATGCCAGATTCAAGAACATGAAAGGAAGAATAAAAAAGGAAAAATATAACAAATTCTTAGCAATTTTAGACAAAACCAGAAATGCAGCTTTCCTCAGGTAGGACGCTTAAGGGGTGATAACATCTTCCCTGTGGCGTAACCAGTCTCGTACCATAGAATCTCTGTTGACCAGTTAGAGTTCCTAGTGACCATAATACTAGGTGGTGACTCCTTGAACTAGACATTTTCCCCTAAAAGAACAAGATGTCAGATATCTGTTCTTTTTCCATATATAGTTTAATTTTTAATTGGTCACTGCGATGTCTGGGTGTGACAATTATTATAATTTTAAAACCTAATTTGAGGGTCAACCAAAGGCAAGGCTCAGGTCATGAGTCAGGAGGGCCAACCCGAGTTCACTTAAATTTAAAAAAAAATCAAAGCAACCTTGTTTTGACCAATAAAATTCAATGGGTTTTGTACCCATGTTTTAAACCAGGTCAACCCAAGTTTTTGTCCGAGTCAGTTCAGATCAATCATTCCTCTATTTTTTCTCAAACTAGACCGATATAGGCCCCAGGTAGGCTAGGTCCGTCCAATATCTACCAAACACAAAATAAAAATAAAAACTATCTAGTCTAGTCCAATCAATATTGTCCAACATTTTGTTTACACTTTTTTCCACCATATTACAAATCTTTCAACTCCTGGGTTTTATATGACTATAGAAGAAGAGCTTGTTGTACCGATTTTTCTAATATTTAGGGGATCATAACATGTTACTAGATGATGCATCTGATCTTTAAATATAAATTAATCCATTGTTGAGTTAATAATAAATTAAATTATTTAATTATATTAATTAGAATTATAATTTATATTTGGACCAACATATTATGAACCAAATAGGTCACACATATTAAGAACAATTAGTAAAAAAATAAACTATGATAATTTAATTAAGTATGACTTGATTAAAATATATTTTAAAAATTAAAGACTAGAATATAATTAATAAAAGGATTATATTTCTAGACCTAGAAAAATCAAGTAAGGACTTGATTGAGTTAACTTTTAAAATTATCTTGAATTAATATATGGATATTATTCAAACGGAAAATTGATATTTTACCAATTTATAGTTTTTTTTTTTTAAGATTTCTTTATAAATAGTAAGTTATGTCTCTTATTATTAAATATTGTTTATTAGACAGAAAAACTATATAAGTCACATGATAAAGAGCTGGCACTTTAGGCATAGCAATCCCTCTATCCTAAATAGGTATTTAAGAGATTTCTCACTAATGGTTAATGTGGATTACCGTTCGAGGCTGAAAAATTGGACAACTTGTAGTTTGCGACAATCCAACCTTTAAAGAATTATTCAAAGTCGAAGAATGTAAAATCTTCAGGTAATAAATCTCTATACAATTTTAGATCTGTCTATTGGGATCCTAGAGACTCCTAAAGAATTTTATTTCATTGTTTCCGCTGCGTGTATAATATTTAAGAGCCCAACACAAACTTGTAACTTGTCTTTCTTACCTAGGCTAATTGGACAAGGCTTGAAATGCAAGTAATGCTAGCTATTTGGGCTACTCCTAACCAAACAATGAGTGGGCAACTCGCTGTCTTCAGGTGATACACATAGCCTACTCTAGCCTCTAATAGTGACATTTTCAAAAAAAAAATTATGATATTATAAATGTCATCATTAGAGCTTGAGTATGATACCAACTTCCTTTTCTTTTTTTTTTTTTTTTGTATTTTAACTCTCTTTTTTTTTGTGTCGTCTCATTCTCTTCATAGCCATTAAATCTTTTTGGCTTTTATTGCTGATAATAAGATTTGGATAAAACCTAGATTTGACTTTTGTTCATTCAAATGCTTGGCAAGGGAATTTGCATGCAATGTATGGGGCATGCAGAAGAGAAAAAAAAAAAGCGTGAAGATGGTTAGGTCTTTCAAGAGTTTAGACTTGATCAATATAGTTGGGTTTACCACCTACTTGAATATAGTTTGGGCTAAGTTTTTTTTAATATTTTATTTTTATTGTACCATTATTTGAAAAATATATTTCTTTAAAATGAAAACACAAAGTAAAATTTTATATAATGTTTAATTTGTGAGTTTTTTAAAAGCTTTTGAGTTATTTTAAAAGTTTTTCTTATCTTAAAATAAAAGTTTCAACCACATAATTTCTAAAATACTATTTTGAAAAGTACCTTTTCATTTAAAATATGTGGTTTTTAAAATACTCTTTTAAAAGTTTTCTCAACAAATTTCCTACTTTCACTATTAATAAAAACCTAAGAGAGTCAATCTTTCATTGTATGTTAAGACATAGATTAATTTAGATTAGAACAGTGAAATGATCATTTTATCATTCAAAGAAAAATCATTAAACTTCTTATTAGGATAATATAGTATTTTCCTCATGCCTCGATGATTTTCGGATTGATAGAGGGCAATACGGTCTTTTCACATTCTATAATCATAGTAAAATAACTAAATTATCCTTAAAAGTAAGAAATTATTTAACTTGCATCCATGGTTTTTTTCATACTTTTCTACATGTTTTTTTAGTTATTATAAAATTGATTGAGGGACAATTTGGTATTTCAATAAATATAAAATACAATGTAGCTGATGCGTGTGTTGCTTGTGGGTGTCGCGCGATGTAATTCGGCGATCAAGCATCGCCTTTCATAACAACGTTGAAAATGTCCTTAAGTCCTCTTCCAGTGGTCAAGAACATGTGCAGAGTGGTGTAGCAGTTGGGTTCCGGTTGACTTTTTTCTCCACCTCCCTCATTTCTCTCTCCTCATATCAAGTTTTGTGCCCTCACTTCAAAAAATTAAATGTTTCATGTTAGTTTGTATTTGTATCAGTTTTGGTCATCATTTTCGTTATTGCTATTTATTTTTTTAATGCTTTTTGAAGTTTATTTTTTTTTCAGTTTTGTCCCTTAACATTTGATTTCGTTTATTTTTTTATCCAATTTAGTCCCTTATTGTTTTATTTAATTTATTTTTTATACCAAATTTGGTCCTTATTTTTTTTTATTACTATTTGTTTTTTTAATTTTGGTTGATTGAGAGATTTGCTTGATGATTTTTTCGTGTTTGCCTTAAATGAAGTAACCAGTTCTAATGACCTGATTTCAAAAATTAGCTCAATTTGATTTTGATATTTTGTTATGTTTTTTTTTAAAAAAAAATTTAATTTAATCCTTCAACATTAGATTATTAGGCTAGCTTCATGATTGTTTTCTCTTTTTTTATATAGAGTTATCATGATCTCATATCATGGCTCATGGGTTTGTTAAGTTAAGTCGAGTTAACTTAAGGGTTTTTTTATATTTTTTTAATTATTATTTTTTGCAATTTCGTCAATCATCATTTAGTTTGCTTGAGAGTTGACCTCGATGGTTTTATTCAATTTCTTTTATACAAGATTATCCTAACCTCATAAACGAGCTGTGAATTTGGCATGCTGACTCAAGTAAGGTTTTTTCGTCCTTTTCAAAAAAAAATTCAATTTGTTCTTTAATATTTGATTTATTGATAATTAAGCTTTGGATTTTATTTCTCTTTATAAGATTATCCCGTTCTCATTTAATTTTTTCTTTATTAATAAATAAGATCATTAAGATCTTTTAAGAATATTTAGATGATATCTTTTAATAATATTTACAAGAGTTTATTTTTTTTTATTAATCATTCTTATTTCTTCTATTTTTTATTGTTGATTTTTTTATAATTATATTATTAAATTAATCAAGTTTATTAAACTCATTGGAATCAATAACTTAGGTTTTAAATTTTTTTACTCCTTTAAAAACACTTTTAACACCTGGATATTTTTTTTATATTAGAAAAAAAATAACATGGTCTGCAAAAATAATGCAAAACACTTATTTAGTTTCTCGTAATGATCTCAATCCATTAAATATAACTTTTTATAACTTTTACACATAAAAATATATTTTCAATAAAAATACATGTTGTTTTGAAACTCGCTCTTTTAATATTTTCTAAAAAAATATGTGTTTAGTTTTTAATAAATATAAATTAGCTTTGTTTTTTTTAATAATCACATCATTTTATTAATGGTCTCAATTGTTTGAATAAAATCTTCTATAATTTCTCTACAAAAAAAAGTACATTTCCATCCAAAATATGTGGTATTTTTTCATTGATATTTTTTAATAAGGCACTTCATTTCATCAATGTTTTCAATTCATTAACTAGAGTTTTCTTTAAATTCCCCATAAAAAGTATATTTTCAATCACAATACATGTTTTTTAAAATATTTCTCTTATAGTTTTCCTAACAAGAATGCATTTAATTTTTAATAAATATGAATTAGTCATAATATTTATTTCTTGAATAAGACACATTATTCCATTATATTTTCAATCACAATACATGTTTTTTAAAATATTTCTCTTATAGTTTTCCTAACAAGAATGCATTTAATTTTTAATAAATATGAATTAGTCATAATATTTATTTCTTGAATAAGACACATTATTCCATTAATATTCTCAACTCATTGAATAACCTATAACTTCATAAAAAATACATTTTCAATCAAATATGTGTTTTTTGAAATAAAATTTTTAAGGTTTTCTGAACAAATAGGTATTTATTTTTTAATAAATATAATTTAGTTTCAATATTTATCCTTTTTAATAAGATACATCATTGAAAACATTCTTCTATAACTTTTTCAAATAAAATTAACTTTTCAACCAAAATATGTGCTTTTTAAAACAACCTTTATAGCGTTTCCTAAAATTATGGGCTATTCTATATATTTACTAAAATTATGAGCTATTATTATTCTATTTAATGTAATTAGTTTTATTAAATAGATTTTTCATTTTTGCAACAAACTAAAATTATACATTCTTGCATACTTAATTAATATATTTCATAAACAATAAGTCAAACAAAAACATTAATAAAAAGAACATATAGTATAATAAATGATTAAACTAAATACAATGGCTTCTAATCTCAAAGATGTAAAGAAATAAACTTCAAAGTTGTTGAGTGATGAATAAATTGTTAAGGAACTTCATGGAAAATGACATAAAAGATGAAGTTGAAGACGATAATTATATACTAAAGTTTGTATCATGCAAAGATGCACTCAAAGTATCAATCACATTACATAATTTTCTCTTAAAACATGAGAAACTACATCAAAGTTTTTTTAATATATTAAGAAAAGTCAGAGATGAGTTCTAAGAAGACAAAATTTCAAGAGAAAACACATAAGATTAAAACCATATTTTATAAAAGGTTTTTTAATTGAGTCATGTATATATATAATTTTGATGTATAAATATATTATTAATTTATTTATGAAGTCAGATCTATGCGTTTTGTTTAAAATATATTATCTTATAAATTTAATTAATTATTGATTTACCACATTGGTTTCAAGTTGAGACTGACAAAAAATGTTATTTAATCAAGGTTATTAGTTTATTGAGGTTATATTGTAACTAGATAACTGCTCATGCTATGCCCCGGTTGGACCAAAAAGTTTTTCAACATAAAAATAAAATGTCTATGTCACAAGGAACTCTTTGGTATTATTATTAAACATGGTTCTGAGAGTCAACCTTGAAACCTCTCGACTAGACTTCTTGCCTAAACCAAGTTTAAAATTAAACCATGTGAGAGTTGCACCATGTGACCTAGCTAACTTGGTGGATCCAAAAACAATCTGGACAACAAGTAAAAAAATAGTTTGACTTAAAAGAATCTTAAGATGAAATATTTTTAAAAAAATATTGAAGCGATGACATATTTGATTTACCTGAGTATCGTGAATTAACTTGCCAAACTCGCGACCTGAGTTATGGTCACTAGGTTTAACAACTTTGTTTTTCAAAGATAATTTTTCACTTAATTATATGATAACAAAAATAGATGATTGCAAAATCAAGCACCAACACAATGTCGGGATGTTTGCTTTAGACAATGATAATATCATATAAAGCAAATCAAAATAAATTATGAAGCTCAATTTCTAATCAACTCAAGTTGACCCGCTAAACATGTCATATGGGTCATGGATTATATTGGATTTAATAACTTTTTTTCTTAAACTACTTTATATTTAATTATACGATAAGAAAAATAAACACTCGCAAAATTAAGCACCAGCCAAATGGCAAAATAATTGTTTAAGACTATAATAACCTCATAGAAAGAAAACTAAAATAAATTATGAAGACCAATTCAAAGTCAATCAAATGTCAAATGATGAAATTGAAAAAAATAAGCCAATAAAAAAAATCAACAAACATCCAAGGTTAAAGGATGAAATTAGAAAAAATAAATCAAGAAAATAAATAAAATAAGGTGGATATATGGCCTTGGATGACCCAATGCACCTTGCGCAATTAGGTTGTTTAAAAAACACTAAACACGTCTAGACTTTATTGTTGTTGTTGTTGTTGCCTCAGAAATAGACGACACATCACCTTCTCTTATTTTTTTTAAAATGGATGACAAGTTGCTTGTTAGGTCGCTGCCTACAATTCGACTCATGCCAGTGTTAAGTCAAAAAAAAAAAAGGAGGCCTTTAGCTTATTTTAGTAAAGCATTGAGTGTAAAACACCTGGGATTATTCATATATGAAAAGAAATATATGGTCGTTCTTATGATAGTAAAGAGGTGGTGGCACTATCTAAGCATCATTAGTTTATTATAACAACTGATCATAAAAGTTTGAGGTTTTTACTAAAACAAAATATTGCACCTATTCAAAAGAAAGGGCTAACTAAATTGCAGGGATTGAAATATATCAGTCAATACAGACAAAAAAAAATAAAATAAAATTGATGGCTAATGCTTTGTCCAGGAAGGTTGCAACTAAGAAATAGATAGATCTTGAAGAGGATAGGCAAGGCAAATTAGCTTCCATTACTACTAAAACCCCAACCTTGTATGAACAAGTTAATGAGACATGTGAAGGTGATGTGCAATTTTAGCAGATTTGTGTTACAAAAGTTGATTACGATGAAAAATTGGCCACAATATTCATATAATGAAAGGGTTTTGAGGTATAACAATAGAATTGTTATTGGTAGCAAAAGAAATTTAAGAGATAAGCATATGATTCTCATGTGGGAGCGCATAATTCACATCCAGTGAGCACCTCTCAAGTAGAGGAACTTATTAACACAAAAATCCTATCTTTTTTAATTAGATTTTGGTCAACCAATAACCTTGTTGTTTTTATATAATTATTTAAAAAGATGAAAATGAAAAGGGTAAGACCTTCATTATTTATATTCGAATGAACAATAAAACACCATCAAAAATTCCGTATTTTATATAATTATAATTACATATTTTTTAATTTGAAATATAATAATATCAAATTAAATATTATCAACATAAAAGTAATTTAAAAATAAAGTTGACTAATTAATTATTTCCTTTTCTAGAATTAAGAATAATCCTTATTCTTTTTCATGAGATTTTTTACATTAAAAAAAGAAAAGGTATAACTTTCAGTCTATTACAAGTTTTTTTTTAAAAAGGAGGTGAATTCATATTATAACACGTGTCGTCAAACCGTAGCGGTTACTCAATTTCAAGCGATTATAGTCCGTACAGCACCCTCCCGCACCTGCATAAAACCTCACACACAGCATACCGTTATAACAATAAAAATTCCCTCCCTTTTTCATCTCTATCTCTCTAGAAAACAAAACGCCATTATTCTCTCTCTTGAAAACCTCCTGTTCCTCTTCTTTTATCCGTGCATTGAAACGAAATGACGGCGGCGGTGGCGCCGTGGAAGCAACAAGTACTACAGAGGGGAGCGTCGCTGTACGTGGGTGACTTGGACCCGGAAGTAACAGAAACGGACTTGAGAGCTGCGTTTTACCATGTGGGTCCCATTTCCTCCCTCAGACTCTGCCGTTGTCGTCTCACCGGAAAGTCTCTCTGTTACGCCTATGTCAACTTATACTCTCATGCTCAAGGTAGTACTGATTTTTTCTTTTCTTGAAGAATAGAGAAATGGGGATTTATGTTTTTCATTTCTTGGTTCTGTATTATTTATGGGCTTCTGTTTCGGTTAGTTCTTGACCTCGAGTCTCTGCTTTTTTATTTCAGCATCTAGAGCTTTGGGTCTTCTAAATCACACTAACTTGAAGGGAAAACCCATGAGGATAATGTGGTGTCAGAGGGACCCTTTTGCAAGAAAGACTGGTTTTGCCAATCTCTTTGTAAAGAATCTAGACTTTTCGATCAGCAGCTCTTGCTTGGAGAGCATCTTTAGCAAGTATGGGACAATACTTTCTTGCAAGGTGGCTGGAGAAAACGGAAGGAGTAAGGGCTTTGGGTTTGTTCAGTTTGAGTCTCAGGATTCTGCTCTGGCTGCTCAAACGGCTCTCCATGATACTATGCTGGGTGGGAAGAAATTGTGAGTCCGTCCTGTGTATTTACTACCCTCACTTTCTTTGATTTTTTATGTTTCTTTAGATGAACAGTTTTCTGTGAATGACAAAATGTTGGTTGGAAAGAGAAACAAAGAAGAAATTGTTTGAAACTGATCATTGTTTTTTGTTCTTTCAAAGTAGTGCATTGTAACCAATTGTCGATGTGAAAAATCTGTGGATACTATTTGGAAGTTGTCTCAAGAGAGGAATTTATTAAAAAAATTTAAAATACATCAAACTTTATATATATATTCATAAAGTTCGATTTAAAGTTCAAATGCATAAAAATGGTTACATCTTTCTTTAGATTTTGGATTTAAAGTTCGAAATCTATTCATAAAAATTTATTAAGATTTCTTAAATGCATCAAGCGCATGTGAATGCAACGTTCTTATAATAAGGTTTAATAATTAATGCTAACTGTTTCTAATTTTCACTTCTAGAATGTGAAGACATATTGGATAAAAATGAGAAAAATAAATCCACAAAATACACTCATAATGTAAATTGTGAACTTTCACTAGTATTGCACTTGTTTTGCTTGTTTATTCTCTCAACTTCCACACATGTTCTACTAACATGATTTCCATTGCCATTTCTTGATGTGCAGAGTTTCTTCTACCATCAGTATTAATTTGTTGATTTGCTATTTTATGTATCTCATGATTGAACAATTGCATTTCTATCTCAGGCATGTCTGCAAATTTGTCAAGAAGACTGAAAGGACAGCAGCAGCGCCATGCGAAGTGTTCACCAATCTTTATGTTAAAAATCTAGATGAAACAATAACAGAGGATGGCCTAAAGGATATGTTTTCTGTAGTTGGTGATGTTTCTAGTGTTGCCATCATGATGGATCACGAGGGGAAATCAAAACATTTTGGATTCGTTAACTTTAAGTCTCCAGATGATGCCAAAAAGGCTGTTGATGTCATGAATGGTTCTGTAATAGGTAAACTTAAAGCTAGTTCCTCTTAATTTCCCTTGCTTATATATTTATCAAAGAAAAAAAAAATCCTTGATTATATATATGCTTCAAGTAATGGGAGGATTTAACTTCTTTAACAAATGAACCATCAATTTCCAATTTAGGTTCGAAGACTTTGTTTGTGGGAAAGGCTCAAAGGAAATCTGAAAGAACAATGATATTGAAGCAAGAATACAAGGACTTGCACAACAGAAGTACTGAGAAGTTGAGGGCTTCAAATCTGTATGTAAAGAACCTGAATGTAGACATTGATGACAAGAAATTGAAAGAAGTTTTCAGTGCCTATGGGAAGATTCTTTCCGTGAAAGTGATATGCCATAATGATGGAACTAGCAAACAATTTGGTTTTGTATGTTTTGCAAGCCCTGAAGAAGCAAACAAGGCTTTGGTTGCACTAAATGGTCATCCTCTTTTTTTTTCCGTGTAATTTTTCTTTTCTATTTAAGCTTAATTAGTTTCATCATTTACTAATAAGCAATTTATAATTTTCCCAGGAGCCCTCCTTGAAGGAAAGATTCTTCATGTGGCAAAAGCTCAGTGCAAAAAGGATCACCGCCAGGAATGGCACAACTTCTCTGGACAGAACCAACCTCAGTCTTTCTATCCTTCTAACTGCAATACTGTTTCCTCAGCAATCCACCAACTTCATTTCAATTTTGATCGCTCTCCACATATCCCTTTCCTCCACCATCCAATGTTCTGTCAACATTTTGGTGTTCAGCATCCTTTTATGGCACAAAATTACCAGCAGAAGTTTTCCAAATATGTACGACTCTACTTTCACTCTGCAATGAGCTTTTAGCTATTAGAAATCCTTCTGTTTAGATTACTATCTTGTGTGCTTGTCAAATCACAGATGCCAGTGGCGGAAACGCATCTAGGGAGCACGTTGAACACCAGAGACAAGTCCTACCAACAGCATGTATGCTACTATCATTCAAAAACATTTGCAGCAATTATTTTCTGTTGCATGGCATAATCCGAAGTTGTAACAGATCTCTGAAACTATTTTCCTTCAATGTATCCTTAGTAGATTTTGCAATACACTGAGCCATTTGCTTAATTTTCTCATTTCTTCCATACTCTGTGTTTTACAGTCCTCGAAATTTGCAACCTCTAATTTTAGCAACCGAGACCTGAAACTTGGGTCTGCTGGAGATCAAAAGCTTGGTTCCGAAAAGAAGGGTAGCAAGAGAGGAGCAGCTGTAGAAGATATTTCCACTGGATCACCGTCTACCAAAAGTCTTTCTGCAGCTAAATCTACTGACAGTACCGTCATTAACTTTGGGAGTCTTCTTCAACCCGTTGTAAAGAAACTTCAGGTTTGTGGATTCTCAATTCCCCCCCTTGAAAATATCGCAGTCTAAGAGGACAACCCTATTTGCCTGATTCTCTCTTCCCCTCCCTTCTCCTGAAAGACATCAGAAAGCCCTTGGAAATGAGCAAATTGAATGTCACAGAGTTCAATTGGCAAATGCATTTGCTGGTGCTGCTTGAGCTACTAGTCAGTAGCAGTACAGCTATCCACTTTGATGACTGCTTGTCTCACCAGTTCCTGTTAACATTTAGTTTTTCTACTAGTTGCACTGTTTTGTTATAGGAAGAAATGCTATGCATTAGTTGTGCTGTAAATTTTTACTAGGAAGGATTCACACAGTTCTCAGAATTCTCAGACATGAAATGGAACTTTAGATTTTTCTTATCATACTGCCTTCTGCTTGGCGTTTCTTTTCAGCCCATCACCTTCTGTTTTTTAAGCAACTTGTGATATTACAAGGTAACAAAACATCGTGCAAATCCTTGAACATAATTTTCCTTTTACCCTAACTTCTTATTTTTATCTTTGGCAAATTCTGTGATCCTATTGATTCGGAGGGACTTCAGCTAAATGAATTCATTCGCACCTTGACGCCTTCAATATTATATCGTACTCAAATTTGAAGGAGAATGAGCTCGACGAACATATATACTTGGAATAGATAAAAGTTTGCGTCATGCATCTTGTAATCCATAAATTTTCTTCAGTTACATGAAGGATTTCTTCTTCTTTTTTATCACTTGTAATTAATACAATAATAATTCTCAAAAGAAAAAAAAAAAGAAAAGAAGAAGAAGCTAAGACAACAACAATAAGGTCCGGCACACAGGGGACATAATGCAGACACAAGAATAGTGATGCATCGTCAACCAATGAGGGAGATGCCTTGAAGAATCAATGCATCAGCAAGAACCTGATTAGCAGCCTGAGATGGATGGACGCTGTCCCAAAACACATACTCAGTGGCATTTGGGCAAGTTCCTGGGGATTTTGGATTGCACAGCAATGATGTTGTCTCCACTGTTCCCGTCCCACAACATCCTCTCCTTGCTTCTTGGAAACCTACAAATTAGAAATTGCTACAATTCATTGCTTGAAAGAACCTTTAAGTAGTAGTCCCTCAGAAAAAAGTTGATCTAGTACCATTTTCTGAAGGAGATTTAACAAGGTCATAGAGTGGCTGGAAGATGTCGAATATAACAATCTTAAGACCAGGAAGTTGTTTTTGGAGGCTTGTTGCAGCTGAGTTGATCTTCTTGTTGAATTGCTGGGCATCAGTGTTGATCCTTGAGACGCACCCATTCTCGTGATATCCGAATATGGTTCGGGCAGCTGGAAGGCAACCCAGTGGTGGGAGTGAAGTCACCCCAAGTTTCCTACCCCCCAAGCCGTACAAGGTCTGTGTTTCATACAGAGCTCTCCACCGTCATTGAGATTCAGATGAAAATATAGAAACAACTCACAAGAGTACCGTACCTTGACAAAGCTTGTGAATGAACCGACAAGGTATGAGCCATATTGATCAACAGTATAGATTTTGTTTAGGTATGGATTGACGTAGTAATTCTGAAGAAAGTCACTGCTCCCCGCACTCAAAATATATAGCGCACCCTTGATGATTGATGCCGATTTGCTACCAGCAACCTTCGCTAGCTTACCTTGGTATTCCTTGAAGTACTCCAGTTGCTGGCTCAATGGAATGGCATGCTGCAGAGCCAGGTTGATTATTAGAGATGATAAAACTTTATAATACTAAAGGACTGATCATGTCTGACATCAGGAAAATTACTTACGTTCAAGGCAGCTGCCTTTTCATCGTAACCAGATGCTGCAGATGCAAAGTTGGATCCAATAAGTAGGTTCTTCCCTGATGCGTCTGGGCTCAGATACGCCGGTGCGTAAGACTTAAATCCCAGAGTTTCAGCTGCCAAAAAGAAATTCATTCGTAAGGCGTCATTCAAATCCTTATAAGCAAGAACATTACTGACTAATCTTGGGAATTTTGATGCTTTTTTACTCACCAGTGATGTCGGTGGCTAATTTACCATTACAAAACCTCCCTGTAGGTTTCTGATCGACAAAGTCCCTTCCATAAGGAGGGTAATTGGCCTTGAATATCGTGGGGAGATAGTCATTGTTGCCAACATCCACAGCCGAGTCACCAAATGTTATGATAGCAGGAACTAGAGCATCTTGCGCACAGCCAACATCCAGAAGTGCAAATGCAAAGGCCAAAATCAATGCTGCTCTGTAGCAGATTTCCATTTTTCTGCTCTAGTACTGCATGCAAGGATTCGGGCTGGCTTAAAAAGGAGGTGTAAAGCCAGTCAACTGAAGTAATTCCTGAAGATGGTGGATGGAAGTTGGGAAGGGCTAATAAATGAGAGTTGTTCAATAGGCAATATCGGCATTCAAATCATTCATCTTTTATGTATGTATACAACTCCCAACATGCGCTAAGGTCATTTCAGGTTTCTGTTTTTCTGGCTATACATGCATTGAAGAGAACATATTTATAATTATGGATGAAGAGGCATGGTAGTTGGGATGATAAATGAGGATGCACGATCTGAATAGGAAGTTGCATGTGCGGGAGTTAATTTTGGTTGTTAAACAATTAGCCAACTCACATGCTGATGCGGCTAGTTTGATAAGTATAGACTAGGAAATGCAATAACACTTGGATTTTCTGAGATTTTGGTTGCTTTGGCATGGAAAGTAAAACTGTCCAAGTGTCCATGAAAGAGACCTTAGTGGAAAGCAAGGAAAAATCACACCTTTGCGGGCAGTTTGAACTTTGAAGCTGGAAGGGCCAGTAATTTGAGATGGGTTATCTATCCAATAACGCCTCACCCAATCCATTTCATCTTGCAGGTTTGACTTGTGTGTCATTCTTAAAGAAAGAACTGTGCTTCCTTCCATAGTGAGATACAAGTCATTCTCCCGAGTACATTCAGCGATGGTCTCTAAAATGGGACTACTGTTTTCAAGAAATGAATCTCCACTGCGTAGCCATTGGTGGATTATGTCTACATCTATACGGCTAGAGTATTGCATTAGAGTAGGCAGTAGTATATTTATTTTCTTTTCCCAATCTACAGTACATATGCTAAATGGATCTAGATCATATAGAGTAACTTGCTGTTGAGGTCTGAAACTGAATTCCTTCCACACCTATACTCTAGTTCACATACTGTATCAAATTGAATTCTTTGTACTTTAGTTACTACTATATATACTTGTTTTTCACTGCTAGAATTTTTTAATTTACCGATAGAATATTCTATTGATAATTAGACATTGAGTCTATCAGCATGATTTTTACTGATAGGCTTACAAACAGAAATACTTCATCGAAAAACCTATCATTAGTGATTTATAGTCTATCAGTGAGTTCAATAAAATTACCAACAGATTTACAGATGGACAAAGCAAGCCAAATAAAAAAAAATTATGCGGTTTAATTCGTTAGTATTTTCATCGATTACTTTCACATATCGTCGACAAAAAAATCATTAGTAATGCCAACGATGAGTTCTTTTTAATATTATCGATAGAATAAAACCGTCGGTTATTAAACAGTGGCACAATGGTGTTTGCAGTGATTCTTTCCCAACTCTCTGGAATATACTAATGGACTTAATCTAACGGTAAGACCATCAATAATTTTAAAAATATTTTTAAAAAAATAAATCTATTAAATAGAAGTAGAAAATAATTAAAATAAATTAAATTAAAATAAAAATCTTATATTTATTACAAATTTATAAATTTAAATACAATTAATCTCGAATAGAGAGGCTAAAGAAGAAGGAGACAAGTCTTCACCGAAACCGTGGAGCCAATAAGGAGGAGCACATATACCACCCATCTGTGATTTCATCTCCATTACCAATTGGCAAAGTTCGACCGTCTCAATACTAAGTCATTCTGTCTCAGTAGTTAGATGGGTTGTCCGAACTTGAACTCGTTGGTCTAAAATCACCTTGAACTCTGAAGTTTGAGTGCTCGAAATTAATTACGAGCCTCCAACAGTAGAAACACTCTAGGTCGTCTACAAGTCTTCGACCGTAATGTTTGAGATACCATACACCCAATTTCTATCAGGTCCACCAAACAATCATTTCTCCAACCACTAATCCAAATCGAGTTTTGGATGGGTCAAAGGATCGTCTTTATATCTCTCCTTCAATCGGGTGTTATACGTATACTAAAAAAACTTAGCAAATTCAAAAAAATGATAATATAAGAAGAAAAAAAAATTGAAATCCAACATACCACAAAATGCTAAGCTCAACTATCTACAAGATGTTGCACCATTTTTCGAAGATCATCATTTCACACGTCTGTTTCTACAAATAGCTCCATCAAACTTGATTCACATCCAAGAACGGTAGCCTGTAAGAGAAAATTATTGTTAGTTAAACATATTCATATAAAACATCAAATTAAAAAAATGGATGTATTAAAAAAAGAATATTATCATTCACTTTGCATGAAAAAACGAATAGAATGTATCCATCATTGTACGTGGTAATGAAACGTGCTGAATATATTTCAGCCAAACAGACTCCGAGACGTACGGAGATCTGAAATCCTTCCAAACAGTCACGTCCTTTCAGTTTGGAAGCTCTTTTTCTTTCATAATGTTTTGCTTTCTTTTGCATCTCGTACCAAAAATCACTCAACCTATATGATACAAATGAATTAGCTATTAATAAGTGAAAAATAAAATGTTAAAATTTAGATTTAAAAAATTATTTTGATTTCAATTTTACCTAATTACAACGTAATTCTCTCAAACCCTCATAACAGTAGCATTGTCGGCTTTATTCTAGTAAAAACTTTCATTGCAGTTCAAATTTGTAAAAGAATAATTTCCTCAATATTAATAAAACTAACCAAATTAACAAAATAAAACAAAACTGTTTAAGTTAATACTAATCTTAAACCTTTTGAATCATGCATCAATCATGGGTTTCAATTTAGGATTTTTAAAAACCTGACTCCATTGAAACAATGGCACTTCTATCGATGATTTCATCGTCGATATTATGGTTCGAGAAGCCTTAATATTTGTAAACCTAAAATAACATTCGTTAATTGAAATTAATTTTTCAAAAATTATTAACATGTTCTTTATTTTTTAGTAGTGCATGAAAGGAAAATAAACTTACATTGAAAGGTTTGGCTTCAATTGGGCATGGTACTTCCTAGTAAATAAATCCCATTGTAAGAGGACCTCTTCTCAGTGTGACGACATCGCACTCGACGAGCCCATATCAAAAGTGGGTGCCTATGACTCAGGTGTTTGTTCTTGGTCAGCACCTAACGACTCATAGTCGTCAAAAGCGTTGTTAAAAGAACTAGCAGCGATCTTGTCCGTACGATGTGCTATTAGCTTTCCCCTAGGTATCTACATAAATTAAAGGATTAAGATGCTGTGAACCATTCCTATTTAAAAAGAAAATTTGGCAGCACCTCCCCTATACGAGAGACTACCTAAATTTTGTTTACTTGCAAATACATAACAATTTAAATTCAATTGCCACAAACTATCTAATTTTATTCAATTTGTTTCCTTGTCATTGAGTGAAGAGTTCACTCAACTTGTACTCAACCTAGTTTTTAGATTATTGTTTTTAGATTTTTTTATTAATACATATATTTATTATAGAGCAAATCAAATTATTGAATCTTTACTTTTTAACTATGATTTTACTTTATGAATAGAAAAGGCTTATTTTCTATAATTAGGTTATATACACAATTATTATCATAACAATATTATATTGTATATCCTATAAAAATCAATCTAAATTTATAACCTTAACTTGTAATTGAAATTGAACCTATAATTATAAATATAGGGTAATTAATTATTATTATTAACTAAGAATATTTAAAATTTATTAATGTTTAATAGAATATTATTAACTAATAATACTTAAAATCAATCTTATACATTTAATTGAAATTGAACAACAAAATTAGAAAAACAATTCCAACAATAACATTCATGCAATTATTAAGAACATAAAAATAAAATAAAATAAACAAAACCAAATATAAGTGTGAAGAAAAAAAAATCTTACCTTAATTTTGTTGTGAGTGAAGTTGAGAAGAGAAAAAAAAATTCATAAAGTATGTTAATTATAAAAAAAAAAAAAAAAAAAAAAAACTTAGAAGAGAAAAGAGGAGAAGACATACATGCGTGTGAAAGAGAAGAGAATGAGTTGGGGAGAGAAGATAAACAAATGAGGGACGTTGGTGTTTTTTGTAGAAGAAAAAGAGAGAAGAAGAGGAGGAAGAGAGAAGAAGAAGAAAAGGCGTGTCCATTGTGAAATTAGAGATTTTATTCTTTTAATTGGTGTTTTTTATCGACAGTCTTACCTGCGGTTAATTAACTATTAATATTTTTAACATTTCATTATGTAATTCTGCGTGTAATATTTAATTGAAATTTTTATTTTATTAAAAGATATTTAGAAACACTCTTAAATATTACAAATAAATTTTTATTCCATCGGTGATCTCATATATAATGGCACCATGAACAGTACCAATGAGAAGTGGATAATTCCAAAGTTTTCAGGAAAATACCGACATTAACTGTCGTTGATCCTGTATGTAATGAACACCATGAACAGTAGTGTTATTGAGAAGTGAACAATATAAAAAAATTAAAATAATATATTAAAATAATATTTTTTTTAATATCAATACATCAAAATAATATAAAAAAATTAAATTAATAACATTTTGACAGCATCTACAAACGCTCAGCAACCACCTACTGTCTACACCGGTGAGTTCATCAGCAACATCACTGCAGTCTGCATTTGGTTTAATTAATTTATGCAACTTCTTCTGTTAAGATTTCCTATTGCTTCGATACGCCAATTAATGCCTTCTTACTAAATACATCTTCTGCCAGCTGGCAGTTATATATCAAGTTGGAAAACACCCCCTCTTTATACATTCTGCACGACCCATAATTGTTTTGGGAAAAAAAAAAAAAAAAAAAAGCTTTTTAAATATGTTTCTGCCATGAATGCCTTCTCACTAATACATGAATGCTTCTGCCAGCTGCCAGTTACATTTACATTTGACCCAAAATATCAAGGTGGAACCCCGCTCCTATACTACTTTGTTTACACTCTTTATACAATCTGCACCGGCTAATCTTTATAAAATCTCAATGGTTATTTCATCCCTGATAATTATTTTAGAAAAAAATATAAAATCTTTTTAAATATTTTTTTATTCTAATTATAAATCAAAAAGCATATGTATATATTTAATTAAATATATCCAGAATTATCTGTGCTAATAAATGCAAAAAAAAAAAAAAAACAAAGTGGTAACGTGTCTATTCAACTTGCCTCGCTGCAGGTTAAATAAGTTTTTTTCTAACACAAAAGAATTAATGTGTAAGTGTTATTAATGTATTTTTTGAAATCGAGTAGAAAACATAACCATTAATCAAAAAATTAATGCTTACATATTATAAAATATAGTAAAGATTATATGTATTAATAAAAACACGTAAGATCTTAAACTAATTTTTAACATGGTAGAAGAATTGAACAATATTGCAATTGCTAAATCATTTCCTTAATCTTTATATATTAATTTTTTCAAAAAAAAGTGTAAATAGAAAAATAGATTATAGAAAACCACCTTTTAACATCAGGAAATCTAGATTTCTAACACCAATTATCTTGGCCATCTAAACCTACTTTTAAAGACATCAAACCGAGTCATAGCCATAGCCATTATAGGGCTTTAGACATGGATACATTATTGGGCTACTTAGTAGTTATAGGAAAATAAATTATAGATATCCATAATGGGTTAACATGGTCTATGATCTCTGAAATAGATGAGTGAGTGAGGGAAGATAACTTCCCTATAAATAACAAAAAAAAATTCAACAAGGAAAATAGTTCTATAACAGAAGAAAAGAGCGTGAAAGAGAGAACAAAAGGTGTTCTAAAGTTTGTAGAAAAAGAATTTGCGTTCAAAATAAAGGAAAGAAAAAACTTTTTCAAACTCTCAAAATGTAATTCAAATATGTTTAGGTTGTGAATTATGAGTCTCTTTCGTGTTCTAATTACATGTGATGACAAAGTGAAACAAGTTCCATGAGCTAATTTTGCTTGAAATTATTTTTATCTATTAGTTTTTTCAACATTACTATCAAAGCATGTGTTGGTTGTTTCTTAATCCATTTACATGTAAAAACTATTTAAAATATCATTGGAACAATTGATGAAGATCTACAATGAATGCTTTCAAAGTTTTGTTAGAAATCAATGCTCATGAAGCATATTTCATGATTTTTTTTATCTATTTTTTTTATAATGAACTAGTTTTTAGACTATGTAAGATGGATTACGTGTTTCTAGATAAACTCAATAAAAGACTTCTTAATTCATTGCCAACAACTAGATTATATTTTCAATTTTAGTTTAATGTACTTAAATAGTAGTTTTAAGTTAAGTTATTTTATTTTTTCTAAAATATATGTTTATTTTAAAAATATAATCCTCATATAATTGATTACGATAATAATAATTATAGATTGGGACCTTAGATGATGACTACGAACATAATAACCTTTTTATTCTAAACCTAATGCAGAATTATTATTTGCATAATTAATAATGGTAGGATTATGTATGTATATATGTATGTATGTATTAGGCATTAAATAATACACATATATGTCTATACATTTAGAAATATAGAATTTAAAATGGCAAATGCTTTTAAAATGTTGGTCTAGCTCAACAAGGGTGAGAAATTGAATAAAACAAATTATAAAATTTGAGATAAAAAAATTTAATATATGCTTAAAGAGCATGAGGCTTTACATGCTCTAAATATCTTCGTATAAAAGCAAGAAGATGGCACCAAATTCCAACATAAGAGGGGTCGTGAGGCTAATGTGTTAGTGTGTATGTCATGTAGTCAACTGGTTGGTTACATGTGAAACTGACTTTGTTCATGTAAAAGCATATTTATTATTAATAAAGGTTTTCTTTGTCTTTGATATTCATTTGTGTTTAATATTATATTAATTAATTTAGGGTAAAGATAATGTTCTTGGAATAAAAATGTTTTGTAGAGAAAATTATAAAATGGTTATAATTACGAGATTCTAAATGCATCCAAGCATTGTTCCTAAATGTTTCTAGTCAATTTTGTATTAAGAATGGACTTTAAGAGTCATTTAGACTAGTACATATTATGTTCTTTTCTTTCTAAAAAAAGCAGTTATTCTCATAAATTAGGATATGAAGGATGCTTGGAACTAATATGTAGGTACTTGTAAGATGATATGTACATTGAAGTAACCCGTATGAGGATTTCATAAGGAAAAATCATTTGTGTCTATGAAAAGACTCATTTAACAGTTGTGTAAATGATCCTTAGACTTAAAATCAATAAGGTATCTTATATAAGGCATGTTATGCTTTGATCATGTCTACACGTTGTTTTAATCAAGGGTAAAAACAATAGGTAGATATTAGGTATAGAATGAATTATATGAAGGTATTTGAGTGATCAAGAGAGGACTCGTCACTCTAGGTAAATTAGAAAAAATGTTCCACGTGTTTTTAAATAGTATTGATTGTGAAATCTTTGTACAAGGTGAAATGAGATTTGAAAAAAATTTCAAGTCTTATTCAAAAAATCAATGACTATAGTGTTGAGAATAAACATGATTTAACCGCATATACTCTCCATGTTATAATATCTAAATAAATATTCTTGATGAAGGGATAATAATTTCACTGAAAAATTATTCACTGAAAGGTTAAGTCAAACCATGTACGACTTTTTTAATATTTGAGGGATCATGATACATTGCTAGACGATGCATTTGATCTTTAAATAAATACCATAGTTGAATTGATAATAGATTAAATTATTTAATCTATTATTCCTAGCTGGACGATGCATTTGATCTTCAAATAAATATCATAGTTGAATTAATAATAAATTAAATTATTTAATCTATTATTCCTAGTTTATTAGAATTGTGATTTATATATAGGTCAATATATTAGGAACCTAATAGGTCACACATAATAAGAACCATTTGTCAAAAAATAAACTTGGATGATTAATCAAGTTTGACTTGATTCTAAATAAATTTTAGAAATTAAGGACTATAATGTAATTAACATAAAGGATTATAATTCTAGACCTATGAAAATCAAGTGGAGACTTGATTTAATAAATTTCTAAAATTGTTCTAAAATAATATGTATTATATTATTCCGATGGTAAAGTGATAATTTATTATTTATAGAGTTATTAAGATTCATCTATAAATAGAATATTATGCCTCGTGTTTTCTACAACATAACATACTTTACACACTCTACCTATATAGATAGGAAAAGTAGATAAAAGAAAAAATTAACACTCAATGCATAACAATTGTTCTGAAGTACATCATGAACAGTACATTGGTAACAGTCAAGGCCAAAGAAATAGTTTCTGTGATAAAAAATGTGTCGTACCATTCATCGAAGCAGAAGATTGTAGAGATAAAAATATTCACGCTTCTAAAATTATGAACACTAAGTGGGTTCCTGCAAATAATGTGTTGAGAAAGCTAAAAGTCTTGGAAACAACAAGGATGACAGCTAATTGTTTTCTGAAACATGGAATTCCATTCCAATTTATTGGGTTCAACACCATTGTGTGACAACCTCAGAGGTATGAAGCCTTCAGGGATTTTATTTTTCAAGATAAAATAAGGATGGAATCAATACCTAACAATAGGATTAGGAGGATGGGTTGTAACAGGTTTATTCCATGGCATAAATGTTTAGTCTCGATGTAAATTTTAAGTGTGTTGATTTGTTATGTTGTGTGTTAATGGTTTTAATACATGATTTTCTTGTGTAATAATAGTTTTAGTATTCACTAACTCATCTAAGATAAATAAACTATCACTAGGTTGTCTTAAAATATTAATTGGTGAGTAATAAAATTGCTTAATACATTATATTATTATATTTTAAAAAAATTCAAGATATTTTTTTCAAATATTATTGTATATTAATAGTTTTATTATTCACAAACCTACCTAAGATAAATTAATTGTCACCGGGTGTTGTCCTAAAGTGTTGATTAGTGGGTAATAAAATTCCTTAATACATTACATTATTGTGTTTAAAATGTCTTCGAGATATTTCTTTCTCGCAATGTTAGTATATTAATGATTTTGTTATTCACAACCCCACCTAAGATAAATGAATAGTAATTGAGTGTTGAATGATGGGTAATTAAATTGCTAAATATATTATTTTGTTGTATTTGAAATGTTTTCAAGTTAGTTTTTCTCATAATGTTATTTTGTATTAATGGTTTTATTATTCACAAACTCATCGAAGATAAATAAATCATCATTAAATGTTGTCCTAGAGTGTTGTTTAGTGGGTGATGAAATTATTTAATACATTACATTATTGTATCTAAAATATCTTCAAGATATTTTTTCTCATAATGTTATTTTGTATTAAAGGTTTTGTTATTCACAAACCCACCTAAGATAAATAGGTATTTTCGTAGAGTGTTGATATTTAATGAGTAATAAAATTGCCTAATACACTACATTATTGTGTTTAAAATGCCTTGAATATATTTTATTTAAGATGATGATGATGATGATGCTAAACTATTTGTTATTTGAATTTTTCATGCTCGTGTTGATATGTGTGTGAATTTATGCTTGTGCTTTTGTTTTTTGGTACCTTTCTATGATGTGAGCATATTTAGGTTAGGTTGGATGAGTGTGATTCTGCATACATCCATTGAGTATGAGCAATGGTTTTTAGGCCCACTTCAATCAATATAATTTTGAACGGACTCATGCCTATCAATTGAACACCATCCTCTCAGGTCTAACATCTATATTTCAAAAGTAAGGACTGAGCCTTATTACCATGCCTAAATTTAAAATCACTCTTTTAGATCTTAGTAGTACTTTACCTTTAATAATAAATGTGCATATATTTGTCTAGAAAAACACTTGGCATGTAAGCGCAATGAATGACTAGTAAGGGTTATAGAACAAGCCCTTACCTTAGATAAGATTTATAGAATGATTTTTATTTTTTTATGACATAACCAGCCCCTTACCAAGAACTTCTAAAGACTAGTAAGGGTTCTTGGGTACCATAAAATTAGATCGTGATCTTCAAGGACATAGCTAAGATAATTTTCTAGGGGGGCAAAACTAATAGAACAAGGCATAAAAAGAATTTTTTTTCTACCATACATGAGTTATAAACACAACAAGACTGCATGATTTAGTTTTGTACAAAGAACTTACAACAAACAAATATAAAAAGGTTTTTTATATGGGATAAAGGGCTAAGAGCAATACCCTAATAGCAATACCAAATTGAATTAAAGTTATGAAATTAATTTTATCTTTGTAATGCATCCATCATTTTAATTTTATTAGTCTTCATACCTATCAAATATAAACATATAAGTTTATAAGAAACAAAAACAATGAAAATACAGAGATACAAATGAAAATGAGAAAGCCTCTGGAAGAAAATACAGAGATACAAATCCACATAAAACGATCCACAAGTTTGTAGCAAAGAAAGAAGTCGACTAGGAAATTACTGTCAAAAGGATTAGAAAATAAACCCATGTCTGTCTTTCTGTTCCAAGACGTGCAGATATCACAAGATTTATAGATACAGCTAGACCTCACTTGAACTGCTTTAATTAATCTAGAATGTACATCTACATCATTCAAGCGTCAAGAAGGACATGAAAACAGCTATATGGAGAAACAAAATGCAATCAACAGTAATCATCAACTACTGTGATATTGCATGCTACAACATCTAATTCATTAAAATTATGCTTGGAAAGTTCACTAGGATTAGGAAATAAACTAAAAAATTAGGAATACACAGCTTTAATAACACCTCTGCAACAAACCATTCTTGATTTTTTCTTGAATAACACCAATCATTCAAATCAAGCATGTTACAGATTTAAAAATATTTTATTGGGACCACGTGATTTTTCAAGAAAAGACGAAATCATTTCCAAAAACATAAAATAAACTTGCCTATATATGTTATAAAGAAAAACAATTTAAAAGATAAAGGGAAATTAAGAATATACATAAAAACATGACAAACTAAAAAACCATTTCAGGATATGTGATGCTATTATATAAATTTCAGCCAAATGGGTGTTGATTGGTAATTAGATTTGGAAACCTTTTTTATGACTTCCATGTGTAGACAACACAAAGAGATGATGCATCATGGAAGAAAGATAATATAAAAATAAAATATAAAGGTATTCACAATATTTTGTTCTACAAAACATTTTTAGAATAATACTCACCTAAATCCGATATTATTTAACTTTTTAAGTGGCCAGGATTGTCATTCTTTTTGGTGTTTAGAATAACCAAGAATAGTGTTTGTAGTTGTGGAAAAAAAAAACTATTTATCTAAGCTGGCACATAAAACAAGAAGAACAGTCTATTAAATTCAAGTTGCATTCACTTTTATATACCTATAGAACTGAGAATATGGAAGCATTTTAGATAGAGAATGAAAATCTATTAAAAGGCAAATGAACCTTGTAAAAGTAGTAGTGGTAATAGTTTGCTTGATAGAAAGGATTAATTTTAAAGATTGCGTGAATGGGAGAAAAGTGAGTGAAGATGGTGGGATTTGTTGTTTTACAGTAGCAGTAATAGCTAGATTGAGTACAGAACTTTGTATTTTAGAACAAAGCCCAAACCATGTTGTTAAAAACAAAAAAAAAAGTTATTAAAAGTGTAGAGATTTTTTTTCTTATGTTATAAATTCAGGCAAGATGATAAATTTTTAAGAGTAAACTCGATGTGAATTGATTTATTTAATAGGTTTAAAAGAAATCTGGATGACATTTTTTTATTTTAAAAAACCAATATTGAATGATAAAATTAAAAAAAATAAGGCAAAAAATAAAAGAGAATGTCGAGCCATGTAAACTTTTCAAACCAGTAATCCGGGATATTAGATCAAAAATATCACACATGAAAAGGCAGTGAAACTCAATTCCCAGCAAATATAACATTGAATAATGAATTATCACTATTATTATTATTATAATAATTCCTATTCTCATTGTTATTATTATTATTATTATTATTATTGTAACTGTCACTACAACTACCACCATTATTACTATTATCAATAAATAATATCATAATTATTATTAGTATTAGTATCGTGATTATTATCATTATCATTATTGTCGTTGTTGTTATCATCGCTATTATTATTACTATTTATACTATTGTTATAATTATTATCACTGTCATTATAACTAATATTATCAATATTTTTATTCTTATCACTATCATCATCATTATTATTACTATTATAACCAAAATTATTATTATTATTATTATTATTAAGTACTACTACTACTACTACTACTACTACTACTACTACTACTACTACTACTACTACTATCACAATCACAATTACTATTAACTATTATTATACTATTATTATTATAATTGTTGTTGTTGTTGTTGTTACTACTGCTGCTGCTGTTAATATAATTATCACAGTTATTACTATTATAACCATAATTATTGATATTATAACCACTACAACCATTATAATAAACTATTATTATTATCATTATTATTGAAATAACAAAAATTATTAACTTATTTTGAAGGATAAAATCATAAATCGTAAAAACTTTGAGAAAAGGGCAAATAAAATAAATAAGAAATCAAACGAAAAAGGACCAAACTAAAATAAATATTATTACTATCGAAAACAAAACCATAAATTTGATTTGAAGGGTAAAATTAAAAACTGTAAAAACTTTGACAAAAGAGCCAAGGGAAAAAATATGAAATCAAAAGTAGAAAGACCGAATTGAAAAATATAATATACACAAATTAGAATTGAATGACTAAATTGTAAACAAATAAAACTCAAACAAAAGAGAAAATAACCAAAATCAAAAATCAAAACAAAGAGAATGGATTCTGAAACACCAACCAAAAATAGGGCTGGATTTAGGAGCACTGAAACTATAAAAGGAATAAAAACAAAATAAAAAATAAAAAAGAATGAGGACTAAAATGAAAAACAAAACATATGAGAAATTCTAATTGAAGGACAAAGTTGAAAAAAAAAACTTCTATAAAAAGAATAAGGACGAAATAAGAAATTCAAATAATGGGGACTGAAATTGAAAAACAACAAACAAAGAAACAAATAAGACAATTATGCATTTTAGCTGTCAGGAGAAAGAAAAGAAAGAAAAACAAAAAAAAATCGATCACTAGTGGCAATCCAACCATTATAAGCATACATGCGCCACACCATGTGAAAAAGGACACGGTTGTGCAATGAGGGAGAAAGCGGATGACCAGATTTGGTCATCAGGTGGTGTCACACGCGCTACCATCCACTGATTGGTGCGTGTAGAACACGTGACAACATCTTTTCGATTAAAAAATCAAAAACAAAACGTGAAAATACTAAAACACCCCTATGGCCCTCTTAATTACATAAAATACTCATGAGAAAATACCAAAATAACCCCAAAGGCAAAGCTTCTTTTTTGTCTTTTCTAAGGCTAAAAACGTTATTTTACTGTACATGAAAAGTGAAAAAACCTTGAAACACCATTTTCCAGCAGCGTAACTTTTTTTTTATCTTGAGAGCGAAGAAGTATTTTTACTATTATGAAAATTGTGAAAAGTTAAGAAATCTCTTGGTCAACAATTCTAAATTTTATTGACTCTAGAGGTAAAAAAGTATTTTTACTGTGTTAAAAAATTTGAAAAAACGCATTCATCCCAAATAATCTTTTAATGATCACGGAGCTAAAGGAAAAGAAAAAAAAACCCCAAATCAAAAGCTTAAATTTAATCCATTCAAGAGTAAAAGAATGTCTATGGTAATCTATGTAGAGCTATAATAAAACCCACATGCTGTCTAGCTTTTGTTAATATAGCATTGTGATTCACTAAGAAAGAAGCATAATAATATAAATAGTTTCTGGAGGACGAGTTTTCAAGGAGTAATGCTACTTGAAAATCTCAATGGCTTTGGACGGTATATAAATCATGTTATAAATTCTTAAAAGCGATATGTATATGTTTTGAAAATTTGCGGAAAAAATAATTTTAAGGGACTGTAAATTATAAATTAGTCCCTTAGTTTCAAGAAATTCCCTTATTTAAAAAATTAACTAATTATTTAGCGAGTGTTGGTCATGTTTAATTTAATGTTATTTTTTTTCAAAAATATTTCTTCTTTTCTCATAATCTTTCCATAATATCTATTTATTTTTAAAATAAAAAACATTGGAAAAGAATGTAAATTGGATGAAAAGAATTAAATAATTAGTTTCTAACACATGCGAACTAATTAATTCATTTCTCAAAAATAGAGGATTTATTTATAATTATGTTTGTAACTTGCACAATTCTTATCTTTACTTAATTTTTTGTATAATATAGAACAAAAGTAGAATATATTATGGAAAAAGACTTGATATTAAGACATGAGATATTTGCACAAAACATGTAAGTATAGCACTAGCATTCTTCGAGCTTCAAAACTATAGTTTTAAATTGTATAGAAAACTCTGAACTAAAAGTTCTATACTCAATCTCTTCTAATGAAAAATATCACATAAAGTAGTTCAAATAAGAGCTAAAACGGATCTAGATATAAAAACATAAACAAAATAAAACTATAAAATTTAACTAAGAAAAGAATCCTAAAATAACTAGAAAAATCCCGAGCAACAACTTCTATATTAAATTTATGCTTGTTCTTGAACTCAAACGGTATTGTCTTTATAATCTTGTAGAACTTTTTAGTAAAATTTCAACCCAATTCAATTGTTGAATCGGAATTTAATGTCTTATTTTTTGTTAGAAATGTCATGAATCTGGACTTTTTCTTAAGTTATGACTGTTGTTACACGTCCCATGTTAGGCTTCCTCACTTACGATGAGAAATTAAACTCTTCAATTACAGATAAATATAAATAAATACTTTGAATATAATATTTATTGTTACCAATTTATGCATTAGATAGCTTGCCTTTTCACTAGTGTAGATGCCACGGGAAGAAAGTTTGTGTATGTATAGAAGGAGTTAAGACTTGCATGTTCCTAGATATGTATATCTTTTCTTAGTGCTTTAACCTCTCTGTGGAATGAAACTTCAAGATAATCCTCCATGATATCTCCATATAACTCTACAGAAATCAACGTAGGATCACATTTTGCTTCTTCCTTCCCCAACTTAATTTCAAAAGAATGAAGTTGTTTGTCAGCTTCCTCTCAACATGATAGAATAGCTTTGAAACTTCAAAACTAGAGATTTATATATCTAAAAATTTTCATTTGTAATCTCTCTAATTCATCACCTTGCAAATTAAATCTTAATATATAGTAGTTTTTGGTTTCAATTTATAATGTAGCAGAACAAATCTATCCCTCAATAATATTTTCATTCAGAACCACAACAACAGGTGGTTTACCTTATGTGATCAAATTATTATGAACCATTCTTCATCGGAAAGAAATTCTAGCTTTCAGCCTATTCACGACTGTTTTTTATCTTCTCCTCTGAAATATTCATGCATTCCTGAAGTCTATTGCATTTAGCAACCCAATCAAGGAATTTCGCTATGTCCAGATCTCCATTGAAACTAGAAATATGAATCATCGGATGAAATTCATTAATCTCATGAAAACATCTTTCATGTCTTTGTCTGGTATAATTTATGTAGCCTCCTACAATTTTGATCTCACCAAACTCTTCCACGCAGGTAGGTGGTGGTTGTCTATATGGGATTAATGTAGGAAGGGGTTTGGGGGGTTTGGTTTGTCTTGAGCTAAGTCTCAGGGCATATCACTCTTCTTTTCACTATTTTTGTTTGCGTATTCCCTGGTAGAAGTTGATCTAGCAGCTTAGTTATGTCTACTAATGACCATTTCAATCGATCAAGCCTCCACAATTGTGTTCTTTGCAATGCTTCTTGAGCACACATCACATATGGTCTTCACGGGGTGGGAACATTTTTTTCCCAATATTGAATAGGCTAACACACTCTAAAACCAATTGATGCATCGTATGGTATTAGGGTTTCTCAAGCTCTAAAAATTACAATCTTTAAATTGTAGAGAAAACTTTGAATTGAAGATTTTTTAATAAGGTTATGAATTATCAATCTCTTCTAATAAAAAAAAAATAACACAGAAGACTGTTTAAATAAGAACTAAGTCCAATCTAGGTATAGAAATCTAGACCAAATAAAATTATAAAAACTTAACTAAGAAAAGAATCCTAAAATAACTAGAAAAAACTCATGCAGTAACTTCTAGGCCAAATTTGTGCATGTTTCCAAACTCGGATGGTGGTAGTCTTTGTAATTTTTTTAAAGGAACAAGACATTTTGAGTGCTTAGCTTGGTCAAATAAAAAATTATAGCTCGTTTTTTTCATAAAAATCATTTAACATGTCTGAATTTCTTAAAAGTAAATAGTTTACAACAGAGTAAAGCATGAGGATTAGTCTCCAGCGTCATTTTCCTTCGCTGGTTACGAAGGGATCCGCCTGGTTTTGGTTTTGTGAAACCACCACAAATTCAGTGATTTTTGTGTCTAAAGAAAGCTAACTTCATCTTCATCACCAAAGTAGTTTTTCTAGTGGGGAACTTTCTGAAAAGGCACCGATGTTACTCAGATTTCAACAACTCTTGATCCCACTATTGCAAGGTATCTCCAAAGAAGGAGGTGGACTGGAAGTTGACAGTTTTAGAAGATTAATATGGCAACTCTTAACATTTATCATATATAAAACTCGTCTTTTTCTACAAAAACTAGTTTCTGTGATGTCATTAGTGAATAATATGGAGAAGCTACACTGACTGGTATATCCTTCGCTTAAGGTTTCGAGAGTATAATGAAAAGGTTCTGAGGTGGGATTATTTCGAAGAGGAGCTACGGAAAGCCTCAAATGAGCCGATTGATACTGATTTTCTGTGCAACTTGTCCATCCTATTGCCATTTCCCGCTCTACCTCCGGAGTCCTTCAAAACATCAGCAAATTTTGCCATCTCGGATTTCTCAATAGAATGCAAGTCTTGATCCAGTAAATTGTCAAGTGACAAATCGCTAGTTCTACCTGATGAAAATCTCATATGCCCATTAGACGATCCTACCTCCCTAAATCTCTGACTGTTCTCCAGACTCCTGCTGATTCTTTGGATATCCATGGAATGTCTAAACGAATGCCTGGATGAATAGAAGGATGGAGTTTGACCTCCAGTAGATTGCAAATCACTTGTGGCGTCTGTTGGTGTTGAAACACTTAAACTGCCATTTGGAGAATCAAAATCTCCTGTCACTCCAGTTCTGTCACCTGAAGATCCATGAATGTGATTATGAGTCTCCTTTCCCAATAAAAGTTTCCTAAGCTTGTGGAACATTTTGGTTTTCCCTGAGTGGCTCGTTTTTGGTGATAGAGGATCATCAAGTTCTCCTGCGTCTGTGATATAGGAGGCCTGGGAGGATGACCAGTGATCAGGTTCAAACTCCATTATGTTGATCCCCTTCTCCGCCATTCCTTCAGTATTTGCAAATTCAAGTATGAGCTGTTTTGCTTTCATCTCAGACCTAGGGCTTAGAGACTTACTAAGGTCTCTTGCAACAGTTTTACCATGAGGGGGCTGAAAATTGCGCATTTCATATCGCAAGCAAGCATTTACCCATCGAAGATAGACTAATTCTTCAACATCACTGCACCGGTCTGCTTGGAGTTGCTCAACTTCCTTTGCCAAGTCCTCATTTTCCTGCCTTAACCGATTGCCCTGCTTCCTTAATGTTTCTGTCTGCAACAAAATGAAACTAGAAAATGAATCACATGATAATCGGGTATAACTGAGGAATGATGCATGAATTATTAAGAATGAACTAATTACTAATTACCTCTGGATCCTCCAGAATGGAATTAGCAAGGATTTGGGTGGACTCCAGTTGAGAAAACAATTCAGAGTTTTCTAGATGCAATCTGGAGTTAGATTTCCTCAACTCTTCTGCCTCAATCTCCAAATCCTTCAGCCTTTGCAACTTCATTTTAATATCTGAATCAGTTTCAGCAGACATGAGTTCCTGCTCTTGCAACCTAGAAACTCTCTTTTTAAGGGACAATATCTGTTCTTTGTTCTGCTCTGCTTCAGACCTTAGTTTTTTCTTCACCAGTTCAAGTTTTGACCTGGCAGCATCAAGCTCGGCAACAACTTTCGCATGATCCACCACTTGAGCTTGCAGTCTTCTGTTATCAGCCCTCAAGGACTCAATTTTCAGAGCAAACAACTTAGCCTCCATGTTGTTTATTTTCAAACGGTTTTGCAATTCCATCACAGCTGCTTCTTGCTCTTTTAGGCCATAAAACTCAAGCATTTGGACCTCAAGGTTTCTTTCCCTCTCTCGAAGCATTCTAACCATGTTCTTCAGATGCCTGATATCTTGCTCATAATCGACCTTTTCCACACTTTCGAAGGATCTTGGAGTTTCCACATCTGATATAATTGTTTCTTCTTTCTTGGATGTCTCAGAATTATTGGCAGTAAAGTCCAATTCCTTCACAAGATCATTGAATTCAGTCAAGAGATACCCATCTTTATCCCCACTGTGTCTACTGCTTGGAGACAAAACCTTGGAATTATGAACAGCAACATTCAGCACGCATGAGTCATCCTATGGAACAGAGAGCATGAAATTACTTTTCAAAAATTAATAACAAAGACATAAAATTTCATCTTTTGAAGAGCCATAAACCACAGCTCAATAGCCAAACAAACAGGTAAGAGAATTTAGTTTTCTAAAATGACTCGTGACAAATGGAGTACAAGTAACTCTATGAAATAATCCAGAGTGACACAGATTTTACCTGCAAACATCATTCTGCAGAAAAATAAAAGGAGCACAGGGTAGAATTTAGACACCATATTAAACGAGTTAAATACTTTATTCTGGTGCCCTCATATTTTTTACTCGGGCAGAACTTACAATGAAGTCTTTCCATGGCCTAGCGAGCTCATAATTTTCACTAATTCCTTAAAATATTTCTTGAGGGAGAAGCGGCGGGTTCAGTTTTTACAGATATATTCACAAAAGGTAAACATGTAGTAAGGTGATGAGAAAACAAAACAATTCAATTTCAATTAGATAAACTGATTTTAGAAATGCTTTCACAATAAAATTGTTCGATTCAAAAAAGCAAAGTAAAACAAAGGAAATACTACAAGGTTCACCGATCACCACTCTGCCATCTTGAGTTCACTGCTGACAGACAGTTGCTAATTCAAGTGTTACTATTAATCAACCTAAATGCATTGAATATTAGCAATAGAAAACATTATCCTGTACTATCAAAATTTATGAACGAAACTTACATATCTTTCTGCTGAAATTGAAGCGACACTGCCAGAACTCGATGTTCTATTCTTCACTTGAAGATCGTCTCCGTGCCAAGTTCTTTCCCCCCCAACGTCAACCTCACTACCATGATCTATAAACAATGAAAATAGACAGAATTATCAAAACATGGACAGAAATAAAAGCAAGACCAGTCAGTGGATAAGGAGATCAAACCTGAAGAGCGTGGGGAGCAAGGAAGCTGGGAAGACTTATTCATGTTGATTTTCAAGCGTGCAAGGAGAAATCCAGCAGAAGAGAGTGCTAAAGCCACCCCAAATTTGATTAAAACAGGCCTTATGTCACTTTTATCTTTTACCATGATACAAGTCAACTTATGAATCCACATGAAAAATAGAGAGAGAGAGAGAGATCATAATTCATAGGTCGTCTTCATCATCATCCTCCATCTACATAGCCAAAACAACCAATATTAGCCAGCCTAATATTTACATTAACAGACAACAAGAACATATATATATTGAAGAACCAGCAAAACCCACATATAGAATTAATCTTGATTCTAAAAAAACATAGAGAAAGACCTTGAACCCCATGGTCCTTGCCATATAAAACCAAGAATCCAGAATAAGCCAAACCTTACCATTTAGTACGTAAGTTTTAAGATGGGAGGTGGCCAAAAGGGATAAATGAATAATCAAAGAAGCAAAATTTAATTCAAAGCATGCTGATTTCTTCTAAACAGAGAGCTTAAAAAAACTAAACAAATAATGATCCACGCCATGTTAAAGCAACAATTGATGAATAAGAAAAATCCCAAAAAAGCAACGTCTTTATCAACCATGCTCGTTCTGTTGGAATACAAGCCTATAGCTAGAAACCAGAAAGGATCAACGAGATAAAAAAATAAGGGAGAAAAAAAGCTCATGTCGATAAGACAAATTGCATACCCAGAAACAGAAACCGAGATCAAAACAAGCCATTTCAAGTTTAAAAAATTAAAAAAAAAATGAGGTATGACAAAAACCCCACTGGAAAATTCAGTTATATATAATTTTGATAGAGAGAGAAGACTAAATTATTAAAGAGAGGGATTGCAAGGGCATTGAATCTTCAGTGGCAAGCGCGCTGTCTAGAAAGCGAAATTATTGATATCGATTTTTTAAACAATATAAATATAATTTTTTTTGTGTATTTCAATGAAAGAATAATTTTAATAACTTATTTGTACTTTAACTACTTTTAATTTTTTAAGAAAAACATTGAAAAAATAATAATCTTTAAATAATTTATTTTAATAACGTTTTTTATTGAGCTATCTCTTTTAGCTGTAAAATTAAAGAAAAAATTATAATTTTGAAACCTATTAGTTTTTTTTTAAGATGGTACGTATTTGATTTAATTAATAATAAAAACGTACAGCTTGTTGGGTTTCTGTCTTGTCTCGTGTTCTTTTTAATGGCATATCAAAAAGTTAGGTGAGACAGAGAGAGACAAGTTGATTTGTTTTATTGTCTGAAAGAGAAATTTTGGTTAGAAACTACAAACACCCAGATTCTGAACCTTTTTCTTTTAAAGAAAAAAAAATATTTAGAAACTAGTAAACTCTTCCTGGAATTTTTTTTAATGAAAAATAGTTTTTTTTCTATTTTCAGAAAATAAATTTTTTTTTCATTTGAATCAATGGACTTTTAAAAAAAAAATACTACAACAACAACAACAAAAAAAATTTCTAAAATAAAAAGTAAATAAGTTTTCTAAATCCTTATTAATTTTATATATATATATATAAGTTGTTAAATTTGGTTTTGAAATAATTTATTTTGATACCTTTTTTTTAAATAATTAGAACGAGCTAAAATCCCTTTGAAAAACATTGTAACTCACACTCATTTACATTGTTCATTGACACACTGTAATGACCTTTTTGTTCCTTCACTAAAAAAACTTAATACTAGTTATCAAGTGGCATTAACGTAATTTCACATAACCCATTTATGATTATTATTATATTGACGGGGAATAAATAAGTTTTTTTTTCTTATTGATTACACAGTGAAATGACCAAAATATCATTGAAAGTAAAAAAGTTAAACATGGCATCAAGGGGTTTTTTTTTCACAAAGATTTTTTTGTTAATATAATATCAGTTGAGAGGCAATTTGGTATTTGAAAAAATATAAAAAAAAAACAATTAAAATACATAGTGAAACTACAAAAAAAAACCCTTAAAAGCAAAAAAAAAAAATTAAACCTAGAGTCAATGGGGGTTTTGGTCTTTTCACAATGGTTTTTGCATAATTATTAAATCAAGTTAGGGGCAATTTGGTATTTAGATAAAAAAAAAAAAGGCAGGGGCAAGCAGCGCACTCAACGACGTGTGGGAGGTGCCTGCACCCATTGTGCAGCGCCTCTCTGCATCCAAAAATGTCTTTTTGTCATGTCGGCGTTAGTGGTTCAATTTGTCATTGGTGACCCTTTTTGCTTTCTTTTATAAAGAAAATAACATAATATATACCCGTCTCAATAGATCTAATTAATGTTTAGTCTTAATAAAGCATTAATTAGGAACATTTAGGAACAATGTTGTGATGCAATAGGAATCTTAAAATTTTAACTTTATAATTTCTTTTGCAAGATATTTTTGTCCCAAGAACTTTATCTTTACTCTAGATTCATTAATCAAATATTAGATTTATTAATAAAATATTTGACAAATATTAAAGATAAATAAAGCTTTTATTATTAATAAATATGTTTACATGAACAAAATAAATATCACGTGTAACCAACCGATTAGTTATATGGCATATACACTAACAATCTTTCACTTACATTAAAGTCAATCACTTATATATCAAACACTATATCACTCTACTTGATTATAATGATTTTACTTAGACAATGACTTAGTAAGATGATCTACAAGATTTTCTTTAGAAGATTTTTGATATGTCTTTGCATCTTTCTTTCTATGATTCTCTAATCAAATTGAATTGTCTAAATATATTTTTTAGATCATTGATGAGACCTTGATTCTTTTGCTTATGCAATGACTCCATTATTATCACAGTATAGGGCTATTGGATCAACAATACTAGGAATCACACCTAATTCAATGATGAATTTCTTGATCCAAACAATTTCTTTTATCCCTTTAAAAATAAAGATGCACTCAACTTTAGTTGTAAAATCTACTTTGGTTTTTTATTTTGAATTCTTCCAACTCGGACCATTACTCAAAATATAATATAACTAGACTGGATTTTTATTTTCAATATTTGATTGAAAACTAACTTCCAAATAATCATGAGCTACTACTTTATCTCCTCTATAGACTAGAAAAACATTATTAGTTCTTCTCGAGTATTAAATAATGTTTTTCACTATATTTTAGTGACCTTCACCTAGATTAAATCGATATCTACTCGTTATACTCAAAGTATAAGATAAATCTAATCTTGTATATAGTAGCATCACATACATTATGGATCCTATATTTGAAGTATATGAAATCATTTTCATCTTATCTCTCTCAATTTATGTTTTAAGATACATATCCTTAGAAAGATGTATCCTATATGAAAAAGTTAAGTATTCTATTTTGGATTCTTCCATGCCAAACCATTTTAACATTTTATTTATATATGTGGATTAGGATAATCCAAACAACTTTTTAGATCTATCTCTATAAATCATTATTCTCAGTATATAGGTTGTTCTCTCATATCTTTCATGGAAAAATTCTTGGACAATTAGATTTTTACTAACTAGAGTAAAGAAATGACATTTCCTATTAATAATGTGTCATCTATATATAATATTAGGAAAACGACTCTACTTCCACTGACTTTTTTATAAACACAAGGCTCATTCATGTTTTTTATGAAATCAAAATGTTTGATTATCTCATCAAAATTGATATTTCAACTCCTTGAAGCTTAATTAAATCTATAAATGAATTTTTATAAATTGCATACTTTATTGGCAAATTTCTTATATTCAAAACTTTCAAGTTGTGTCATATACACATTTTCTCGAAGATTCTTATTCAGGAATACAATTTTGATATCCATTTGCAAAATCTTATAATCATTATATGCAGTTATAGCAAGTAAAGTCTTTATGAATTTTAACATAGTTACTTGCCATAAGATTTCATCGAAGTCAACCTATTTCTCTTTGTTTGTAACCTTTTATAACTAGTTTAGCTTTTTACATTTATAAATTATCATTTATGTCAATCTTTCTATTAAAGATCCACTTACATCAAATGGGTTTTATCCACTCAAATGGATTAACCAAGGTTGATACCTGGTTGGTATACATGGAATCCATTTCAGATTTTATAGTCTTAAGCTATTTTTTAAAATCAATATTGGATATTGATTAAATATAATTGGTAGACTCATCAAGTATGAACAACTCATCATTTTTAGCTTTCATGAGAAATTCATATCTCATTGGTACATAATGTGTCCTACTAGATCTATAAAGTTTTTATGTTTCTTGAGCTTTAGGCTAAACATCCAATGTTATAGCCTTAGGGTTAGGTTTTATTTGGGTGTTAGTTTATGGTTCTTAAATTTCTTCAAGTTTTTTTTCCTTCAATTGCTCATTGCAAGAACAAATTCTTTTTTTAGAAATGTAATATGTTTTGAGACAAACATTTTTACATAATGAGATAATATAAATAATATCCAATGGTTTCATTTGGATATCTCATATATTTATATTTATCTGACTTAGGTCCTAACTTTTCAAATACAATACGCTTCATATAAATATCATATCTTAAATTTAAATATGATAAGATTGGTATCCTAACATTTCATATCTCATATAGAGTTTTATCGATAAATTTTGATCGAACCCTTTTTAAAGAGTAAATAATAGTTTGTAGGGCATAGCCCCAGAAAGAAAGAAAGAAGAGAGAGAGAGAGAGAGATCAGAGAGAGAGAGAAATGTATGTTTTGGACTGTATCTAATCTAATAGGGTGCAATTTCTCCTTTCAGATAACTTAGTAGTATCAAGTCTAACGATTATTTACACAACTATCACATGAGCCTTTTCATAGACAAAGATGGTCTCTCCTTATGGAATTCTCATTCGGATTAGTTCAGTATACATGTCATCTGATAAGCATCTACATATTAGTTCTAGATATATAATAACAACTACTTTATTTTATAAAGGAAGGAACATAATATGTATCAATCTTAATAACTCTAATTAATGTTCAGTCTTAATAGAGCATTAACGAGGAATATTTAGGAGCAATGCTTTGATACAATATAAATCTCATAATCATAACAAGTTTATAATTTTCTTTACAAAACATTTTTATTCCAAGAACTTTATATTTATTGTAGATTTATTAATAAAATACTTGATGAATATTAAATATAAATAAAGTCTTTTATTAAAAATAAATATATTTACATGAACAAAGTCAATACCATGTGTAATCAATTGATTGACTATAAAATATAAACACTAATAAGCTTAAAGGTTACTTTTTTTTATATAGTTAAACAGTAAGAGTGTCCTCGAGCTTAGCTTCCAAGCTTAAATTATTTATAAACTCATTAAGTAACTTAAACAAGCCAAACTCTACGTACAAGAGCATAAATCAAACATCTACCTAAGTTAATTAAACAAGCTTATGGTGTGTTTGTTTCCTGAAAAGTGGTTTTCGGGAAATCACTTTCCAAACTTTCATGTGTTTGTTTGCTATTAGAAAAGTTGGTCAACGGAAAAAAGTTTCTAGTCAAAGAAAAATTTGGCTTGGTTTCCAAGAAAGTGTTTTCCTTTTATTTTGGGCTGAAAATACTTTCCGGAAGTTGTGAAAGATTTAGAAATGCTATATTATTTGTTGATTATATCAAATTTGATCCTTAAACTTTTGATTGCTATATATATTTTGTTTTGAATATTTTTTTTTCAATTTCATCCCTTAGAATTTAATTTTTATATTAACTTTGGTCCTCATTTTTATAATTGTTATTTGCTTTTCCCTTATTATTTTTTAATTGAAATTTTTTATCTATCAAATTTGGTCCTCATTCTTTTGATTGTTACTTATTCTATTTGAAATAATTTATGAAATTGTAATTATTATTATTTTAATTTCTTCATCTTTCAATTTTTTTATTTTTTAGATTTGATCTCTATTATTTTGATTATTATTTATTTTATTTGAGATAATTTATGAAATTATATATATTTTTTCAATTTCATTCTCATTCAACTTTTTAATTTGTAAGATTTGTTCCTTATTATTTTAATAAACTTAAAAAAAATTAAAACATTAATAAGTTATTATCCAGCTCATTTTCCATGACATAAACAAATACTGGAAAGTGTTTTCCAACTTATTTTTCATTATACTACTAAATATCGGAAAATAATTCACTTTTTTTTAAAAAAACTAATTTCCAGCAGACAAACAGGGCGTTAATTAGTTGAGTTTCATATTTTAGGATTGTTATAAAAACTTAGGCAAGCTAAATTTAAAGATATCATAACTTGTTAATTTTATATACTGGTGTCAAAAATAATTTTTAAAAAATTAAAAAATATTATTTTTATATAAAAAATACTTAAAAAAACAACTATTAACCCAGTATATAGTAAATTACGTGTTGCGTTGTTTCAACTTGCAACACAAGAAAACATACCTATCAGTGGATGTATCATTTAACGATATTGTGACTTTGCATGCAACATTCTTGAAAATAATGTAAGAATCAAATTATGGAGCACAGAAAGCCACTGGTCATGTTCAAGCTCATGATAATAATTATGTTGGTGGGTACTGTACTATTAAATATATAAGGTTGGTCTGCAAATTAGGTTTTAATTTCTTTTTCTTTTTTGGATTCAAATTTTTAAATCAATGTTTTAAAAAAATATATTAGGATTATTTGATGTTTTAGTATATTTGATGATGAACACCAGAAAGAAAAAAGAAATAAATTTCAAAAAAGGGAAAAAAATTTATAAGGGAAAAAGATTCGTTATTTATGTGAATAGTGTCAAGAAAGTGTAGAAAAGAAAATATGAAAAAAACAAAATGTTCACATGGACAATTAAAATGAAAAGGAAAAAAATTGCAGAAAAAAAAAACAATTATTACATAAAGGGGGGAAATCCCACGGTTTACGTGAACAAGCAAGAGAAAAGGTTTGAAAAAGAAGGGAAAAATCATTATTTATTGACGGAAAAGTAAAGAAAAAATTAAAAAAAAAAATTGCACCAATTGAATTTAAAATAAAATCATATAAAAAAACCTTAGTTAATGTGTGTGAGTTATATTTAAAAAAAAATCAAACCATTAAAGTTTTTAAAAGTTATAACAAGTTATTTAAATGCTCGTTTGTGTTATAATTTAACCTGTTTTTTATAAATTGTTTTTATTTTAAATTATTTTTTTAATATTTTTGAATCGTTTTAGTGTACTAATATTAAAAATAAAAAATTATTATTTTAATGTATTTTTAAATAAAAAATATTTTAAAAAACAATTATTATTATTATTATTTCCAAAAATAACCGTGATATTGTTTTTTCTTTTTTAATCTTTTGAGATATTTAAAATGTATATCGCCGTTGCAGCGAACCTGATGGCCATAAACTAATCTACACGGTCCAAAAAGCCGACATCTGGTCGCACAAAAATAAATGTTGACTATGACATTAACACGGCCCACAATTTATCAAAAAAAAAAAGAAGCAGCGTTAGCGTTATGGTGACCACGTAGTTGCTTTGGTAGGTCGAATGGATGGCCCTGAGATTGACACATCAAATAGCACTCCATCACAAACACATCTCTACTACTTATCATAACCTTACAGCTAAATTTCCATCCACCTAATTTATATTATAACACTACCTTACATCTAAATGTTTTGGCACTGAATCTCTTCGTACTAATAAAAAATTGTAGCCGCTTCAAAACAATATTATAATTATATATATATATATTATATATATATATATATTATATATATATATAATACTTTCTATAGAATAAACTAAACATTGTTTTTTTTTTTATATCATAGATGCACTTATGGACGCGATTCATAAATAAATAGCTATTTTCAAGAGTTAAATCACAAGGGAGAGCCTGTCAGCTCAAGGTCCTCAGTCGATCATACATTTAGGGTCTGTTTGATATTATAATTGAGGTTGTGTTTTGCTTAAACCGGTTAAGAATTTGATATATGGTTTAGGGGTGGGTCCCATTAAAAAAGTAACCTGCACAGCATTTCAAAAGACAACCCCACTTGTTAATAAAGTCATGGCTTGACAAAATAACTCCACCTTCTTGCATGAACAAGTCATGATTTCAAACTCTTCCCATGCTTATTCCCAAAGCATGTTACCATGCTTATGCAAACTTGATGTTTTGATTCATTGTTATATATATATTTCTTCATTCTTACTGTATATTAGTTTGTGTTCTTAGATTATTATCAAAATTTAATCCATGGTCCATAAGGACTTTGATATTGTTTTGCTATATTTTTTATATATTAATAATCATATACTTATATAATTTAACATTATGAAATACATGTTCTTTTTAGCTATTTTATTATCAACAACAATTTTAATCAAACATCTTTTAGCTGCTTTTTATTTAACTGCAATTTCAACCGCAATTTTAACAAAACACATATTTTAATCCAACTTATAGCAACTAAAAGTGCTTTTTTTAAAATCTCTTTTTTTAAAACCCCAACCATAAAAGCTATTGCAATGCCAAACACATACTTACATGTGGATTGAAAAATGCAAGTGGTAGTATTTAAATCAGGAATGTCATCTCCTCCTAGTTGACTATTTACCACTTGACTATTATCAGTTGAATTACTAGCTGACTTGGTATAGAATAAACACTATGTCCTCTTTCATAAACTATAGTAGACGATAATAGTTGGGTTTTTTTCAAGGTAGACACGAGAATCAAGAGAGAAAGAAAACAAAGAAGAAAAGAAATGGAAGAAAAAAGCTACTTTGTGGCTTCTTGGTCGTCATGCACCGCCATAAGAGAGAGCTGCTACCGATTCTAGTGATTAGGGAGAGTCATAATCGGATCTTAGAGAAAGTCACATGCACCATCTAAAAGTGATGGACTTCCTCATATATCGGCACATGTGATGCATGCACCATTATTTTTTAATTCGGCTTTTCGTTAAAGTCTTTTTTATTTGGTCCCTGATTCTTTGATAACTCTTTTTTTTTTTTTTTATTTGGTCTCTAAAGGTTTTATAGCTTTTCAGTTTGGTCCTAAATTTCATTCCACTCAAGCTCAATAAAGACTTAACTGGGGAGAAAAGAAGGGCAGAGAAATGAAAAGGATATCTTGACAAATCGGGTTAGCTTATTATGATCGTGTCATGACCCTGCTAGTGAATATGACAAGTTAACTCGGGTTAACCGGAGTCGATAAAAAATGGTGTTGTTTTTTTGTTTTGCTCCCTAAATGTTTTTTTATTATTATTTTATTCTTTAATAGTTCGTTGTTTTGCTTTTGAGCCTAATCAAGTTTGGCAAAGGTTAAAATGATATCAACTTGAAAAGTTTTTCGAGAGCCATATCAGGTTTTCGATAAGGTGATTGGGTTATGTGCTAGGCCTACTTGGTCAAATAGGCTATGTCGAGCCAACCCCAACATGATATGATTTGAAACCCAAACCATCCAATGAACCATGATATAGGGCAATGTCGAAAAAATATAAAGCGAAGAAACTATGCTAGCAAGTTATTTTGTTTTGATTCAATTATTATTTCTCTCTTATAAAAGAATATAGACGAATAATTCAATGAAGAAGCTAAATAGCATGACACGTCACAAATTTTGTGTTCTTTATATGCATCCATCACTTAGCATCCCGGTCTAGTCTTTGTTATCGTTAACAATTTTTTTAGTATTTATTATTGCACATGGCGATCAATTAATTTTTTTAATATACTAATCGAGCTTTTAATACGCCTTTTAGATTTTTCATTGTCAACTCAAATTTTCATATTGCCTATATTTTTTTTATTTGCACATGTTTTTTTATGCTTAAATTAATTTTTGATCTGTTTCTAGCATAGTATGGATACCAAAACTAGTCATTAACTAGTCTCAACTATAAGTTAAGGAGGACTGATATCTACTTAGTGGAGATCACAATTTCTACCAGACCAATATGAATGTAAATGTTTTATGGATAATTAATGTTTTCGTTTGGTTATCTATTTGATAAGAGAAGAATATAGATATTGTTAAATTCATTCATAATATAATCCAAACTCAACTTGCAATGTATATTAATAGAGTTAATTTCAATCTATTTCCTGAGATTTTACACAAATTCACTTTCTTTTTCTGAGTTTTCGTTTTGTATCCCCTCAAAAGTTTTCATACTGAATCAACTAACAAAAACTGTTTTTTAGTCCTTGAAATTTGATCCTTTAGAACCTTCTACAAATAATTTGACAAGATAGGTATTTTTTTTTAACCATAGCTAGCATCCTAGTGTCAGCATTAATAGGTTTACTAGTTGCTTTATTAGTTGATGGTTATACCCTTGTAACAACACAAAAGTTTAAAATTGTTTCACTTTGAACATCAAGCTTCTTAGTTCTAAGGTTTGCCAGCACAAACACGCCCAGTGGAGGCATATTGGGTCTGGCACTAGCCAGACCTGGCTATGATTAGGTTTCATAGTGCGCTAGACCCAGGTATATTGGATCTGGCATTAGCTAGACCTAAGAGATGATTGGATCTAACACCATTAATTCTATATATTTTATATAAAATCATAGAGGAATTATTTCTTAACAAATAGACTTAATTAAACAAGTCTATTAGGTGTATTAAAGTCTATCACGGTCCACCGTGTCTCCATCCTTTTGCTTTGCTGGATAAAATGAATGGAATACAACTCACAATACAACTTAAAATATTACAAAAGTGAAATCACACTACATTCTTTCCTCTCCACAAAAAAAACAAGACTTTTGAGTTATAAATATACCATGAGACCTTTAGAAGAAAGATTCACATTCTTCATTCTTTACTACTTATATATTTTTAGAGCACATCTCTCTAGAATATTATTATATTTTCTCTCTCTAAAAAGATACTTATTTAAGTATCAAAGAGTCCCTATCTCCACTAAAAAATACATTTTGCCAATACTAGTCATAAGTCACATTGGCCTAACAAGCTATAAACCACCTTGGTTAAAGAGAATTGATGAAATTGCTATAAATAATTGATTAACCGATTATTTAATCCGAGAATCCTATTTCTAGACTATTTGGATTTTTGGTATTTCATCAGTTTTCAATATTAACCTTACTAAAAAATTAATTAATTTTCTTTCTCACTTTTTAAATATAAATGATATACATGGTACTATTTGAACCTCTTAAATCCAGTATAAGATTTTATAATGAGAGAGTTCTATTTGATCAAATTTTAAAAATTTAAAGACTAAAAACACTTTTTTCTCTTACTTTTGGTAATTTGAAATTTTGAAGAGGGACATTGATACTTCTAGAGATATATTGAAAACAAATTAAAATTAACCCGAAATATTTTAATTTTTCCTTGTATTTTTTAAGTTGTCTTAAATATAACTTTATATGTTTAATTATAATTAATATATCTTTAAATATAAGCATAATCTCTCTAATAGAATAGAAACTTTTATTAGAATGTTTTGTCACTGGAAATGTGACTTGCAAATGATTTAAAAAAAAATTATATTTACTTATTAGCATATTCCCATCATATAAATATAGAATTATTTTAAATATAATTACAAAATTATTAATTATTTCTTAAAGTATAAAATTAATTATTTACTTAAAACTAATAAAAAAATTTAACAAATGAAACGATGTTTAAAAATAATTATTTACTTGATTCCAAAAGGATTAAAAAAAAATCACTTTCCACGTTATTTCACGAGGGTAGTTTTGTCATAACTCGTTCTTACGGGAGATTGTTTTTATATCTAGGACATATTGCATGCAATTAGACATGTTCTACGATGAGATAGCTCATAAAATGGAAGGGCATATTAAGTAAATTTCCCATAATAAATTAATAATTTTTCATTCAATATAAGCATACACTTACCCAAAACATATATTATTTTTAATTCTCATGTTGAATAATAAATAGTGATTGATTAATAGATGTTTAAAACCTGACACGTTGTAAATATGATGTTGGAGAATTTTTTAAATAAATTATTTATTTTTGTACTTATTTTTTTTTTAGTTTAACGTGGGTGTCCGGGCCAGCTTGCGCGCACCTCGACTAATCCCACGGGCCCTGAAGTTAACGACCATGTTTGTACTTATTTTTATTTTTATTTAATTTAGAAATTTTTTTTCTTTTATGATGTTTTTATTCTTCCTATTTAATTTAGGAATTTTATTTTATTTATTCATTTTAGGTTTAAAATTAGTATAAATAAGATTGTTTACTTTGTATTTCATAAGACTATTTGAAGAGAAAACATTCAGTAATAAAATCTTGAATTAAAGTTTTTGTACGGTGACCTAATTCGGTAGAATTTTATGTTGTTTGTGCTTGCTGTATTTCTTGTATTGTTTTTGTATGTGTTAGTTGGTATCGAAACTTTGTGTTAGTTGGTATCAGAGTCCAATGATTCCTAGTGGTGTTGTGTGATGTTGAATAATCATAACTAGAAGAGGTAATCACCAAACAAGACATGTTGTAGGAGGAGATGAAGAGGTTCTCTATTGAAAAATAGATAATTACGAACTAGTGATAAAAGATATGTAATGATAAATTGCAGAATTAACACGTCAACTAATGGTGATAAACTTCTTGAAACATGTTGAAGAATTATCTCATCAATTAGCGAATATGAAGAACAAATAACTAGAGGGGAGTTATAACAAATTCATAGCTAATTTTATGAGCTCATTCAGAAGTATGAGAAGAGGATATAAATATGGATTAATATTCTCCACCAAATTATGATGTTTTATTTCGATAATGATTATGTTGATAATGTTATTATAAAGAATGATAGTAATAGATGTGATGACATAAAAAATATCCTTATTGATAAGTTTAAGGTTAAGTACAAAGAAAATAAGGAAGGTGCTCAACAAAAGAAAATCGTTGATTTAGGCTATGTTGATTTTTTTGATAACAAGTTTTTTTTTTATGAATGAGATAACAAGTTTATTATTATCACAAATGTATATTTATTCAATGGTTATATGGATACAACATATATTGATGAAGCTAGTTTGAGTTTTGCAATTCATTATGCTAGAAGCAAGTACAAAAGAAATTATTTATCAATTGATGTTTCTTATATAACATTTAACGTGAAGGGACTAAAATTGATATCTAAAATTTTTATGTACATGAAACGAAGAAAGAAAAATGGTTGGAGAGTCTTGATTAGAAATCCATAGAAATTATTTGTTTCCGTAGTTATTATTATTGTTATTTAGTTTAGAAAAATATTGTCCTTTATGGTTTTTTTTATTCTTCCTATTTAGTTTATTAATATTTTTATTTAGTTTAAGGTTTAAAAATATTAAAAATAGAATTATTTAGTTTGTATTTCAAGCGACTACTTAAAGAAAAAATATCAAGTGATAAAATTTCAAAATAGGCTTTTTGTACGGTGACCTTACTCGGTAAAATTCTATGTTGTTTATGCTTGTTGTTTTTCTTGTATTGTTTTCATCTATGTTCATGTAGCTATTCAAATTCTTGACTTAATGAGCAATGAATAGATATTGATTTTTTATTTTGGGTATAAATATGAATATATAATAAGTTAGATTGATGAGCATCATTTGTCATCTTTGCATACTTAGTTATCAAAATTTAAATCTCAAATAAAATTATAATATTAAAATTCTTATGAATTTGTTATTCTTGTTTTGTATTATTTATATTTGATTAGATTGGAGAGATAAACACGATATCAATAAAATTATTCCAAGAATACTACCAACCCAAGAAGAAAAGAAAAAAAATCCATAGTCATTTTGATATTAGATCCTTTTTATCTCATTAACATACCCTGCACTTTGTTATGGGAACTAGACTTACCAAATAGGTTGGATTGGAAAATTAATAATCAAGATATAAGTCAAGATAGTTTGTAAAAAGTCCAAATATAAATTGAACTATTAAAAACTAGATGCGAGAGATCTTATCCCATAAAATACCTTTCTATCAACCATTTAGGGCTCTTAGAATACAACATCTATAAATGTACTCTTTTAAAATGTTTACTAGTTATATTGCTTGTACATCGTCGTGGATATGCATACAAAATGTGAATTGATGATGTTTTAATTGCTAAGGATCTTAAAAAGAAAAAGAAAACCTTTGAACCAGATGAAGTATGCATGTTATGAGTCGAAGTATGCATAACAAGAAAAGCATTATCCATGTAAAGCAATAGTCAAAGAGATATTTTAAAGAGCTATTTATGTGAAGAGATAACAAAATTATGTTTGTCAATTTGAAATGATAAGTATATAGTAAATAATTATTAATGAAACCCTTAAAAAAAAAGAATGAATAGGATATGAGAAAATAAGTAAATAGATGATATCAAACATTCAACAAACTCTTTGTGAAAATACAATTAATTTTAGGGAAAAAATCAATATCCAACAACATCACAAACGAATCCTAACACCGTTTATTTTATATTCATACAACACTGCTGACCTTCGCACATCATAGAATAAAAAAAAAGAATTCAATTCTTTCATTCTTAACCTTCCAAGGACAACACAACCTCTCCTTACAAAAACTAAAAGGTATTAATCATGGTTCCTCCAAGCTAAAAGAAGCATATTTAATGATTTAATGAGTTAAATTATCAATTGAAGAAAATAAGAGAATGCAACTAATGAAAGACCAATAATCTCTTTCAACCAAGGTTCTATTCCAAGGCAATTCCAAGATAATGCAAAATGCATGTCTTAAAGCAAAATATCTCATAATAGAAAGCTCATTTGCTGAGATCTTTATTACCAACAAAGTGCCAAGAGCATCATAACAACCAATCAAAGGCTTTTATTGAACAAAGTATAGTAAACAAAAAGATGGCAATCAAAGACAATGAAAGAGAAGATTCTAACAAAAAAAAAACAACAATATTGCAAAAGCCAGGGAGAAGAGAAAAAAACACTAAAAGGATAGATGAATGGATAGATAGATAAATAAATGGAAAGGTAAATTACAAAACCTAAACATCCTCCAAACTCAACATTCATAGTAGAATAAAAAAAGGAGCAGGACCTTAAAAGATGAAAGAAGCCTAGGGCAATGTTTTTGAAGATGCAGAATGCAAAATAGCCTGAAGCTTAAAAGATGATCGAGCAAAGACGATAAAGGGCCTCTATGGAACACATGAATAAAAAATAAATTCTATATCAAAAGACAAAGGCAAACCCAATTAAATAATTAACCATGACTGAAATAAAACTTAATCCTTTAACTTGCACATCACAACAATATAAATCATTGATAAAAGTTTAGTTCAGAGTACTCCATCCAAATGAAAATGTGACCAAAAAATAGGGTAAAGCTTGAAAGAGAAGAGTATAATTTTTTTTTTAAAGGTGCTTTCTAAACAGACCAAACACCCAAAGGCAATGAAAGCAATAAAAAATTCATAATAAAACCATCCAACAATGCTGCATGGAAATACTACCATGCATGCTTCCCACCTTCTTTAGATGTGAAATCCCAAGATAATGGATGTCATCGACTGATGGCCAATCATATTCTGTAGCATATTTGGACCCTCGGATAATAACAATCAAGACCACATACCATGTAGGTAGTAGCAGAATCTTCCTCATAAGTAAAAGAAGAAATAAGAATAAAAAACTCAGTAACAAACCACCTTCAAAGCAATAGACAACAAACACAAACAAAATAGAAACCAACAACATGAATATAAAAACCAATCCTTGGTGCAATAACAGAGAAATGTTAACTCAAAATACCAACCAACATAGAATGACATCTAAGACAAATAATATAAACTAATAAGAAACTTGAAAAAATTGGCATAACAATACCTTAATACAAGTACCAGCAAAGCAAACAATAAAACAAGAATCATGTCAGCTCAAGCACAATGAGCGAAACCCAAACTTGTGAAGCCATAAAGAGGAAATGAAAAAAAAAAGTTAACATGATGGTTAAAAATAAGAAAACTAAAACCAACCAAAAAGAAAAAAAAAGAATAGAATGATGAAAGAAACTACTAGCAGGTAGAAAATGTCACAACACCAAACCACCCCACCTGCAATCGATGAAGGTTGTTAAACCCAAACCACCCCACCTGCTCTTTATCAGAAAAAAAGATGTTAAAACTATAGCATGCCACTCTAATAAAAACCCAAAGAAACATGACATGAAGTGACATAACATTAGCAAGACCAATTATATTTTTTTTTTCTTATGAAAAAGGAATCAAACCAGAATAGTTGTTAACGAAACTAACCCACACACAACTTAACAGCATTGGAAGGGAAACTAGAGGTAAAGTAACTAAAATCAACAAATAAATCGCTAACACCTAATTTAACATCCAATCCAGCATAACAATCACCAGCCCCCTCAAAGTTGTTGAAGGACAAATGACGAAGACAATTGCGCCTTGCATTTAATGAATAATCATGATTGCATACCATTATCTGCTAGACAACCCTCACAACACTCAATAGCCCAACCAATCTAGATGAAAACCAATGGCTTCCTGGAACCCAACTCTAGGACCAGTGCACCCTCTGCAGGAAAACTTAAACTGAGAAGAGATGTGAGGCAGCCCAAAAAACAAGCCATAAGAAAAGCAAGGATTCCAAACATGAATGTCTAGCCACTCATAGTCGAGGAGTCAAAGAGCCTCAAGGTGACACGAACAACAACTTTACTTGCCTATAGGAAGCCCCTGATTAATAGTAGTGAAAATAGGTTGCACATGCTTCCCTTTCCAACAATGCCTCCAATAAAAAAAGCAAAGAAAAACCTAAACAGCCCTGCTTAATAACATATAGCCACTAAAATCATCAAGAGTAAAATCAGCAGCACACTCTCCTGACCAACCACACAACACATTACCTTGACTAACCATGCCTTTAAGAAAGAAAACAACAAAAAACCTAGACATCATTTGCTCAACAACACCTAGCCATTTAATTCATTAAGGGAAAAACTAACAACACACTGCCACAATCCACAATCAAAATGTCTCAATGTCCACAATAAAACATACAAGAAAACAATATGTTTTATATTTTTGTAAAATTTGTTTTGCGAAAATTAATTTTCTAGAAATTGTTTTTCTCCATTTTTCAATGTAAAACAAACATTAACAAATATACCAAACACATAATATTTTCCAATCAACTTCTTAATAAAACTAATTTGGATGAAAATATTTTAATTTTAAGAGTTTAAAATGTTTTTCATGATATTACCAACTCACAATATTCATTAACACCACAACTTATTTATTTCAACAATCATTATGAGCCCATTACCATTACCATTACCATTACCATTATCACCATCATAATTGCCTTACCACCACCACCATCCCATGACCATTAGCTACCACCACCAACACCACTCGCCATCACTAATTTTTTTTTATCAATGTACTTACCGCTTCATAACCATTTCCATCATCTAATACTTTAATACCATCACTATTACAACAACAATTGCAACCACTAGTTACCACCACTATTGCAATCATAACCATCATTTCTCCACCAACACCACTGTTACCACCACTTGGTTATTAATGTAACCACCGCTTCATCAATATTTTTATAATCACTATATCACTTAATACTATCACTACCATAATAATAATTACCACTACAAATTGTTACAGTTGTCATCTTATTACAAAAATAACATCAATTACAATTATAACTATATCATTATTGTTATAATAACCATCATCTTACTACCATCATTGCCACAAACATTATTACAATCACCATCATAAATACTATAACCATAACCATAACTATCACCAATAATATTATCATAATTATCACAATCACCAGTACCATTATTTTTATAACCACATCATATTTTTTTATTATTATCATTATTTAAAGCTACTAGTGAAAGTAAATGTATCTTATAAAAATATTTTCTTTAACATATCCAAATAATAGAAAATAATTCATTTTTTAGAAAAATAAATTTCACAAAATAAAAAACAATTTTGGTAAAATAAACAAAAGTTTTAATCCAAAAAAGGTGGTTCGATATGCCTTTAACTTTGGACCATGCTTAATTCCGAGAGGACGAGGACAAGACAATACTTTTTAAGTGATATTTTCCCATCTCTCCCACCCTTCCAAATCTTTCATATTATAAAATTTAAGCTCATTTAAATTCGGAGATACGATATGAAGAGCGTGTTTGAGATTGAGTTAGAGATTATTTTTTAAAGTGTTTTTCACTTGAAAATATATTAAAATAATATATATTTTTAAGAAATTATTTTTGACATTAGCACATCAAAATAATAAATAAAACACAAAAAAATCAATCTAAAGCTAAAGGAATTAAAAAATTCTCAAAAGCACGGTCCATCCATTATTCTAAACACTACTAAAAAGATGATGGTGTTGATGTAACATTTCACCCATTACCCTAATATAATGAGGTTCACAGTGAAGTTCCTTTTTTTTTTCCCTATTTAGCCCCCACCTTTTCTTATCCTTTTCATTTCCCTCCCTTTTTCTTTCAATTTTATTTTTTTAATTTCATCTTTAGATTTTTTTTAACAATCATCTATGTTATTTTAGAATCGGTTAAGTCGACTGGATTACATCAACACAACTTTCACATGTTTTAATTTTAAATATAAGCTAAGCAAGGAGTCAAGTCAGGATTTTTTTTTTTGTCAATTTCTCAATTTCATTCTTATGCTTTTTTTTATCATTCAACTAAGTTGTTTTTGGACTAACTACGTCAATTAGATCATGTTAGGACAATTTTTACATAGTTTAATTTTAAATCTAAGTTGAAAAAGGAGTGAAATTAAAAGATTTAAAAATTAATATCATTGACTAGATTTAATAATAATATCAAATAATTATTTACAAGTTAAATAGTTTTTTCCTAAGTTGAATTTTTTTTATCCGATCTATGAAATTAATTCTTAAATGATTCATAAGTCAGAAGAAGAGGTGGCATCCATTTAACCTCAATGGACTAAAATCTATAGAGAATACTTGAACTATCGGTTATTTTACTTTCTATAGTTTTTTCTCTCTCAATTTTAGTACATGATTTATTGTGTGTTTGTATTAAGGCCCTTCCATCACAATTTGTTGTAGAGACTTCACGATTCCGCCTATCAAATTATATTGAAAGACCACCAAATCAATTCTTTTAGCCTTATAAATAACATTTTAAAATAAAAAAATTCATTTTAAAAATCAAATCAAATACAAAGTCCTAGAACAGTCGAATTTAATAAAGGTGGAGTCCAAGATTTATGTGAATGAATCAGTGGCAGCAAAATGTTTTACTTCAACATCAACATTTATGATAGGATCGTAAATGATGGGGTTTAGCCAAATACCTAACAACTGAGGTATGAGTTTTATAAAATTTTAATTTTTTTTATTTAAAATTATTTTTTTTATTTTTAAATTATTTTAATATGTTGATGTTAAAAATAATTTTTTTAAAATAAAAAATTATTATTTTCATGTATTTTTAAATGAAAAACACTCCAAAAAATAACTACTATTGCACTCTTAATTACTACCTAAAATAAAAAAAATCAAAATAAAAAGAGTAATCAAAACAAAGTATAGATAGTTCTGTGCCCCTATATGTATTTTTAATACAACACGAAAATACAATATAAACTCAGGTCGTAAAAACAGATCGTTAAATAGTAAGAAATTTTTTTTTCATATATAATTCAAGTATCTTAAAATACAATGTTCAAATAAAAACTTGTACATAATTCAATCACTTTAAAATACATGATTCAAATAAAAATTCATATATAATTTAAGTAATTTAAAAATAAAATATAATTATTTATTCATTATTTTTATTAACTAACAATTAATAAACTTAAAATAAACAATCTACTAGTATACAGGTGTCTACACCTTGCTTATAAAACTACAAAGAATAAGAACTGTATTATCTTATAAGAACTGTATTATCTTTGGTCTAGAGCTTGAATTGTGTGCGAGGAACAAGAATTGTGTATTGTTTTCTCACAATTGTCTAAAGAAAGATCAGCGAGCAACAATCCAATTCTAACCATAGTTAGATTGCACACTTGGAAAGGTGAGGGAAAAATGAAGAAGATATTGTGCAGTGACCAATATATAGCACTGTCTTCACTTTTTTAGATACTCATTTCTCACCGCCATTTCTTGATCCCAAAAACCAAGTACTTCATGCCTAGGGCTACTGCCCTTTTCAATCTGGAGAAAAAAAACCCTGAATAGACAAGTATATTACTCGAAATAAAATCATAAATTGAAAAGAAAACAAAAAAAAAAAGCAATAATGTAAAATGATCCTTGCATGATGGGAAAAAAAATAAACAGAACTACAGAATAACTTACAATTGCTGGTGGAGAGGACGCCACTGTCTAGAACTCACAGTGGCTGGGGAAAAAGATGCAGTCGACGATGAAAAAAAACGAGAGGGTTATTGGTGGTGGTTGATTGTTGAATGACTAAGAGAAAGAAATTAAAAGAGACTTGGGTAAATATTGTATAGGTGGTTGGTGTTGATGTCGAGGGCTGGACTTTGAAGATAAAAATTTGATGTACTACACGTACTTAAGTGAAATTATAAAATCGGTTTTAAATTCGTGATTTTATCTGATTTTATCTGATTTTATTCGATTGTAGTCTGATTTTAATAATTTTTGAGTTTTCAAAACGATTTCACATGTTTAACATGTGTTGACTTGTAAAATCATACGATTTTACGAATCAACTTGTGATTTTAACAATCTTGCTTATAACAAGTTAAAGAAAAATAAAATTAAGGTGTATAATGAGAGAGAAAAAAAAACACCACACTTTTATAAACTTCAATAAAATTTGATAGTGAGATAACTAGGTTTTTCAATCAAACATGAACTTTTTTTAAAATAAAAAATATAAGCAATTTGTTATAGGAAATCTCAACATTTGTTCTTGAATTTTTTTTTAATGTAATTATCCCTCAAAATTATCATAGCCATTTTGTAAAAGTGAATTTATGATAATATGTTCTCCTTTGGCATAAAAATCTGAATTGACAAAAATTGACAAAGTAAACCAAAAAAACCCTCAAAATGTCACTATATACCAAATTTTAGAGCAATATTTCTTCGTAGACTTAATCATCATTTATTTTTATATTTGGAACAACGTTTGATTTCATTTTAAAAATGTTTTTTGATTTGAAAAAAAATATAAAATTAATTATTTTTTAATATATTTTTTAAAAATAATTTACATCACACAACTGAGCACATACTGATTTCTAACCCTTTCCTTTTGTTTTGAACTTGGCGGGTTTCCCATTTCATTTCATCCTCAAAACCCTAAAACCCTAACTCATTCCTTCATGAATTAGACTTTTCACTTTCTCCCTCCCTGATGCAAACCACAGCCATGAAAGTAATAAGATCATTCTACACTTTCAAAAACCGTTTCCTCTTAAAACCCAACCCTATTTTTCTCTCCCGCCATTTCCACCTCACCACCTCCCCTTTCCTTTCCAAAGAATCTGGCCTCGCTGTCCATTCCTCCGCAAACGACCCCATTCCCATTGACAGCTCCAAAAATGCCCCTCTAGTTTGGAGTGTTTTCGACCCAATCTCGGATGGGACAGTGACGCAGAGTGGCGCCAGCAGTAGTGCTGAGTTTAGAGAATCGGAGCTCAGGCTGTCCAGTTTTGATGAGGAAGTGGATGGCTTAGCGGGAGAGAATTTAATCAAACGAGAGAAAACCCAGATGGGATTGCCGAGTAATCGTAATGAAATAGAGGATTTGAAGAAGGAAAAGAGATATGTGGGTGTGAAGAAGGGGAGTTCAGTTAATGGGGCGGTGGGATCTGGGGATAGAGCGGTGTATAGGACGAAGGGGAAAAGTAAAACTAGTTGGGTTTGCGAAATTTGTGGGTTTACATCAGGGCAATGGTGGGGGTCTTGTCGATCGTGCAATGAAGTAGGGACAATGAAGCAGTTTTTTGAGGCGAAAATTGGGAGTGGGAATAAGGTGAGTGGGATTGAGGCTTCGGAGAATGCAGTGCGGTCTTGGCTGCCACAGAAGCCTGGGGAGTTGCGTCCCTTGAGGCTGACAGATGTGAATCGTGGGATGAATATGTTGAATTGGCGTATTCCTTTGTAAGTTGTTATCTTATCAGTTTTGGGATTTATTTCCTGTTTTGTTCTTTTGGCAACCGAAAATACCACTAGAATTTGTGATGCATCTTTTCTTTTCTTTTTATTTTGTAGCTATTGTAATAAAATAATAGGATTAACCATGCATTAAGACAAAAGAGGGCTGCATAGATGTTATGAATTTTATTTTTTTCGCTCCTGTCTTATTGCTCGAATTTTTTTTTTTCATATTTCACAAAGGAGCGGAATGAAACCAAAGTCTTCTGTTCTGTTTTGAATTGAGATGTTATAAAGGACTATAACCCCTAGCCTTCTAAGCTTATGATGCGGGTTTGATTCCCGCTACCTGCTTATACAAGTGGTTATATCAGTTGATTTCGGTGAGAAGTAAAAGATCTAGGGGTTGAAATGTCAATTGTGGAATACTGTGGTGGTATGGCGGCAAGGGCAGTGGCCATGGTTGTGGGGACTGTGGTGAGTGCTGTTGGTGGAATGGTGGGTGGTGATGGTTGCACTCATGGAACCCATTTAACTCCACCAAATGGAACTTTTAAACCGCTATGTATCCTGTTAAATAACATAGTCTGGTTTTTAGAGGAAATGTAAGGTCACAGCCAATTAGCCTTGGTTGAGCAGAGACTTTTGTTTATTTGAACAAGAAGCGTTACTAAAAACTAAGATTGTGTGTTTTTATGTAGAGTTTTCATTATTCTGTCTGTTACTTTCAATGCCTTCGCATGTAACTGTTTTTTTTTTTGTATGTTGTAATGGCTGTAACACTACATGTGTAATCTGGTGATTAAAAATTCAATGGAGGTATAGAATTGTTGTGAAGTATGAAGGATACAATAGGAATATGATTTTTATATGAAGAGAAACAACTCTCTTATGTTCGAGCGAGAACATCATTGGATTGCCTGGAGGGTCCTCCATGCCTAGGTTTTTATCATTTTCAACGTGCATTGTTTGGTTGACTCCTCTGCACCATTTGTGGACAGCTCTTGCAGCCAACTTCCCCTCATTGAATATGTGAAACAATTTCCACATTTATTATAATAGATACCTCCATTAGTGCAGCCATGCTCCTTTTGTTGTGGTATGGCAGATAATTTCTATAGCTTTTAGGCATTTGCTTATAAAATGTAGTTTATTTTTCAATTGCACAACTGCTTTGGATTCTGTAATGATGAATTTATGATGTCTCATGATATTGATTGATTGAGTTCATAATTATATTGGCTTTAGGAAATCTGTTTTCATATTTTTTGGTTGTGATCCAGGTCTGGACTTTTTGGAAGTGAAGTTGAAAGGGTGCTTGGGGGTGGTCTTGTTCCAGGTTTCATCAGATTTACTTGATAATATTTTAAATTAATAATTGTTTTGGGGTAAAAAGCTTAGAAGCCATTGCTTGGTGATGGGTCATGGGCTTGCAACCACAATATAGCAAGTTCAAGTTTTTAGAGCAGCCACTTTACGATGAAATATTGAAAAGTTGGTCTCTCCAAACATTCTTTACAAAAAACTCTATTTTTCGTAGAACATAACCAGTTATAGCCTCTAGCTTTTGGAAATATTACTTTGTTTCCTGACCTTTTGACTTGCTGAATTTTATTAGCTGGAAGTTTTAGGAGCAATGAAGCACATGATTGAAATCCATAGGCTTTAAGTCCTGCTATCTAATCCTGCACACAGATGTTTCTCTGTATTTTGCTACTTCTTTCACGTCTTTAGTCAAGTCTTTTCAAAATTGTCTGTTTTTGATGCTCAAGTCATTCTTCTGTAAGAAGTGGATTCAAAGTTTACTTTGGTTATATGTCCTTTGCATTTGAAGGTTCTTTGGTTTTGGTTGGTGGTGATCCTGGGGTCGGCAAGAGCACACTGTTATTGCAGGTGAGTCTCTTGTAATAATTTTGATCTTATGTGCTTTTACATCGTCAGAATTTGTTGCTTTAATTTTTTTTTATGTGACCAGATTTTTTCTATATGCCTCATTTTATCTCGTTTGATCCAAAATAACCCCTCTATTAAGTATTCTATCCTATGTCAACTCTTTTGAATTGGAAGGTTGCTGCAATAATAGCTGACAGTGAGGATCCTGGTGGATCAGCTCCAGTTGTATATGTTTCTGGTGAAGAGGTTAGTGTTTCCTGCAGACAACTTTCACATGCTTCATGCTTTCTCAATAGCCCTCTTGGCCCCCCCACCCACCAAAAAAATGACTAGGCCATATGCTTTCTTACCTGTGCAGAAAATGACATACCAGTTTTACATGGTTTTAATGAGGTATTTTAGTAAAATTATTAGAAGGGAAAACCTGATTTTTCACTCCGAACTTAGAATGAGGAAATCTTAAGGATCATCACCGCTTAGATAGGGATAGTGCGGGAGGCTCTGAAATTGGTACTCAAGCTATCTAACTCATGTTTTGCTCCTGGAAGGCTACAACAGTTGGGCTGCTATCCTAAGATAAATTTTGACATTTATTTGGTAATATAAGTCTTGATCTTATTATCAACAAGCAAATACCATTTCACTTTTTTCTTCCTCATGGCAGAGTGTCGAGCAAATTGGAAACAGAGCAGACCGTATGGAGATTGGAACTGAGGAGCTTTACTTATATTCCAGTACTGATATTGAGGTGAACAATTTCGGACTTACCCTAACTGGTTTGTTGGTAATAGTTTTGATTTGAACCGTCCCTTTTCTTTAGTGATTATTTTGGTGCTCTTTTATTAAACTCTTTCAGGCTGATCAGGAAAGGGCATTCTACTCAATCATCCAGGTCTAAGATACTTTTGTACGAACTTCTCATAATTAGTTTCCTTGCCCTTTTTCAGGATATACTTGGAAAAATTCAGCATCTCTCCCCCCGTGCTCTGATTATTGATTCAATTCAAACAGTTTATCTGAAAGGAGTTGCTGGAAGTGCTGGAGGACTGTCACAGGTTGGAACTTTATGCACTATAGACTGCCAAGCGCAATATCAGATTTTAGCTTAATGTATTCAACTCTTATGGGGTGCATCAGTGCAAGAAGACATGGTGCTAAGCAATGTATTTTGACCCAAAGTTATGTAAATCGCCTCATTTGCTATGTAGTTCTGTGCTCAAAATGCATCTACTTTTTTTAAAGTTACTGTCTTGTTGACAATCCAGAGGCCTCACACATGAAAGACAGCACCTTTTGTCCACCTATCTTCATTCTCTGTGAGCAAAAGTAATGCAAACATATCAGAATGATGTTGTCAGAAAGCATTATGTGTAAATTTTGGTGGTCCTTTTCCTATACTCTTTGCTTTCTGAAGCAAAAATGCAAATATCTGTGTGCTGTGGGCACATTTATCTGGTGGTTTCAGGAGAGAGTTGCTGATTGCTGTTACTGTATGGATATGTGACAGGTTAAGGAATGCACATCAGCCCTGTTGCGTTTTGCGAAAACAACTAACATCCCAATACTTTTGGTGAGAATCCTGTGCAATAACCTAAAAATTACTAATCTAGTTTCGTTTAATATCTTTGAATTCGTTAATCAATTATAACTCTGAGATTACCAAAAAGTGGGGTTCTGTATGCTTTCACACCATGTGTCAAAAAAATCAACTAGACTGTTATTGCTTTGGTGTTTTGAATTAATATGAATCCATTTACTTTGTTACTCTCGTCTGTGTTCATTTCTCTTCATTGCAGGTGCAGCAGATAAATCAATTCTTTTCTTTAATTATTGTTTCTGAAGAGTTAAAGTCTATTGAAAAGCATAAAGGAGATCCCACCAAATACACAAGTATACATGCAAGACTGATCCTTCTTAGACTGACAAACAAGAGGATAGAGAAAAAATTAAAAATCATATCAGAACTAAAAATTTGGAAACTATGGAGAATAGTAAATAATATTGTGCATGAGGTGCTGGGTTATAGCTGAGACAATAGTTATGCTCTTAAGTTTTGCTCAGTTCTGGATTTTGTTTTCTTTTGTCAGTGAACTTCAGGGACTGCTAGGGAGAAGTACTAATATATAGGGATGGTTTGTTCACTCTGGTATGGTAATGCCTGGTGATAGAGAATACATCAGGAACTAAATGATCCCAAATAGACATGTATGGTATATGCTTCCAGATCATCATGTCATTACTTGGTTGGTTGATTTTGCTCTTGTTCTTTGGAGTCATACCTCTTTATTAGCGATGGAAGTAAGCAAGTACTCTTTGGCTTTTGTCTCTTCGGTCTCTCACTGTAAGAGTTACAAAACTGTCTTTTATACCATAGTCTTGCCAAGTCCTTAACTTGAAAGTTTCATCTCCCTTTTCCCTCATTTTTCTTTTGAATCGATTTACTTTTCAGTATCACTTTGGTAAAGGGGGCTAGATTGATTTTTTGCTTGTCTTTAATTGTTTATTTTCCTCTTTCCTCTTTTGTTTTTTGCTTATCCTTATCTATTATTAGATTTATACATCTGTCAATCTGTAGGTTTCTCTATGATTATTGACATGCTATTACTGTAAATCTCTATCTTGCATGCAAATAATCTTTTCTGCTCTTGTCTCTTTATTTTTCATCTCTTTTCTTTTTATAATGTTCTGCAGATTGGGCATGTGAATAAATCTGGAGATATTGCAGGGCCTCGTGTATTGGAGCACATTGTTGATGTTGTCTTATATATGGAAGTTGGTACCTTCTTAAATTATCTTTTTTGGATAGTTGGCAAAGCTAGTACTTGGTTATACTGTAGATTGTAGACTACTTTTCTTACCTTTTCTATTTGGCATTCTTTAACTGTTTAAAGGATGCCTCTCAGGCTATACATTTCTTTAGAGAAACTTCAACTGCTAGTTTTCAATTGCAACTTTAACCCATTACTTTGGTGGGATTCCAAGGCATTTTTTTTTTTTACTTGGAATGTGAAGATTGCTAATCAGTGACATGTCATGCTAACTACCAGGGGGAGAAGTACTCGTCTCATCGGTTGCTTCGACCTGTGAAGAATCGTTTTGGGTCCACAGATGAGGTGTGCAATTCTAGGGATCTACAACTTTGTGCATATTTGTGGCATGCATTCATTTCATCTGGACATTCTGGTATTTAACTTTTTTCCCCTCCAATTTGGAATTTGTCTAAGACTTTTGACATTGCAATTTTAATTTTTCAGTCAATACATAGGAGCTGGGTCCTATATCCTCTATGCATTGCAGTTCTACCAACTTTTGGCTTGTTTTGGAAAGAAATATTGAATTAATTTTTAACTTTCCTGTGCTAAAGTTTCTTTTTTTTTAAAAAAAAAAAATTTGAAATTTTCATGTTCAAATAAGATCTACTGAAATCCTATACCATGTAGTAATTTACCTATTTAATGAATTTTCAATACTTTTACAGTAGAGCACTGCATAATCCAAATTGGTGTTTAAATTCTAATTTTCTGGGATGGTGTTTAGATTACTTTACTGCATCTTGGCTCAAGCAGTTACATATGTTGTCTATACCATGTATTGTCTCAGAACAGCAGCTGTAACTTTCTGTTTTCTAGAAATCTTTGTGGAGGGATTTTCCTGGAAATAATTTAAAAAATGAATGTGAATTTTCTCCTTGATGTTTCTAAAGATTTAGATGCTAGTTTTGCATTTCTGAACTGATGTTAGAATTATTCCTTGTTGTCAGCTTGGAGTTTTTGAAATGTCACAGTTGGGTCTGGCAGTTGTTTCCAATCCAAGTGAGATATTCTTAACTGAGCAGCACTCAGATTCAGATTTTTTAGCTGGGCTAGCTGTTGCTGTAATAATGGATGGATCTCGAAGTTTCCTTATTGAAATTCAGGTAATCTTTATAATTACCTTTTATACTTCTTACTTTTTAAAAATTTCATGTATGCAGTGGATACACCATTATTTGAGGATGAGAAGTCCAATGATGATTTTACTGAGGTTTCCTTTTTTTTTAGTTTTCATTTATTTATTTTCACCAAATGCTGATGGTCCATTAAAACTTTTATTCAGGCTCTGTGTGTCTCTGGTTCATCAGTTTCAAGGCACATTAATGGAATCCAATCAAGCCGAGCTGACATGATCATATCTGTAAGTAATCTAAGGCTTTGATAAGATTTCATATGCATGTCATAATTGCTGTTGGATACACCTTTTCTTTTTCTTTTTTGATTTAGATTTTTTGTTCAGATGTATAATCGATGTCATATCTCTTTTTGTAGGTTGGCCTGTACTGGCTAAATTGTGATTGCTTATTTTCACAATCACCTCTCTTTTATATCATTGTCCCAGTGAACTTATCTTTGAAAATTGGCAAAAATCTTTAACTTGTTCATAAGAAGTAATGCATGCTAGAAACCAATGTCATGATCTCGAGGGTCGGGACAATAGCATCCCTTGGATAGATAGTAATCCTTGAGAACATAGATGTGATTCTGTGAATTGGGTTAAAACCTTGAAATCAAGAATGGCTATTTGGTGTGCACTCTTCTTGGTCAACCTTCGAGGAATACATACAACCACAAGGTCACCTAGTATAAAGTTCAAACTTGAACTGCATTTAGCTGGAGGTAACCCAGTTCTCAGCCACTGCAAGTGGCCTGACTGAATAGGAGCACATAGGAAGTTGGACACAATTCCCACCATGTAATTTGATTTTGGCCCTCCTGTTATGATATAGGGCCTATATGATTTGGGCATTGGCATATCCCAATGGAGGGAATCACTGTTATGTTATGGACATCATGGCCATTACATGATTACACTTTACAAAAAAAATCTCATTTGTTCTTTAAATACTTACAACTACAACAACTCGTGATTCCAACTAAGAACCATGGTGGTGGGCACCCTCTCCTCGTTTCTTTTTGGATATGAAATGAAATTGAAGTCTGCACTCACTAACTTACATCATCACTACCATGTGTTTGTCTTATGAGCCTGGACAATTCTTTTGGGTGAGAAGAAAGGAACATTTTGTTAACTTGAATTATTTGTTTAATATCTGTGAGTGTTGGAGAGTATAAGTTGAAATTACCTAAGTTTTCATGTTTAGAAATGTAAATTTGAACAAGATATGTTATTTACAATCTTCATGTGTTCACACATGTGCGTGCACACCCACACAAACACATTTTTCCACCTTTCTTTGCTTCCAAACTAAAAGTAAAGCAAAGCCAATGCTGAAGTAGCAACTGAATCTCTGAAGTGACAGCCTATTTTAGCTTATATTTAAATATTTCACATTGAAAAGTTGACAAGCATTTTTTTTTTTAACTATTTCACATGTCTCTGGTTCTAGGTTCTTATAAAGCAAGCTGGTTTAATGCTCCAAGAGAATGTAAGCTGATTTTTCATGTTCCTTTTCTGGGTTTGTGGTCATTGTGGCCAATCCAATAAAACATGTCTTTCTAAAGTGTTGTATTTGAATTTCCTGCTTTTCATTTATATTGAACTCGTCTTAAACGGGATTATGTGAAATATGAAGGAAAAAAAAGCAAAACTTTAATTTGAACTTGTGCAATATCAGTCAAATAATTTCCTAAAAAACAGTTATGGAAGGATTTACCATTGTGGCCAATCTAATAAAACATGTCTTTCTAAAGTGTTGTATTTGAATCTCCTGCTTTTCATTTATATTGAACTCATCTTAAATGGGATTATGTGAAATATGAAGGAAAAAAAAGCAAAACTTTAATTTGAACCTGTGCAATATCAGTCAAATGACTGTCAACATGCAGAAATCTGCAAAGGCAGAGTACTGAATTTTTAAAATGCACAGGAATCTGTAAATGAACCAAATAAGATGCATTTTATGAATGTTGAAAATCCATACGAGCTTTTTATTTTTTCCTCACTTAATGACTTTAAGCATCCATAGCATGTTTCTTTTGTACTCTGCAAGTGAACTAATGACCGAATGCCTTAACACAACTCTAGGATTTCCTTGTCTTGTTTTTCATGATTTAGAGATGATTAAAATATTCATTTTTTTCAAGTGACTGGATACCTTTTAAAATTATTCTAGTTTAAAATTAGTGGTTTTTTGTTTAATTCTCATTTGTTTTTTCTTCTATTTCTTTTTTCTGAACTAGGCCATCTTTTTGAATGTTGTTAGTGGGGTAATGCTGACAGAGACTGCTGGTGATGTTGCAATAGCAGCTGCAATTTGCAGCAGGTGTGTGATTTGTATTCTGGTTCTCTCTTTTCCTTCATGCTCTTATAACTGATGTGTATATTTTTTTAATCGGAAATGATTTGCATCCCGTCTACCCTTACATACCTAATAAATATAAATAGTGTTGTGAATTCTGCCAGTGCAACCTGTGACCTTTAGTTTGCATTCTTTCAAAATGCTCCTCTCTTGGTTAATTTGTCCCGTCTTTGGTCCCATAGATGTTGATATTGGATGCAGAAGTTGAAATATGATCAATCTGTTTTTTCTTTTCTCATTTCAGTTTCTTGGAATTTCCCATTCCCAATAACATTGCATTCATCGGAGAAATTGGCCTTGGTGGCGAGCTTCGCGCAGTAAGTACATTTTTCCACTGTAACAACCAAGAAGCACGTCAAAATCAACTGGTTTTTTATTTTTATTCTCTGTAGATTGTAAACTTCTGTTTAAACCTCTGTGAACCTTTTTCAGCTTTCAAGTTTCATGCACATGAAGTAGCACATGATATAACTGCATTTCTTGTTTCCTCTTAGTTCTTTAAAGGCGTGTCTCAGAAAATGGATGCAACTGGTATTTCTGATTTTCCCTTTTCCTCTTTGTTCTTACAAGACTTGTGTCAGAAAATAGATCCAACTGGTTCAGACTGGTTATTACTGTTTTTTTGTTTTGAATACTATGTTTGCTGCTGTGTTGACTTATGGAGTTTCAACTTAGTGTGGTTTGAAACCTTCTCCGTGTGGACTTCATTGTAATTTTATTGTTATGATTTTGAAGAGCCTAATCAGCATTTTAGAACTAGTCAGCAAGCCCAGCACTGCCTAAACATGTATAGTTCTTGAAAAGCATGGTTATTAAAGCTTTTTTGCCAAGCTGATGATGTTTGGATATTATGCTGCTAACTCAAAGCACAACTTGCTTGCGGAATATATTACTTTATTGAGAACATGCTGTTAGTGTGTTTTTTATAACATTCAATGCAGATAATTACATGAAGTTTGCTACGTTTAGAGCCATAACATGTTCCTTGATAGTTGAAACATCTGTATCTTTCACTATTTCTTGGTGGAGCTACAGAGTATCTTGTTGCATGTGCCTTGTTTAATGTATATATTTTTGTCACGACATTGCAGGTACCCAGGATGGAGAAAAGAGTACATACTGTCGCGAAACTGGGATATAAAATGTGCGTAATCCCAAAATCAGCTGAAAAATCTCTTGCAAATCTAGGTTTCCAAGGGATGAAAATTGTTGGGTGCAAGAATCTAAAAGAAGTCATCAACGCTGTATTCAAGGCTTGATGAAATGAAGTTGGAAATTATTCTGCCATTTTTTGCACAGGGCTGGTGGAGAGATGTAATGCTTTGTACATATTGTATTTCTTATTGTTAGAAAATCTGTAGTCATGTTAAAATGTTTAATGGATTTGATATGATCGTGTTTCTCTGATCAATTCCCTCGTGAATCAATCCTTAATGGTGTTCTATATATGGCCCATCCAAGAAATGCAAAATGGCATTACCTGTAAAAACCAGCAGGTACATGATTTTATGAATAGGGAGTGATTGTAATTGTTTTTTAAAGTTGTTTTTATTTAGAAATATATTAAAATAATTTTTTTAAAAAATTATTTTTAATACCAACATATATTTTATTTTGTATCGGCACTATTCTCTTGAATTACTTCTGTATCTGCACCATTCTCTGCTGTTACAACCTTTACAGGTGATCAGAATATATCGAGCTCGCTCGGCTTCTCTATTAGCGTCATCAAGATGGTTGCTTTTCGCACTCAAATTATCATATGTATGTATTGGACTAATCCCTGATAACCAGAGCTTTGTCATTTGTCAGTGGACTTATCACGCTAATGGTTAGGACAGAAGTGCAGATTTTTGAATCTATCCTCCTCTTATGCTCTGGCTCCAAGCCAAGGAGGTTGTGAAACCGGTAAAGTCTGTGGTCAACCTTGACAGCAGAAAAATAATGTCATTCTAGCAATGGGTAAATGTGCAGCCTACCAAGTCCCAGAACAAGAGCATCCAAATTCAATAACCATCAAGTTGAAAGGATATACGAGAGCATCCAATTCCATAAAGTTATAATTATTTTTGCGTTTCAAAAATATTTTTTTTTTATTTTTTTCTTCAAATTAATATTTTTGATATTTTTAAATACAGAATCCATTTAAAATAAAAAATTTAGTGGCGACGAATGCATCATGAAAGGAAGAGTGAATCCCTGTTGAACTCTAAACTTGACACACCTAAGCAATCACGGGAAGGAAAATGGATGAAATTTGCTTCTGGCAAAGAGGGACTTGCAATGTTGTGGGATCATTACCATTGTTGGTTATTGGTGGGGACACCAGACCCACACCACAAACTACACGAGTATATGGACGGAGACGACGTAGGATGGCCCAGCCTGTCACGCTTTGGTTGGGAGACTAAGCCCATTTGGGCCCATTTCATTGTTATTTTATTTATTTAGCTCATTTGGGTCTGCTCATTGTTATTTTATTATTTATGTTAAACAGTTTAATTTGATGGGCCGAGCCCAATAGCGAGATGTTTTAGGGTTTACTATTTATATGTTCTTCTGTCATTTTGAGAGATAGTTTTGATGATTAATGAAAATTTGCAGACTTTGCATATCTCCAATCCCCTTTCTTCTCTTCTTCAGCTTCTTTCTTTTCTAAAGCTTCTTTCTGTTCTTGCTTTAATTTTATTATTTATTGTCCCGCATCAAATTTGGTATCAGAGCATGACTTTTAATTGTTCTTACAATTAAACGATCCACAGGTTTATGTTTAATCCTAGATTGATCTAAAAAAAAAAAAGAAACGAAAAAAAAAGAAAAAAGAAAAAAAGCATTCTGTTCTGATTACAAGAAAAAAACTGTTCATCGGCACTGTTCATCGTCGATCCTCAGCAGCAGCGCCCCGCCATCAGCGGCGCCTCAGGCAATCACAACGGCAGACCCGCCACCAAGAAGACCTGCACATCAGTCCCACAGAACGATCGACCATTCTACATCAACGCCGATCACAACCAACGATCACAGACAACAGTCACAAGTCCACGCCGATTTACTGCCTTCAACAACCCGCAGCGTCGCCGCCACAGCAGCTCTTTGTCTTCGGTTCCAAATTTGCTAACCATCAGCGCCATCAGCCGCACCCCAGCAGCAGCACCAGCCGCAACACCACCATCCACAGTGCCCTTACCTTCAGCAGTGACACCGGATCAACAGGCCCCGTCCAGCAGCGACACCACAGACACCGCCGCCTCTTCCCTCGCACCGCCGGCTCCAAGCAGAATCACGAAGCCCCGTTTCGTGCACCATCGCCGACAGCAGCGGCAACAGACCACAGGAGGTAGGGAAGACAGAAACAGAGGCTCCCAAAAATAATTAACCCTACCACGTCAGCGCCACATAACCTGCCACATCATCATAAGTATCTGCGTCATCAGCCATGTCATCGATACATCACCTGACACGTCACCACGTGAGACAGCATCTGTGTCAGCAGCCACGTCAGCTGATTCTGCCACGTCATCCTTCACTGCCACATCACCTGGTCAGAAATTCGTTTACTCATTGAATATCATCGTTCCTGGTATGCTTTTACACTTGTTAACCAAGATTTAACATTAATATTATTTTTTTTGTGCTTGCCCATAACTAAATTACATAGCCGCCTTTACATTGAATTACCTTAATTTTGAGCTTGTTTAGCATTGAAGATCTGATCCTCTTAATTAATTGTGGAGCTTGGTTAAATTAGTGGGAAAACTGAAACATTGTGTTTGGATTACTTGTGTGCATTTAGAGGACTTACATTGCTTGCTTGCGCATTTTCCTGGTTTAATCTGTCATTACTTAGTCTCCAAGATAAAAAAAAATTAAAAAAAATAATTATTTTTCTTTATTTTATTTTTTTATTAGCTATAATTTTATTTTGCGTTTTACTTGCAAGTGTTATTTTGTGATCTCAGTCTCAGAATTAGTTTTTGCATGCATTTACGTAGTGGTCGTCTAGTACACAATCTAGAAGTCATAGCTACCATGGACCCGAACTCTAGTAATGTTCTTAGAGATATTCAAGAACAATTACAACTTATGCGAACGGAAATAAGCAACATGTCCAATCAAATGAACAACCTTTCTGGGAGGATGGAGTCCATAGAAACTTTGCAAATAAGACAGTCTAGTGAGAGTGAGATTCTAGTGACAACCATAGGAATCCTCAAAGACCAGTTCCTCGTAGGAACCACCACCATAACCAACACCAGGGTCACAATGACTTTGATGACCCTCATGATAGTGAGCGTTCCAATGATTACCATCAAAGACCAGTTCATCCTAGGAACCGTCAATATAACCGCAATCAGGGCCATCACGACTATGATGACCCTGACGAGCGAGTCATGAGGCATATCAAGGTAGAAGCCCCAACTTTTGAGGGTCAACTTGACCCGTGGATTTTTGATAGATGGATCCATGACATGGATCAATTCTTTGGCTGGTATAATCTATCTAAGAATAGAAGGGTAAGATTTGCAAAGATGAAACTTAGTGGAACCGCTCAGCTCTATTGGGAAAGTGTAGAAGAGTCTTTGATTAGGAGAGGTCAACCCCCTATTACTGACTGGGTTGAAATGAAGACTAAGTTAGAAGAAAAGTACTTGCCTCGTTCTTATAGAGGAAATCTTTTGGACCAGTGGAATAACTTGAGGCAAGGAGGCAAGTCTGCCAATGAATATGTGGCACAATTTGATGAGTATAGGATGAGGTGTGCAGTTAGGGAGGATGAAGTGATGACCCTAAGTAGATTTCGAAAAGGCTTAAACGATGACCTTAGAAGAGAGGTTGTGCTTAGGGGTGTTTCCACCCTTGATGAAGCTTATATCCTAGTACAAAATTATGACTTGGTCACAAAAAGCCAGTGGACAAGACGTCAGGACACTCGTAATACCCCTTCTAGATCTCAACCTGGTAGTAATAACTCCATATTAGGTGCCCCACCTCGTAAACCCAATCCTTTGATTTCCCAGATACCTAGAGAAGACAAGGGTAAGGGTATTTTTCATGAAACACCTAAAACTTCAAGAATTCAGTGTTTTAAGTGTCAGGGTTTTGGTCATATCTCCTTTAGCTGCCCTAATAAGGCTTTGTTCATCAAGGGGTAAGAGGATATGGATGAAGAAGATAATTGTGATGATAAGGTATATGAACCCAATCCCGATGATTTTCAAGATCTAAATGATAAGGATGATGAGTCTAACTTGCTAGGATGTGTTAGGTCTATATCCACTCAAATCAAGACAACCAGGTTAGGTGTGGTTAGATGTGCTTTAACACAACCTAAAGGAACTGAGGATTGGAGAAGGACTGCTATTTTTTACACTTACATTAAATGTGGAGATAAAGGGTGTAAGATCATCATAGACAGTGGTAGTTGTATCAATGCAGTTTCCTCGGGTAGTGTATCCCGCTTAGGCTTAAAGTCTGTTCCACACCCTAAACCCTATAATGTGTCTTGGGTTAATGATACATCCATAGCGGTCAAAGAGAGATGTCTTTTTCCCATTAAGATTTTTGACTATCATGATGAAATTTGGTGTGATGTCATTCCCATGGATGTAGGGCACGTCATTTTGGGTAGGCCTTGGTTATATGATTTGGACGTTACAATCTTTGGACGATCAAATTCTTGTTCATTCACTTTTCAAGGTAAAAAAATCCAACTTATTGGATTACCCCCAAGGTCTAATGATAATAGTCAGAAGAAGAGTAAAGTGAAAGATGGAGGGCTTAACATAATAAGTCCTAGGGAGTTTGATAAGGAGATTTGTGAGGAGTCTGTTGTGTTTGCTGTAGTGGCTAAGGAGATTGTAGAAGACTTTTTAGAGGAGCCACCTGAAGAGGTAAGAGAAGTGTTGAGAGAATTTCTAGATGTTTTCCCTTTTGAACTACCTGATGCTTTACCCCCTATGCGTGATGTTCAACACGCCATAGATTTTATCCCTGGGGCTACATTACCAAACTTGCCTCACTATAGGATGAACCCGAGTGAACATGCTGAATTGCAAAGGCAAGTATGTGAGTTGTTACAAAAGGGATTTATACAAGAGAGTTTGAGCCCTTGTGCAGTACCTGCACTGTTAACACCCAAGAAAGATGGATTATGGAGAATGTGTTGACAGTTGAGCCATCAATAGAATTACAATCAAGTATCGTTTTCCAATTCCTCGATTGGATGACATGCTAGATATGATGGCAGGAGCCCAGATCTTCTCTAAGATTGACTTGAAGAGTGGATATCATCAGATTAGGATCCATCCGGGAGATGAGTGGAAAACAACATTTAAGACTAAGGATGGTTTATATGAATGGCTAGTCATGCCTTTTGGCCTTTCCAATGCACCAAGCACTTTTATGAGAGTAATGACACAAGTGCTTCGACCATTTATGGGAAAGTTCTTGGTGGTATACTTTGATGATATTCTTATTTATAGCAAAACCAAGGAAGAGCATTTCGATCATCTTATTCAAGTTTGTACCACCCTAAGAAAGGCAAGTTTGTTTGCAAATGTCAAAAAGTGTTCCTTCTTTACAGATCAAGTGGTCTTTTTAGGGTTTATAGTGTCATGGAAAGGAGTCTCTGCTGACCCCCAGAAAGTCCAAGCGATAGTAGATTGGCTTGAACCTAAGACTATTCATGAGGTTCGTAGTTTTCATGGGCTTGCGACTTTCTATCATCGTTTTATTAAGGGATTTAACACTATCATGTCACCTATTACAGATTGTTTGAAACAAGGTGAGTTTAAGTGGAGTAAATGAGCTAAGAGGGCATTTGAGGAGGTTAAGAAGAAAATGACGGAGGCCCCAGTAATGCGGCTACCTGATTTTACTAAAGTGTTTGAAGTAGAATGTGATGCTTCGGGAGTCAGTATAGGTGGAGTACTTAGTCAGGAACGTCACCCTGTAGCCTACTTTAGTGAGAAACTTAATGAGGCAAAACAAAAGTACTCAACTTATGATAAGGAGTTTTATGCGGTGGTTCAGGCCTTGCGTTATTGGCGCCATTACTTGTTACCACAAGAGTTTGTTCTTTACTCCGACCATGAAGCCCTCCGCTATCTTAACTCCCAAAAGAAGCTTAATAATAGGCATGGTCATTGGGTTGAATATTTGCAAGCATACTCATTTGTTTTGAAACATAAATCTGGAATAGAGAATAAGGCTGCAGATGCTTTGAGTCGTCGGGTAACGCTGTTATCTGTAATGAGTGTTGAAGTCATAGGATTTGAGAGACTTAAAGAGGAGTATGAATCTTGCTCAGAATTTTGAGAAATATACTTGACATTGAAGGATGAGAATCACCGTGTTATAAATGGTTATCATCTCCAAGATGGATACTTATTTTGGGATAATAAGCTTTGTATCCCGAAAACATCCGTGCGTGATTTTTTGATATGGGAGATTCATGCTGGAGGTCTCTCAGGATATTTTGGAAGGAATAAAACCATCGAAGAAGTGGAACGTCAGTTTTTTTGGTCTAGTTTGAAAAGAGATGTCGCTAAATTGGTAGGTCAATGTCGAACTTGCCAATTAGCTAAGCATAGAAAACAAAATACTGGTCTTTACACCCCATTGCCCGTTCCTACTTGCCCTTGGCAAGATGTGAGCATGGATTTTGTGCTTGGGCTTCCACGTACTGCAAAGAAACATGATTCTATTTTTATGGTTGTCGACCGCTTCTCTAAGATGACCCATTTTATTCCTTGTACTAAGACCACAGATGCTTCCAAAGTTGCAAAACTCTATTTTGATGAGATTGTCAAGTTGTATGGTCTTCCCCAAACCATAGTTTCGGATAGGGATGTTAGATTCACAAGTTATTTCTGGAAAACCCTTTGGCATATGGTGAGAACCAAATTGAAGTTTTCTACTGCTTACCACCCCCAAACTGATGGTCAAACTGAGGTGGTTAACAGGAGTTTGGGCAACCTTTTAAGGTGTCTAGTGAGTGATCATAATCGGAATTGGGATTTGATTCTTTCTACGGCCCAGTTTGCCTATAATAGCTCTATCAATAGGTCAATAGGCATGAGTCCCTTTGAAGTTGTACATGGTTACAAGCCTAGGAAACCTTTAGACCTTCTTCCCATGTCCCTTCATGCTAGAGTGTCTGAGTCAGCCGAGTCTTTTGCACGTAGAATTCAGGATTTGCATATTGAGATCACTAAACAGATTCAAGCAAGTAATGCGCAATATAAACTTCAAGCTGATTTATATAGACGACATAATGAGTTTAATGTGGGAGACTATGTTATGATACGGATTAGACCCGAGCGGTTTCCTTCGGGAGCTAATCGAAAATTACATGCACGTAGTGCCGAACCTTTCAAAGTGCTACAACGGGTTGGTCCAAATGCTTATGTTCTTGATTTACCACATGATTTTGGCATTAGCTCTACATTTAATATTGAGGATCTAGTTGCATACTACAAACCACTTCCTATTCCAGATGATCCATTTGAGATACCACTTAACTCCCCTTCTGATGATCCTATTGAAACCTCTATCCCTTTCACCTTGACATCAGCACAAAAGGATAATATTGATGCTATTCTGGATGAACAAGTTGTTTTTAACAGGAATGGTGAGGTTCAACGGTTTCTAGTTCGTTGGGTGGGTCGACTTGACTCAGATTGCACTTGGATTACTAGAGATACTTTGCAGCAGCTTGACCTAGATCTTTGGGAGTACTATCAGAGTCGGCCTGTACTACACTCGACGGGGTCGAGTTTCTCTAACCCCGGGAGAGTTGGTGGGGACACCAGACCCACACCACAAACTACACGAGTATATGGACGGAGACGACGTAGGATGGCCCAGCCTGTCACGCTTTGGTTGGGAGACTAAGCCCATTTGGGCCCATTTCATTGTTATTTTATTTATTTAGCCCATTTGGGCCTGCTCATTGTTATTTTATTATTTATGTTAAACAGTTTGATTTGATGGGCCGAGCCCAATAGCGGGATGTTTTAGGGTTTACTATTTATATGTTCTTCTGTCATTTTGAGAGACAGTTTTGATGATTAATGAAAATTTACAGACTTTGCATATCTTCAATCCCCTTTCTTCTCTTCTTCAGCTTCTTTCTTTTCTTAAGCTTCTTTCTGTTCTTGTTTTAATTTTATTATTTATTGTCCCGCATCAGTTATGCTGACTGTTTCAAATGGCTGTTGCAATTCAACAATGTTGGCATATATACGAAAGAAAACTTTGGTTGACTGAGTACTGACCTATGTATTTTAGATTTATCGTCATCTTTTTCTGACTTGCAAAGTGATCCTGCAAGAGGAAAATTGCCCAATGACGTGAGAAAAATCTTCTTGCCCAAAAATGACAAACTTTTTCTTGATTGGAAAGGAAAGATTATAGAACAAACATTTTGAAGTCCAAATAAAGTTACAGTTACTACAGCATCGCAGTTTATGCCAATTTTCAAACATATAATTGTTTTGATGTTATGGTAGCAGTTTAACAATTTGGGGTTCTGCGTCGTCTCTAATTATCTTAAATCAGTGATTGTCATATGATGCTGTAATTTTTGAAAGCTTTCTGGAATCTGATTTCTTGAAGATGAATGGAATATCACTTGAGAATTTTTCGTTGAAAATTGCTTTAAGCCTTGGTTTTATCTCAATTCCTACCAATACCAATTCCCTATTCATCCCTAGTTTCATCTATATCTGACCATAACCGAATGCCTTGTGTCAAGACCCGAGCTTGATGCCCAGAATCAAGAACACAACATTTAAGGTGGTTTGGCAAATTGCCTACATCCACAGAGCTACTGATTTTACTAGATAGAGAGAAAACTACAATCTACATCAATGGAGGAGGAGAAAACTCTTCTCAACTCAACTCTCAATATCTCAGTAATTGCCTCGCTTCTCTCTTCCTTTTAGTGTGTTGTTGCTGTGTGTTTTTCTGCTATCACAAGTTCTCTATTCATAGTTGAAATGGGAACGCATCCCATTTTCATCCACGATTTCTCCCAACAATTTGGCAGACAAACCACCAAAAAATCTTCCCTACTTTCCAGCCTAATTTGCTGCACTGAAATCTTCCCTTCCTTTCCAGCTTGATTTGCAGCTGGATGTGTGCCTCTTTCGCCCCCACACCCAACAGCTTGTCCTGCACCACAATGCCCGAAAATCCCTGTTGCGTTGCTACTCCTAGAATTCGCTCCTAAAATCCATGTTTTTGGTACTATAAATGGAAGCAGATTGGGAAACCATATGCAACGCCTAAGATGAAGTTACGAGTAATCTTTAAATGCAACGTCTTTGAAACTGCAAGCATAAAGCTTCCAAGGACAGGAAATGGTTTTGTAAAGCATCATTTCTAAAGCTGGAGAAAGATGGTTAAGGCAGAGCATCAGTATACCTTAATCTTCTGAGATAACCACAGACCAACATCTTGGAGTAGCTTGTTTCCTGAAGCATCCTGTTTGTTCATGGAAAGTATGCTTTCAGGAAGAAGCTCCTGTCCTGCCCCTTCAGCTATTACTATAACCATATGCCCGTTCTCTTTTAGCCTTTTCTTAATGTATTCAAATAGTCCTCCAGCCCCATCAAGATAGAAGGGTGATTTTGGAAGCAAACAACACAGTCCACATCTCTACTGGCAAGAGTGGCGTACACTGCTAAAAATCCTGTTTTTGAATTTTTCGTTCAATTCAGATAGCAAAACTTGGGGGTGCTAGTGAATATATCTCGTCGAGAATTAGTTGGTTATATATAATATTAATTTTTTTTATGTATTAATAAATACTTTTTTATCTTTAATATTTATTTATATTTGATTAATAAATTTAGAGTAAAGATAAAGTTCACGAGATAAAAATACTTTGTAAGATTAAAAGATTCTTATTGTATCAAAACATTATTTTTAAATATTCCTGGTCAATGTTTTATTAAGATTAAATATTAATTAGAGTTGTTGAAACCAATACATATTATATTCCTTCATTTATGAAAGAAAACAACTATTTTTATAAACTGAGGTATGAGGGATACCTGGAACTAATATGCAAGTGCTTAACAGATGACATGTACACTAAACTGACCCGCAAGAAAATCTATATGGAGAGATCACCTATATCTATGGAAATGTTTTTGTGATAGTTGTGTAAATGATCTTTAGACTTCAGAACACTAAGTTATTTTATATAAGGAGTGTTATGCTTTGATCTTGTATATGCGTTGTCATAATCAAGGGCAACAAACAGACATATATTGAATATAACATAAACTATATGAAGATATTTAAGTAATTATGAGATGATTCATTATCCTAGATGAATTAAGAAAAATATTTCATCTGTTCTCAAATAGTATTGATTGTAAAATATAAGTTTAATTTATTGAATACTTCAAAAATTATTGCTAAAGATCCTCTTGCTTGCATGCAAAGTAGAAATACCTCGAAAATCACCGAATACCCTTTCTGAGTTCCATCTCCTCCAATTATGCAAACCTGAGATGCATTTACAAGTTATCATATTCTTATAAACCAGGGCATATATAGACCACCGCATGTTACAATACATGCGTGCACTTCATCCGAGTCAAAATACACCTGAGAAACAATATCCAATAAAATGCAAAAGCAAGAAATTAGGGACAGAGAAAGAGAGAATTCAAGCCTTTTGACGAGGTCCCTCTAGGACTATATATCCCTGTGCACAACAATCTGAAAGCATTGAGGAGAAAATACGCAAATCAGAATTGCATCAGTTTGTTTGTGTATAATCACAAAGTAGAAGTACATTATTTAGATAATGAAACGGAAGAAAAGTTGAAAATATGTACATAGATGAGATAGTGATGATAGTTTACCTTCTGGGCTTCAGTATCATCCACATTAACGAAACACTGCCTGGCAAAACAGAAGGTCGTTTAATGATTTAATCAAGTTTATGCAAATCTAAGTTAGAGAAAAAGAAGAAAGAAAAAGCCTTACTTAACAACTGAATGTGAAGGATAGTGGATTAATTGGGATATGTCTGCATTAAACCATGAAAAATGAAGACCACATGCCAATTAATTGTATGAGAGATTCTTATATATTAATTTTTAACCATTTTAATAAACAACAAATAAGCATCTTCAAATCCGTGTTGCTTACCAGTATCCATATGTGGCATGCGTGTGTGTGAGGGAGTGTGTGTTAGACAGCATATCCATCCACTTTTAACTCTTTTTTTCATATTTTCTCAAGGAAAATAATAGCTTTACACGAATATATATATATATTGGATAAAGTACACAAAAGTGTTATTGTTTTTCCACTTACGAGAACATAAAAATTAAAGTCAAAATAAATTAATGGCATGCTTAAGATACAATTGAGAAGGAAATTTACTTAATTTAAAATTAATGAAAGCTGGTGGGAAGATCCTCTTATTATTATTATTATTATTATAAAAAGGGTTTTTAATTATAGAAAACACTAAAAAGTGTGGCTAAAACACTATGCAAACATCACTATTTATCCTCTTATATTTTGTTGTAGATTTACTGTTTAAAATTTTTGGTTTTTTCTCATTTTGGTCCTCAAATATTCTTTTTTTTGCATGATTGCATTCTTTTTGAACCAAATTAAAGGACAATTAAATTAAATTTGTTGACCGAGAACAATTAAAAAAACAGAGGAACAAAGTGAAAAAAAAGCCACAAATAGGAGAAGCTTTCGAAGTTATCACCAAAAGTTCACTTTAGCTCTCAAATTTTATAAATTATACCATCTGGTCTCTTAATAGTTTTACAATTCAATTTTGGTATAAAATTTTATCTTTGTTATTTTTTAGTTCCTGGTTTGTGAGAGGAGAGAGAATACTAGATTTTGGCAGTAGAGAGAGAAAATCAATGTTGACACCGATTCTAGAAACTAAAATGGTTAATTTTTGTATCAAAAAGTTTCATTTAATAAGAAAAGTTCCACTTAGGTGTTTGTTTACCTTGAAATTGCCTAAAATTCCAAATTTAAGCTCAGAAAGATTTTTGATTTTGGGTTTTTTGTGTTGATTTTGGTTTTTTAAGGCTATCTATGAGTTTATCAAGGTGTTTAGGCTATTTTCTTGGTATTTTGGATAAAAAATAAGTTGAAAAATAGGTTTTCGGTTTAAAAAAATGGCTGGAATTTAGGAAATACTAGACTATCATTTGTCTGGATAATTGTTTTTCAAAAGTTTTTGGGGTGGATGACATGTTTGCCCCAATTATATCTTTTTTTCTTAAAAAAATTAAGGCTAGTGCATGGATACTTTCTAATTGAGCCGGGCCTTGGCCTCATAATTGTTTTTTGTAATTTTGATTTTTTTTTTTAAAAAAATCACACTTCTTTTATACATGTTTTTTTTTTAAGAATTAAATAGAAATGTAGATAAATAAATAAGTAAAGAAGAATATGATTGAAAGAAATAAGTCAATGATGAGGTATTGAGGTTTGGTATTAAAGTGGGTCGAGATGGGATTTCTGGAGAAAAAATAAGCATTTAGTATGTTAGAGACATTAATATAATTAACCTAAAATAGACTAAATAAGAAGAATGGCTTTATAAGGAAACCATTAAAAGTGGATGACCAACACCTCTAGAAAGAGGGAGAAGAAAATTGCTAATCCTACCTATTTTTCAATAAAAATTCATAAAAATACTTATAAATTTAGATTGTTGATGAGAGTTTAGAATGATCTAAAGGTGGTACTCGTTTTGTAAACTCCCAGTCAAAAATATTTGAACTATTAAAATTTTAACTTGGAGATAAAATGGGTTAAATTGAATTTAGAAAATTAATTTAAATGGATAAAGGTGAAATTAAATGAAGTGGAATTGATGGCAGGTATTAAATTGTTAAAGGAAAATCAATTAAGAAAAAATGGGGACAAAAAGAAAATATGAAAGATTATAGAGCCAAAGTGTAAATAACAAAAAATTAAAATTATAAATGTCTTCCTTCTTTCCTTTGTGGCAGGCAACTATGTTTAAATAGAAGTGAAGGGTTTGTGGCCTACAACTAGGTTTAAAGAAAGGGGGGAGGGTTTTTGAAATTTCTCTTCTCAATTCTTGACAAAATCACATACAAAATATTATTTTGGAGGGATTACAAGGGTATTGGAGGATTAAAAGAGAAAAATTAAGTGTTTAAAAGGGGTTTTAACAAACTAAAAGTGAGGGTTTTGAAGAGATCTGAAGGAGAAGAAGAAAGATGAAGGGAGCTAGGGTTATTTTGCATTTTACATGTGAATTATCATCTAAGGTAACAAAATCATCTTAAGTGATCAATTTGATTTATTTTGTGATAATTTTATGGGATAATTAAAGAGAAAATAAAAATTAAATCCTTTTTATGGGATAATTTTAGCATAGAAGGGGATAAAGGGAGTGGTGTAGGAAAAAATCTACTGGTTACGATTTGAAAACCATTTTATTACTAGGTTAGGGGCATTAGATATGTAAGCCTAATGAATTCGATTAAGAATTGATGTTTAAATCATGAATTTTGTGTTAGAGTTTGTAATAGAAATTTAGGGGAAATGCAAATGGATGGGGAATTGAACCAATTGGGTGAGGTTAGCTTGTGATAGGTGTTAAATCATGAAAAACAAATATCATGGTGTCTCTAACGGCATATAGGGACGACCAAGAGGAACAAGTTAGAATGCAATGAAATTGTGCTTAAGAAAATTGTGAGAGATTAATACATAAGGTTATGTGGAAAATAAATTTTGAATGAGTTTAGTTATTATATAAAATGAGTAAAATTTGCATATGGTAGTGAATTGGAATGTTAAGGAAGGTTACTGCATTTAGAGGTAAAGATTATTGTGTAGTGTTTGATTTCTCATGAAAGGGAAAATTTTGATTAAAAGTCTTAAGAATAAATCATGGTATAAAAGAGGTTGTAGTGCCAGCTAAAAAGGAAATAAATTGGAAGTGGATGTGATTATGATCATGGTTGTGGAATGCAATATATATGTGAATTGATATGAAGCATATGTTTTTCTTGAAATAGTTTTGACTATTTTAAATAAAATATGAGTTGGATTTATTGGTTCTTAGAAGGTTGAAATTAGTGATATTATATCACATATGAAAGATCAAAGCTTGTCTGAATGATGAGAAGATGAATAGAAATGCTTAGTTGATTGTAAAATCTACAGAAAAAAATTGAATAGTTTTGTCACCTAATTTCCATAGGAGATTAGGGCGTGAAAATAATAAAATTTAGAATAAGTTTATCATAAAATTTATAGCCAGGGATGTTATCTTTTGAACGGGATTGACTTTGCATAAATTGAAGTTATAAAACTTCAGATATAAGTTAAAATTTGGGGGGAGGTTGAACAAGAACCATATTAGATAGTTTTACGTGTTGTAATAAAAAATGATTTTAGGTGTATTAATAGAAGAACTAAATTTTAGCTCCTTCATTAAAGCTGCAGCTTTATGTCTTAGTTTTCCATAGAAACAAGCCACACCCAAATCTGAATTCTACAACTTTAGATATAGTTGAAATAGTAACCAGTGCTCATGCAAATTAAATTAAAAATGGTAGAGTAACTATCATTAACGTATGTGACATGAGTATCAATATGGAAATGATATGTTTAGACTAGCCAACCTTTATGAGGCTAGTAACATCCATGTTGGAAGACTATAATTAATTATTTAGACTAGCCGACATTGACAAGGCTAGTGACATCCATGTTTGGATGACTGAGATTAAATGTTTAAACTAGATGACCTTGATGGGGCTACTGACATCCATGTTTGGATGACCAAGATTAAATGTTTAGACTAGTTGACCTTAATAGAGCTAGTGACATTTATGATTAAATTGTCGAGATAATGTTGTTTCAACTACTTCTTGAAAGATGTCGATAACTGTGACTTGTTTGATTATTTAGTAAGTTTGTAATCGTTATAAGAGTAAAATATATACCTAAAATGATGTGTATAAATTGAAATATGAAAATGAACTAAAATTGTTTAAAGAAATGAATTTATAGGTAAATTAGATACGTATGAGATTAATTATTAAATCTTTTTCGTGCATTCTAATGAATTGTATAAATTGTAACTCGTTGATAGATACATCTAATCCTAGAGTGGATCATTAGATTTATGTAGCTATTTCTCTTTTGTATTAGGTTTTAACTATGTAATTCATAGGCAAACTTTACTGTGTATTTAAATGTTGTTAACTTTTTTTAGAATTATGTAACTAAGCATAATATAGATGTTTATGAAACTAATGAATTTTAATGCATTAAATTATCTTAGTGAACCTATATATTAATGTATTTGATGATATATATAAAGTTTGTTATATTTGTACAATATGGAATTGTTTTTTTTTTTTTTTAATTATGTGGTTGTGAATGAGTTTGAGGAAATATCTAGGATGGTTGGACCATGATTATAGCATTGTTTTGGGATGTATAGAAGTGTGTCGATAACTATATAATTCGTAGGCAAACTTTAGTCAATCTAAATTTCTATCTAAATTTTAATAGAGTTTCCTCTGTATTTGGACCTTTTTTTTTTCTTATTCATAAGCTATAATTGGAATTGTTACATATCCTATTTTCAAGAATTGGTGTTTGTAAATGGAGGTTTGAAAATGTAGGAAGAGATAAAGAAAGAACTAGAGAAATTGAACTTTTCTTCTCATTTTAGATCTTTAAAACTTCTAATTTAAAGGTGAGACATCTTATTACAAGGTGTTAAATTGTGTATGTAATTGTCATGGGGATGTGCTTTTAAACCTAATTGTGTTGAATTGATATTGAATCATATATATATATATATATGTAGGTTCAACCAAATGGGTGTTTGATGGGAAGGAATTTTTCTTGATTGACATGTGTAAAATTGTATAATTTAGGAATGGCTAATGAAAGATTTTGATGATTTGATTGTATAGAAATTTGGTTTCTTTTAGGCATGTTCGACCAAATTGGCCATAAAAAGGGAGAAAATTATGTATGTAATTGTCACGGGGATGTGTTTTTAAACCTAATTGCTTTGAGTTGATATTGAATCATAATAAGGAAATGAAACTTGAATACAAACACAAATGAGAAATAATCAAATGGTATTACTTGGGGATCTAGTTATGGGTTCAAAGATTTTGGAAAGTAATGATGATGAAATTATCTTGTGTTGATATGAGATATTATTGCAATCAGACCACAGTCTAGAGCAGGAGTCGAGACATCATGTACAACAGGTACGTGTCTAACACCTATCTTTAGTTAGTTAATGCACTAGTAGAATTGTAAAATTTATTTCTAAATGTCTTTCTAAAGTGGCAATGAAAAATAAATAAATTGGTGGATAAAAAAAAGAAAAAGAAAAATTGACATTTGATTAGTTGTTCCCGATATGGAAGACTAATGATACCAATAAGAATCATTAGTATCGACATTTACTTGTGATTTGATTAGTCGTTCTCGTATGAGAGACTAATGATGCCAATATGATTCATTAGTATTGGCAAGAACATAAAAAGAATTCATGGAAATAAACTTGATTAATCATTCCCATAAAATAGTGAAAGCTAATGATGTCAATATGAATACATTAGCATCGACACGTGCTTAAAAATTTGATTTAGCTATCCATTGGAATGGAAACTAATGAAACCAAGTGGATTAGTATCGACATACTCTTAGTTAATTGTGCTTGAGGTAATGATTAATAATATCAATTTGAAAGTGATATCAGCATGTATAATTGACTCGGGTTATAGATGACTAATGATATTATGATGTTAATGTGGATAACCGAAGTAAGAAAAATCATGAAATGATAATGGAATTTAATTGTATTCTATGATGTAACAATTGTTATTATTTATTCCATTGGTTGATGTTTTATATGTTGCATTTTTCAGGGTTGTCGCACTCACGCCAAGAATAGATTTACGTTATTTCTTTTGCTTATATAAATTAGGTATATCATGTTCATTTTGGATTGTAATATATTTTGTTTTAATGCATGCAAACTTAAAACTCTTATCTTTTGTTTGTAGAGACATGAAATTAAGTGTCCATTTTTATTTATGTATGCTAAATTCTTATATAAACTCATAAGCCTTGTAATTAACATGTTATATAATTAATCAGATGTTATATTGAGCTGAAATGAAATTATTGTTACAATGATAATGTGAGATAAAGTTCAGGATGATTGGACTATGATTTTTGATGTGAATTATGATTCTACTTCAACTAGTTGACCGATTGGGTTCTCCAATTGATCTAGTCGACCGCTTGATGAAATGAACAATTAAAAAATGATCACTGTCTCAATTAGTTAATCGTTTGATTTTTCAATAAAAGAAATCTGAGAACTATTGGAGAAACCAGTTGGCCAAATTGTTGGATCCATTTAATGCAATCAACCAATTAAACTCACAATAAGCTATCATAATAAATAAATAAATAATTTCAATTTCTCCATAATTGAGAATGTGTTTTGTCCTAGAAATTTTGGGATTTTTACATTTTGAATCTTTTAATTAAGCACAATTAAACAACATGATAATGTGTGATAGATTCAAAATACAATGGATGTAAATGAAGGTTTTTTAAGAGATGGAAAGAAAGAGTATGCCAAATTATGGAGGGAAATAGTATATTAAGAGAGAGAAAGAGAGAGTTTTTAATGATATTTTTTAATTAATTAGTGATATGATACCGATTTTAGAATGACCAAGCTATAATTTAAAAGACTTGACTAGTTACAACTTGAATATTAAGAAATTTCTACAAGGTTCATAGGATGAACATTGTTTTTTAAGATAAAAAATAGTTTATAAATTAAATTTATGGATGAATCCTGGATTTAATTTCATTATTTTTAATTTTTTTTTATTAATAAGATTAATAAAGCCTACATGGAAATCACATATAAATGACCACATTCACAAAGCACGATTCTTTGTAATAGCACTTTGTTTTTCTCTTTTTTTCTCTTTATTTTTATATAATTTCACCCTCGAACAATCTAATTGTTTTTTTTTTATTAATTTTATCTTTCAATATTAAGTTGTTTAAGAATTGAATTTTGAATTGTTTTTCAATTTATTTTATATAGGATTATTCCGGTCTCATGAATTTAGTTTTTTTCTCTTTCAATTTCAACCTTTAATAATGAATTTGGTGGAATTAAGTTACATAAATTTTTTTTATTTGCTTAGCATAAAGCTATCATGATTTTATGTTCTAAATCACGAGTTTAACAGATTAACTCAGGTAGGCTCGGGTCATTTGTTTATTTTTTTTAATTTCATCATTTAATATTAGGTTGGTTAGGAATTAAGCTATGAAATTATTTTTTATTTGCTTTCTATGAGGTTATCTTGGTCTCATAACCCAAGTCATGAGTTTGGTAGGTTAACCCGGGTTGACTTAAGTAATTTTTTTATCCATTTTTTTAATTGAATGTTTTGTTTTAAATTTCATCTTTTAACAATGGGTTGATTTGAAATTTAAATTTATAATTTCTTTTGATTTATGTTTTATGATGATCTTGGTTGTAGATTTGACATATTAACTCACTAGGTCAATTCAATATATCATCATCTTAATATCTTTTATTATCTCAATGTTTAAAAGTAATATTGTTTAATATATATCAAATTTGAAGTTCATAATTAATGGTTTTATTAAAATACATTAATAATACCTGAATAATTTTTTTATCTTCAATTTTTTTTATTTGACCCGCAATATATTACTGGGGTAGTAAGATCTCCTAAATTTTATTAGCTCATATAGTTATATGGACTTTTGATTTTTACCTTAAAAAAGGAGCAAATTACAATTACCTCTTCAATTATCATAAAATTATAGAAATTATCGTCTAAAAATTTGAAGATACAGAAAAAATCCTTTTCATTTTTTTTTAAATATTTCGAACCCCTCCTTTTGTTTTCGAAATGTTTAATTATTATTAAAAAAATTATATAAATATATAAGAAATGGGCATGATTTTTGAAATAGATGAACAATATTAAATTTAATAGTGAATTTTGATCAATTTTAATTTTATTTTATTTAAAACTTTTTATCACCTCTTGAGACATCACAAGATTATAGAAATTATGTCTAAAAATTTAAAGATATGAAAAAAACCCTCATAATGTTTAAAAAATATTTCAAACCCCCTCCCTTTTGCTCTAAATGTCCTTAGTTATTATTAAAAAGATTAGAGAATATTAGAGAAAGATATAAGAAAATGGGCATGGTTTTTTAATAGATGAAAAATATTTAATTTTGATCAATAAATTTAATTTTATCTCATATTTTATTCTTTCTAATTTATCAATAATTTAATTTAACTATACTTATACTAGTAATTAAGAACATATTGGGTACAAAATAGGTCAAAGTAACCCTCCTTTGCATCATTTATAGGTTGAATTACCTCTCCTCCCACTTTTTTTAAGTACAACGTTAAAATAAATATATAATTTCGCATTTAAAATTTTATTTAATAACACATAAAAGAAATAGAACTTTTTTACGGAAAGAAAAACCAAAATAGAAATTTATTTTTCAAAATTGAGGAATTTTCTCAAAAACCTAGATTCTGCCATGTCCAGGAAGTCTAAACTGGACTTGTACTTGGGCCCATAATAATACGGTCTTCTTCACAACATAAATATGGGCCTTAACGTTGAGTTGGCAATTAAAAAATGAAAAAAAACACACACAGATTATAAAGGCTCCATCCTCTCATACAAGATCAACGAAACCTTAAAACAAACAAACCTCCTCTAGGGTTTCACAGTAAAAATTGTCAGGTTATCAAACCATGCACAGGTCTGCAATTTCACGCCTTAGAGCTCTCAAGGTCAGTTGTTTGAAACCCAATGCAACCTAATTTCTTTTTTGTTCTCGAGAAAATTCTTCAAGATTGAATATCTGTCGCTCTCTCTCTCTGTTTTTTTTAAGACAAAAATGAGGCTAAAGTGAATGCTTGACTTGATTAATTACATCGATTATCAGTTGAAGTGCAAACTCTCTCCTAAAATCCTTTGCTAAACAAATCGAACCCATAATGTTTTTTCAAGTTAGATTACTGGTTTCTGTATAGTTTAGCCTAATTAGACTCCATTTTTTTTTTGCCTTGAATGTGGAAAAAGTCGATTATAGGATAGAGCTTTTATGATAATGTGACGGGTAGCTCGGATGATATTTTTGTAGTTTTCTTGAGTAGATTAACTTTGCATCCTGCAAATACAATTGGGAGTTTGTGGCTTAATTAGTGGGCTATTGGTATTTTTATATTCTTTCTTTTCTTTACCTAATGCAGTTGATATGGTTGATTTGACTAAAACGTGACACTGTCTTCCTTTTTAATGGTATTTGCATGAATAGGGTTGTGCTGGCAATTTGGGAACCACCCGGTATGCTACTTCAACTGCAGTAGCTTCTAGGCCATCCTCACCTGGCTTCTTTAGCTGGCTGACTGGAGAACAGGCTAGCTCTTTTCCTCCCTTGGAAGTACCGCTTGCCGGTGTTGCCTTCCCACCTTCATTGCCTGATTACGTTCAACCAGGAAAGGTTGAATCAAAAGTTCTGGAAAATGGTTTGATGATAGTCTCGGAAGCATCATCGGTATGCTCCTATTGTTTTTAACCATTCTTTGCTTTATTTTACTGTACTCCGAGTTTCCTTTATGAGTGAGTTATAATTATTAGTTTCATTTGTTTTGTAATCTTAAGAAGCTTATTTGGTTGGTTTATTAGAATCCTGCAGCCTCAGTAGGATTATATCTTGATTGTGGTTCTGTCTATGAGACCCCCATTTCATGTGGAGCCACCCATTTGCTTGAAAGGATGGCATTCAAGAGTACTAGAAACAGGAGTCATTTGCGCATTGTCAGGGAAGTTGAGGCAATCGGGGGTAATGTAGCAGCTTCAGCATCTAGAGAACAGATGGGGTACACTTTTGATGCTCTTAAGACATATGCTCCTGAGATGATAGAGCTGCTTATTGATTGTGTAAGGAATCCTGTCTTCTTGGATTGGGAAGTTAATGACGAGGTAATCATCTTAGATCTTGCCTTTTTTTCCCATTCTGATCTAGTTAAAATGTGATTGCCAATGTTGTTGTTCATAATTCTCCAATGGTCCTTAGTAGGTTCCTTTCTGTTATTTATATATTGTCTTAGGTTTTGATGGATCTGTGTCCTTGGATGCTTTAATCCTAGATGATGCATCTCCATAGCTGTATATTTGATTTATTTTATATTTTTACTATAATGTGCATGATATCATCCACTAAATTACATGCATCCACCATTCCACCCTGCAGGTGAGGCAAACATATTTATTTCTAAACATTGAATTTTTATTTCTAAATCTCAATGTATTTTTATATATATTAAAAAAGTTGTACTACCAAGTGACAAGTTGACTACTTCTTTTTAAATCGTTTCTGGGCGCTCTGTTGTAGACCATGCTTTCTGCATTTGTAAACTCTTATCTATGTTTGCACTGCTCCACAAATTTTCTTTATGTCTCGTTTGTATTTCACTTGCGCTGTTGAAGAATGATGGACATTTCTTAGGACATTCTGTAGTTTCTGTGTCTGATACATTTAGTTCATGTTTGTGGGCCACACTTGAGTGTTGCTCTCTGTCGATTTTCAACCATAACTGATGCCTGCATTATACCTGCCCACACTTACTCATCCTTGTTAGATTCTGCACCAAATGTCTTGATTTTATTAATAGTCCAATGTTTTGTCTGTACAGCTGAAAAAGATGAAAGTTGAAATTGCAGAGCTCTCTAAAAATCCCGAAGGCTTACTGCTGGAGGCTATCCATTCTGCTGGTTTTCTTGGTCCATTGGCGAATCCTCTCTTGGCTCCAGAATCATCACTAGACAGACTGAATGGTGACATTTTAGAGGAATTTGTGGCTGTAAGACCATGGAACTTTATGAATACTGAACATTTGTTAATATGCTATGCACCGCACCCTTTTACATTCATTAAACTTTTTGCTCTCCTCTCTGTCTATTCTTTTACTTATTGATTTCTGATTTGGAATTTCAGAAGCATTACACAGCTCCTAGGATGGTCCTTGCTGCATCCGGTGTTGAATTTGAGGAGCTCATCTCTGTTGCGGAGCCACTGCTTTCTGACCTCCCACGGATTCCATGCACTGATGAGTCAAAATCTTTGTATGTTGGAGGGGATTATCGCAAACAAGCTGCTTCACAGGTCTATATTATTTAGCACCCATTGATTATCTTTTACCTTCTCTATTTTTTTCCATCATTAATATAATTTATATTTTATTTATCCAAATTTTCTTTTAATGGTACTTACATGTGTGACTTCTTATGAGGCCAGTTGGCACATGTTGCTCTAGCTTTTGAAGCCAGTGGGGGATGGCATAAAGAGAAAGATGCTATAATGCTGACTGTTCTTCAGGTTCTGCGTGTTGACTTTGCTCTCTTAGTTTGTGCATGGAATTGTCTTTCTTCATGTTGCCTTATACATCTATCTTTAGCGTATCGGTTTTGCATTTCATTAGAACAAATGTAGTGTATAACAGTCATAATACTCTTTACAGATGCTTCTGGGAGGAGGTGGCTCATTCTCTGCAGGGGGGCCTGGAAAAGGGATGCACTCACGACTTTGTAAGTTGCATATTTGCTCCTCTCTATTGTTACTATAGCCTAATTACTTGCTTTTGTACCATTTAGCTCTCTGACTTCTGTGTAATTTTGCCAGTTCCTGCATATTATACCAAAATGTTAGTTCATGCTTGCTTTTTTTTTTAATGCATTTGAACACAGATCTCCGTGTCTTGAGCAAGTATCCAGAACTCCAATCTTTCTCTGCATTCAACAGCATCTTCAATAAAACTGGATTGTTCGGCATCTATGCTAGCTGTGTAAGACCAATGGCATATGTAATTTTGTGTTTAAATTTTTCCTGATGAACTATGCTGTTCTTGTTTTTTTTTATTTTTTTGGAAACACTTGTGTGAGTTTTGTGCACATCCTTGCTTGTGTGCGCCGTTTTACTTGAGATCCTTTTGTTGCCTAACTTTGATGTTGGTAACAATACTTGTCTGGCTTTTCTGTTCATGATGTGCATGCTATCATACATAGCCCTTGAGTGACATAATGCATACTGTCAGTATATATTTAAATTTTTTTGCGTTTCAAAAGCATTTTTGAAAAAAAATAATTTTTTTTATTTTTTTCTTTGCTTCAATTTTTCTTCTTATGATGTTTTCAGATTGTTTTGATGTGTTGATGTCAAAAATAAATTTTAAAAAATGAAAAAAAATATTATTTCGATGTATTTCCAAGCGAAAAGCACTTTGAAAAGCAACCGTTACCACAATACCAAACGGGCTCACAGTTAATTGCTTATAAATTAGTTGGGTGGGGATAACCTTGCATAAGTTTACAATATATATATATATGGATGCTGTTGATGGTACTCAAAGCTTGACGTCTTTCATTGAGTTCAGGGCCCGAACTTTGTGCATAAAGCAGTTGATTTAGCAGTGGCGGAACTAATTGCTATTGCTACACCTGGACAAGGTTTCCCTTTTGCACCTCATTTTGTGTATTGTACAGGCTACTTATGCCTCTGCAGCGTTCTTGATAGAGCCCCCCCCCCCCCCCTCTTCACTTCTTTATGTTGCAGTTACCCAGGAACAGCTTAATCGTGCTAAAGAGTCCACAAAATCTGCAGTTCTGTTTAATCTTGAATCTAGGGTACTCTCTCCCTCTCTCTCTCCCTCTCTCTAGGCCTTTGTGTTTGCTATGTCTAGGGCCTCTTGGCCATTGCACTTCACTGTACCCTCTCAATACCTCTGTTCTTGTTTGTTTTGTAGTTTCTTTTTGTTTATTATGGTTATGATTGTGCTTGGCACAGATGATTGTAGCTGAAGATATTGGGAGACAGTTTTTGACTTATGGAGAAAGGTATTGGAAGAGCATTATGCACCCTTATTCTCAATCTACAATTCTGTGATAAGAGTTTGTCAGCTTCTTTTTTTGGTATTCTTGCATCTTTATACTGGTGTTGTATGCATGTAAACAAGCATGCCTTTCAGAATATGCCCACACTATTAGGTTCCCTCTCATTGTAGTTATCTTCTGGAGAGTGAAGAATTTGTCCCAAAATTTGTAGCGGTTCGGCAATCAAAGCATCGGGTTTCTTTTTTGAATCAGTGTGTTCCATAATTCTGATTAAAGTTCAACAATTATTTTCAGAAACTCATTTCTTTGACGGAGAAGAGGGGGATGTTGCAGGGCAAAGCCTTACCCCTATATAACTAGATTTCAGAATTTCTTGTGGATTATTTTGTTATTGACAGTAAAGAAAGGCTTCTTGAAGTGGGGGACAAGAAGTATTTGAAAATATTCTGTTCTTATATTATTTTTTGCATAAAGTGTCTGCTCCAGATTCAAACTTGTGCTTTGTGTTTGAAGATTGCGCACCAGCAAGGGCTCCTAGAATTTAGAACAGTGGATTTTACCTTTGGAAAAATGCACCCTTTTAATTTGCTGTTAATTTTGCCTAAGGAAACGAATTTAAACCTCATTTTGGTGATATGACTATTTCTCATCTTCTCAGGAAGCCTGTGGAACACTTTCTGAAGGTTGTGGATGAAATCACATTGGATGACATTACTTCCATTGGACGCTCGCTAATTAGGTCACCTCTAACAATGGCATCTTATGGGGATGGTAATGCCTAATTTTCAATTGTGACTGAAAGGAAATGTCTAATTTTCAGCAAGTTATTGGATGTTTCGGTTGGTACTATAATCGCATTGTAACTTTTTTGTTCTTTGGTGGCAGTCCTTAATGTCCCCAGCTATGAAAGCGTTAGCTCCAGGTTCGAACGGAGAGGAAAGTAAGAAGCTGCACTATCGGCCATCATCTTTGGACCAACTGGCCACGTTGGAGCCCTTCTCATTTTGTTTCAATTGTTGAATAAAGGAATTTGGTAAAGAAACTTGTCCATATGAATAGGGAGAAATACAATCCATGGAAAACTATAACCAACAGATTTGTGTAATGACCTGTTCGGAATTTGGATGGATCATGAGTGTTCATGTCCATGATTATTGATCATGGAAAGTTTTGGATATTAGTTTTCTTCTTTTCCCTTAATTTTACTTCAAATGGAAGTGAAGGAAATTGAGCTATGATTTGTTATTTAGATATCCCAAATAAAAACTCACCATCCTGTCTCTTTGTTTGTTCTTGCCTCGACGACTGGTCTGTTGTATTTATTTAATTTAGCACAATTGTACGGGATATGAACAAATTAATTACTGCATCAAATATTTTCTTTTATAGTTCCTCGTGCTAAATTTGTTGCAATACCCTATCGCGTTACTAGGCAATGTCGAATCTGTTCTGATTGTTCTGAACAAACGAATGACTCCGTAATGACAAACTAAATTAACAAAGGAAATTTTGAGTAAGATACTCTTTACTAATTGAAGTTTCTAAAACACAACTATTCTAGTGCTTCTAATGCCCTATGCATTTCTACTTTTCTTCGGAGGGTGTATGAAAGTGATATTGATTGTTTTTTAAAAGTGTTTCATTTACAAATATATTAAAATAATAATTTTTTATTTTTTAAAATTTATTTTTGATACCAACACATCAAAACGACTTGAAAACATTAAATTTTTTATTTTTAATATTCATAATTAATATTCATGAATTTTCTTATAACTAGAGTCTTTTGGCAACCTTAAGGCATTCAAGAATAACAAAAAAATGTCAATTTATAATCAATTAATATTCTTTAAACTCTAATCACTCCTTTAAATACCACTTCAATAAAAGTGTTTGCAATCATTAAAGAAAGATAATTTATGAATATCCATCTCCAATAAAAAGAGACGCCAATACACACAATTCTAAAAAGTTCCACCTCTTTCATAAAAACATGGGTGACATCAAGTACTGTTATGCTCTTAAAAAAAAGATAAAAAAACATTAATAAGGGTTACCACTAATAGTTTGTCAAAAACAAATAGCAAGGAGAGGGGCCGACACTTCTAATAAGACACTACCCAAAATTAACATGATATAAGGTGGGATTTTGGCAAGAAAGGACCTCAAAAAAAAAAAAAAAAAAACCTTATAGGAAGTAAGAATTACTTGCCTCGCGATTTTTGAATTATAGCATGAGCCTATCGAATTCACTCATGAAGATGGAAAAGTGGTGACCTTTCCTCATAAAAACACCTTGGTAATTACTACCAAACTCTCTAATCATACATTATGTAAGGTGTTGGTAGATTATACAAGCACGATTAACATTCTTTTTTAAAAAGCGATGTCATAAATGGGTATTAACCCCTCTAAATTTACTCTATTTAAGACTTCCTTAATTGTTATACAAGGATAGATGTATGATAGTGAAAGACACTCTAAACATACCAATCGTCATTAGAAATTATTAAAAATATCATATGTTTTAGCAAATTTTTATGGTAATCAAGATTGATTTAACTTATAACATCATTTTTGAAAGACCTCTCCTTTATGAGATAATTAGCACCAAGTATTTGGCTATGAAGTTCCCCGTTGATAAAAGAATGGTGACAGTGAGAGGAAATCAGATAGTTTTTAGGAAATACACCTCTATTTTTCTAAAGGAAAGAATGTTTTATTAATTGAGCAACACTTAAAAAGAGACTCAGGAAGTGTACCAAAACTATTAAATGTTTGTAAAAAGTTAGCCTTTATAAGCAAATAAGTAACTTGAGAAATCAGATGATTTCTAGTAAATGCATCTCCACTTGTCTTAAAAGAAAAAAAAAATTTATTGGTATACCAACAAGGAATCCTCAAAGAGAAACTACAGATGCATACTAAAGCTATAAAATATTTGGAATAAATTGGTCTTCATGTGCAAAGAAGCAACTTGACCACTAGAATTGGGTCCACTTTGGACTCTAGGTAAGAGAAAGCCCTAGCAATGCTTCTTAACATCCAAAAAGAGAATTTTTCCTTCAATGACATGCCAAGAATTAGCTCGGATATAGCCTTTCATTAGTTGAATGCCAGTCCTTTTTTTCCTTTTATTTACCAAAAAAAACCTTCATTAAAGAAATAAAAAAGTCATCTTCTAGAAAATAGACAAGTTATCACATGCCAATTTTATTAGCTAGATGTTATACCTTAATTGGCTTGAGAAAACATAGTCATAATAAAGAAGTCTAACAAAAAAAAAAAAGGAAAATATATATGTAGACTTAACTAATGTCAACAACACCTTCCCTGAAGAAAATTTCTCCCTACCCAAAATAAATAAACTAATGGACTCCATTGTTGGTTTCGTGTTTCTAGGTTCTTTAAACGTGAATTCAGAATATCACTAGATACTCATGCATCCTAACAACAAAGAGAAGAAATTATTTATCATACATAAAGGAATGTTTTATTACCAAATTATACCATTTGGAGTGAAGAATGTTAGGGCTGTATATAAAATATAGTTAATGATGCAAAATTTTCCTTTAGATTGCTAATTTTAGGTTTTGAAGAAAGTCTGCATCTTGACCCAATAGAAACCTTACCTTGGACAACCAAAGTTATCTAAAATTGATTACCCCCACCTTATGCCTAAGACAAGATGCGAACGAGAAATATAAATCACAATGAAGTTGATCAATCATTCGAAAAGTTTGTAAGTTCAATCAAGAACTTAGTATGAGAATCATTCAACCATATAAAGAGAAATAAGCACACAATATGAAAAAAAAAAAATTAGATAAAATTCATCAACCTCAAAATAATATTAACAATTGGTTTATATAGTAAAAAGTTAACCGTGATTTGACATAATGGATCCAAACTTGATAAATAGGTCTTAACACATTAAAAACCTCAAATAACTAAACTAATAAAATAAAACTAACCTAAATAACCCTTAAATGCTTTAGGCCTTATAAAAAACTAAAATAAAATAAATAAAAGCCCAAGTAATTAAAACAAGCCCAAAGTCGAGTTTTGTAATTTGCTAGCAGAATTGAAGCTCAACTTCAAATGAATGATTCTCCCTCGTATTGATAAATTAGAAGGTCTACCATGTCACTAGAAATATATGGATGTCTACTTTCCAATTCAACTAAAATCACATCAAAATTCATTTTGTAACTCCAGTTATGGCCAAAACAGTAGCGAACATCAAAACTGATATATTTGAATCTTATTATTCTAATCTTTATGTAATGTCTAGAAAACCTAAAAGCTCTTCTTGAACATAAATCAAATTAATCAAGGCTTGTTCTTTATTATTTGATATCCGTTTGAAGTCCACCTTAGCTCATTTATCTTGAAGAAGTCCATTAATTGCCTTCTTGAACCTCTTTGCTCTAAGTCTCGTAACTGGACCTAATCAAACCTCTAATGGATCTCTTGGTTTTGAAGCTAAGATTGCATTAGTGAATAAGGTTTCTAGAGCTCAATTACATAGAAACATGGATATTTACGTCGATAATATGCTGGTTAAAGGCATGACTTTCGAGCAGCATCTTTACAACCTCTAATAGATCTTTTATAGTGTGCGCTAGTATAAGATGGAACTAAATCCCATGAAATATGTCTAGAAACCCTAAAAGCTCTTCTTGAAGATAAATCAAATTAATCAAGGCTTGTTCTTTATTATTTGATATTCGTTTGAAGTCCACCTTAGCTCATTTATCTTGAAGAAGTCCATCAATTGCCTTCTTGAACCTCTTTGCTCTAACTCTCATAATTGGACCTAATCAAACCTCTAATAGATCTCTTGGTTTTGAAGCTAAGATTGCATTAGTGAATAAGGTTTCTAGAGCTCAATTATATAGAAACATGGATATTTACATCGATAATATGCTGGTTAAAGGCATGACTTTCGAGCAGCATCTTTACAACCTCTAATAGATCTTTTATAGTTTGTGCTAGTATAGGATGAAACTAAATCCCATGAAATATGCCTTTGCCATTAAAAAAAGTTCATAGGATTTTTTTTTAAATAGTAGACGAATAAAGCTGAATCCTGAAAGGTCCAATTCATCTTTACCATGACTCCTCATATTCAATGAGAGATGGTCAAAGGCTCACATTAAGAGTTGTCACCCTTTAACATATTATTCTTTTACCTTGGAGAACATTGCTTGCCATTCTTTAAAATATTTTAAAAATATCTCCAATTTTGAAGGGACTTTAAAGTACTAAAAAACTTTTTAAGAGCTTAAAACATATATATCCTTTCTAAAACTTATGTCTTAATCTTGGAAGGTAGAATATTTTTGTTTACCTAAAAGTCATGAATTTGGTAGTTAACATGGTGTTGGTTCAAGAGGAAAAGAGAGTTTAATGTTTTGTGTACTATACTAGCAAGATCTATTAGGACTCAAAGACTAGATATTTTAAAATTAAGAAGGCGACCATCATCCTAGTCATGCTTCCAATTACACAAGGTAATCATTTTGGTTGACCATTTCCATTAATAAATTACTTAAGCCATACATGTTAGAGCACATAGTTAAATGAACTATTAAATTAGGAGAATACAACCTATAATATCAATCAAGATTGGTCACAAGGACCATGCCTAGGAAATGTTTATCATAAAATGCTTATTTATAAAGTTATCAATGCCTAAACATCACATAACACTCAATTCCATAATGAGCCCAGTCATATGGAAACTTTACATGGATGAGTCCTTCGATATTCATAAATATGGAGTTGGGATTATATTAATAATCCTTATGGGGAAGGTTTTCAAATATGGACTCCATTTTAAATTCTTTTTCTCCAATAATATGATTGAATATAAAGCCCTCTCGGCTAATCTCAACTTAGTTAAGGATTTTAATGACCACCCCCTCCAAGTGTATAGTGACTTTTATTTATAGTCGGGCAATATAAAGGATAGTTTGAAGTCAAAGAGTCTTCCATGATTAATATCGATAAAGCATACTAGTACATTTAGTCTTAAAGGTGGAAAAAGGAAAGACAATCTTTATCATCAAAGTTTATTGAGAGAAAAAATAGCAAAGTTGATCTCTTTTCAAAGTTGGCTAGTTATAATGTGGTAGAGGTGCCTCATGTTATTTGGATAAACAGTACTTGAAAGACTGAGCATTGAACATAATAGGAACTTGTAGCTACCATCTAAACCATGCTAAAAGTAGAAGACTGAAAAACTCCACTTAAGAAGTACCTATTGATAGAAGAGCTATCTAGGGTTAGAATTGAAATTGTTTGGTTTATGGGATGAGCATTTGGGTATTGTTTCATTAATGGTGCATTGCATAAAAGCTTAGTAATGATTATTTTTTAAAGTGTTTATCCCTTGAAAAGATAAAATATATGTTAAGAAAGATATATGAAGGGGTTTGTAACATTTATGTAATAGCAGGGGCCTTGGTCGCTCAAACTACATGATCAAGATTTTACTGGCTTTATTGTCTAGGATGACATAGACTTGGTGAAAAAATATAATAAATACCAAAGGTTTTCTCTAGTGTCTCATCAACCCTTTAAATATAACCACTATTACCTTGCCTTAGCCTTCTCCTAGTAAAGAATAAATTTCTTAGGTTCATTCCCTAATACATTAGGTAAAAGATAGTTTTTCCTAGTTACGACATAATACTTCACTAAATAGGTAAATGTTGAAGCTTTGTTGAAATAATAACCAACAAAGTTGTCTTATTCTTATAGGAAAAATAACATTTATAGGTTTAGGCTTTATAAGGATATAATTACTGATAATGGTACTCAATTTGATAATAAAAAGATAAGGGAACAATATTAGAGGCTTCATATTAAACACAACTTTTCCTTTATTTCCCATCCTCAAACTAATAAATAAGTAGAACTCATAAACAAAATTCTTTTAAATGGGCTTAACATAAGATAAAATGAGTAAAAAAAGAATGAGTTGAACTCCTTTATGAAATCTTGTTGGTGTTATAGGACTATTTAAAAAACCTTTATGAGATAAACACCTTTTCTCTTTACTTATGGTATCGAGGTAGTAATACATGTGGAGATAGGGTGTCTAATGTAACAACCCCAAAATTTCTAGCAATATATTTTGAAAATTCATGATTTTTTTTTAAAACATTTCAGCAGGGTTTCCCCTAATTTAGCCTATCCCAAGTTATCGACAAAATCAACATTAGTCCCTAATAAACCATTTCAACAATTCAATGTTCTTATTATACTCTAACATATCTCAATTAATAATATTTCACATTCTCTAACATATCAATCCAAAGAATAATCATGTTAACTAAAAAAAGAAAGACAAATTATCTCAACAATTATACACATAATCATAGATTATAAATTTAATGTACCTCCTTCCACCATATTTAATCTTTTAAATATTATTATTAAACAAACAATATTAACTACGTTGCTTTTATATATATATATATATATATATATATATATATATATATATATCACCATTATAATTAGAAAAAATAATTACACATAGAGTACAAGTTTAATTAAGCTAATTCATTTAAGTGCATACAAACACAACAAAATGACCTTCAAAAAGTATACAGGAAGTATTTATTATTATTACTGATTTACATGTTCAAAAGAGAGCTACTAGTAATAAGAGTAATCACTAAGGCTATTAAGATGCGCGATATTGAGATGAACCTGCACAGTAATTTAAAATCACAGTAATTTAAAAGATAATCATGGTCAATTAGAGCATTTAAAAAAAATTACATTTATATATATTATTTACTCACAAAGAAATTTCTAAATTTACAACCCATCTTCTCAGTACTAATTATAGAATCTATAATCTAAAATATAAAATTGTTCATGCTCATTCATAGGACACCAGTCCCATACTAATATAACTGACCACTAGTCACCTATTCACAGGGCACCAGTCCCATACCAGGATAACTGGCCCACCATTCGCCTATTCACAGAGCATCAGTCCATTACTAGGATAACTCATCCATTCACAAGGCACCAATTCCATACCAGGATAACTGGCCCACTATTCGCCCATTCACAGAGCACCAGTCCTTTACCAGGACAACTGGCACACCAGTCGTCCATTCACAGAATAAATTATCACGGGAAAGTTTATCAGCATGGCGCAAGAAATTTCATTGATCGAGGAGATAATTTAAATATTTAGAGTTTAGAAAAATTTTCAAGGTGTTATACACCTACCTGGTGTTTGCGTCTTGCTAGCTGAACCTGTCTGCTGAGTGATTCATTTAGCCTCGCCCACTCCTGCAGGTTCATTTCATTACCAATTAAATTACTACATCAATAATGTCACCTCATTATCAATTTAATTCTATATCAACACATTCAACTTGTTATCAATTTAATTATTTCATCAATAACATCACCACAAAACCATATTAATTATCAAACCAGCAATATCAATTCATTACTAATTTAATTAATTCATCAACAACATTACGACATAACTCATTTAATTATCAATCAACAATATCAATTTATCACCAATATAATTTCTTCATCAATTAATTATCAATCAACAATATCAATTCATCACTAATATAATTTCTTCATTTTCAACATTATCACACAACTCATTTAATTAACCAACAACAACATCAGTTCATCATTAATATAATTTCTTCACCACACAACCCATTTAATTAACCAACAACAATATCAATTTATCACTAATATAACTTCTTTAATTTTACAAATTAAAACATTACCCACTATTATTTCACTTATTTAAACATTAATTCATCACAATTTCATAGATTAACCCAATCAACCTCACAACTCATGCCATAACTATACACTAATACAATTAAATGAAATCTTAATACACTAAATGCATCAATTTAATTAAGAGAAAATGATTTGTTACCTTCTAACCCAAAGAAATAAGAAATGGAAAGCTTGAAATCACCACAAAAATTTCTTTCCTCCTTTCCCCTTTATTTTCCTCTCAATGCCTCCTTTTTAAAAGAAAAATTCCTTGTCCCCCTTTTGAGATTTCCTTGTTCAAACCCTTCCTAATATATCTTAATCACTAGTTCTACCCTTTTTTTTGTGATTTGTTTTGGATGAACCTTAATGATTTTTTTCACTCAATTTCTTCTCCCTCTCAAACCCTCACATGGCCGGCCACATGCTGCTTATATTCCACTCCCCACTTGTTTATATATTTACAAGTTCCCCCCCTTTTCATTTAAGTACTTCCTTGTTTTGTTTTAAAAGCATTTGGCCCAAAAGTTTGACTTATTCAATTTACTCCTTATCCCACATTCACCTTATTAGATAATAATTTCCACTCCATTAACTTCTATATATATATATATATATATATATATATATATATATATATAATTATTTGTCTCTTTTTTTTGTAAATCAAAATACAGGAATTTACCCGGAAGTTACACCTAAGTTTTTAATTGTTGCACTTCTTTTTTGAAAGAAATAAGAGAGAACGCATGGCAAAACAAGATTTAGTACATGAAGCCTGATTATTAGCATATATAAAGAATGAGGCCTTCAAGAACAAAACATATCGGTACTATAATGCCAACGTTAAAAACATGTGATTTAAAATGGAAGACTTGGTATTGAGAAAACTTAAGGCAATATCTTATTTTGGAAAAACAAAAAAAGAGGCAAAACAACCTTGAAATGGGATGGCCTGTTCACAGTTACTAGAGTAATCAAAACTAACACCAATCATCTCCAAGACATAAAAAGAAAAAAAATCTCCCTCACACATAGCATTCAAATCACTTAGAAAAGTATTCGTAGTAAACATATTTTGTACTACTTCATGAATAAAAAGATCTTAAGACTAGTCTCTATTATATTATCTCTATAAAGATTACTTTTATCTCTTGTTATTTATGAAAGTATTTCTATATAAAATCTTTATATCTCCATATTTTAATTAGAAAGTTAAAACACTTGTAAACCAAAGATAATAGAATCCAAACAAATGCATTCCTTATATGGAAAAAATAATATTTAAGAGTCTAATCTAAACAATATTTAATATAAGCAAAACAAACCTTTCAAGTCTAGGGTGAAAAGGTTATACAAATTAAAGAAAACAAGAAACAAGAGATTTTTAGTGTTCATCAAAGCTTTCACCAGCAGTTTGAGTACGCTTTAGGAAAATCTTTCCTAACTCCAGAACAATGGTGGGTTGAAAATTTATGTAAAGTTCATGTTAATATCCTTTGACAAATTATAAAAGTGAAAGTTGTTCATCATATTTATTTGTTGGTCCTTCACGATGATCTTCAAAGTAGGAGTTCTTTGATACATAGCTTGAAATTCTTCGAGATTATCTCATAGAGCCTATATATAAGAAGATTTAAGCATGCATAATCAACATCACTTTGAGCCCTAACTAAGCCATCTTTAATTATTGATTCTCTACTGATGAGTTATAAGTTTTTATCTGATTTAGATTATTTATACTTAAAAAGCTACAATCTTTATTATATGAGAACATCTCTTACAAAGAAAATTTTAGCAAATTGCTTCTAAGTTTTGAAGCCTTTTTTTTCATCTAAACTTGTGTTATGTAAAAGGCCTTCAATGCCTAATAATATTCTCGATCCTTGGACAAAGACTAAGTTGTTTCCTTGCGCTTAGCTTCCATAATATAGAAACTAACCCTACAATTAAAAAACCTATAGAAAGTAGTAGGCACTAAATGACTAAAAAGGTTACTCCCACCTCTTAACTACCCTAAATCTCTCAAAAATTGTGGTGTTCATTAAAATATATCTACAATGTTAGTAAGGTAGCATAATAATGACTTTTAAGACTAAGATTTTGAACTAACCGCAAAGTATGTCCAATAGGTGTTCAGGGCAATAAAGGAGTTATGCTTATTTGTATTTAAAGAGCATTAATTATAGTGGTCTTATTTGAATGAGGGGTTGTCATAAAAGAATATGGGACACTCATTTTCAGGTGCATATCGTTTCTAATAAGTGACCAATCTTACACCAACACTACCAATATCCATCTTGATTTTCTTTTCCTTGGTTTCCTTTTCTCTTGTCACTTTCTGGATATTTCTTTTAGTTTATTTTTTTATATATCCCCTTCTTGGAAATAAATCTCTTATAAACAAATAAACTAAGTCATTCAAAGTTTTTTTTGAAACATCGAAGGTGTTTTCTCACTCAATAGATGGAGTTATGACCATTTGTATTTACACAAACGATATAGAATCAAAAACCAATATAAAATAATGGGAAGAAACATTTAGAAAAGAAAAGTTGTTTGCATACCTTACTCATTATCCTTCAAGGAATATCCCTTAGTTAATAGGATAATGTTATATTAATCAAGACTATATTATAACTTTTTGCTTAGATGTTTTAAGCATCATTTAGGCACCATATAACAGTTGTACCAACCATTTAGAACCCTCTAGCATGTAGCTATTCCCCATACCTCTCATGATCTAATGGAGAAACTAGCTGTGTATTTAATAACAACCTACACTTTTTCTTTTTTACAAAGTCGACTTTATCTTGGAAGATTCCCTTTACATAACTATTAAGTGTCCTTGAAAAGATGTAGAACTAGGCAATTATGTACGATCCCTCAACATACTCCATTAACTTATAACAAATTTCAAACATTTTAAATGATGGATCCTCCCCAAAGGTGTTATATAAATTTTTCAAAGGTCAAAAGAATTAGATAACCATTTAGATAAAATTTCCTTAAACACAAATTATAGCTAAAAAAAACTTTACTAGTGAAACCATGAATGAGCAAACTGTATTTATAACTTAACATGCAATAGAGGGACAATTATCTCTAATCCTCCATCATAAGCACTTTTAATTAGTTTGCTAATCCTCTCATAAGGGAGAGGAAATTTTGTTAAGGAACTTGTTCTTAATATAGAATTGACGTTAATGATATTAGCTATAGTGGCAACACTTACGTACACATCCTCCAATTGATTTACAACCCATATTCTAAATGTTTATTTCAATTTTAGAAAATGGGGTCCAGGTAAACACACCCTCTACTCACCTGATCTCATATGTCTAATTCTCTTACTCTGTTTAACATCGTCTAGCATAAAACCTCTACCATTGGATGGAAACCCCTTTAGCCAAAGGCTTTGTTAAACCAACTCGAAGCCATACAAATACAAGAAAGAAAGTGACAAGAAATATTTCTGATCTTGGTGAGAAATGAGAATTATGAAGGTAAGATGAAGGAAAAGTTAGTAGAAAAAATGTGAGACCAATTATTGTTATCACCATTAACATCCTAGATAGATCACTTATTCTCCATCAACAACCTCCAAGTTGAATTGTACCATTAACATCCTAGATAGATCACTTATTCTCCATCAACAACCTCCAAGTTGAATTGTAAGCCCCAGGATAAAAAAATAAATAATAGAAATTATGGTGTAATAAAATGAAATAAGAAAAAATAAATAGAATAATAGTATAAAAAAAGAGTTAAAAAGATAAAAGAAGAAAAGTTTATGACCGTGTGTGTAAATTGTTCCAGGACTAGAAATACTCTAGCCATTTTGAGAAATAGCTAAACCAATTTAATAAAATGGTCAAATCATTCCATCTTAGATATTGGATCTCTTAAAGCTAACAATTTACAATCAAGAAAGAAAACAAACATTTTCATTTCTTCCTCCTTTATTTCACCTTAAAGGGCTAAAGAATGATGTTTACGAGTGAAAAAAAATAATGCTATAAGAGAAAAGAACACACACACTAGAAATTAAGAAAGATCAAAGAGAGGAAAGATTATCTTAGAGAGAGAAAGTGAAGAAAAGAAAGGAAAGAGGAGGAGGCTTTGGAAAATTTTAACTGGTTGGCATTTAAAATTCAAATTTCAATCAGGTAAGGTTTCTAGAACCCATCTATATTAATTTAAACAAGAATTACTTGATTTCCATCAAAATAATAGCAAGGGTTTTAATGTGAAATTTAGAGGAAAGTTAAATTTCCTTGAAATTAAACTCCTAAGATCATTTTAGATTGAGGAATAAGAACATGTTTGGGAACGCGGTGCAAACCGCGTTCCTAAAAATTAAATTTTGTTTTTGCTAAAATTTAATATGGTTTGTACGTTTTAGATCGTTTTGATGTACTGGTGTCAAAAATGATTTTTAAAAAATAAAAAAACATCATTGGCATGTATTTTGGCACAAAAAGTTATTTGAAAAGCAACTGCTACCACACTGTCAAACACCCTCTTATATAGGTTAGAGAAGCTATAGGTGGTCGGCCATTGATAAAAAGATTTGGTAATGATGTATCCATGATATCTCTTATAATTTGTGTTATTAATAAAATGACTAATGATGGAAGATTATTAATAGTGATGATGATGATAAATTTTTAATGACTTGAGAATTTAATTCAGTTAGAGAAAATTGTTTGAGCAAAGATAAGATTTGATTGTGTTATATGCATAAAATGCTTGTATGAAGATGTGTTTGAAAATTGAAATGGGACATGGAAAATGGATGTTATGGAATGTGTTATGAAGGAAAAGTTTTTAAATTGGAATGTAAAGATGATTTTTGAGTTTACTAATAATGGTGCTAATCAATGGGTTAATTGATTCATATGGGATACTTTGGCGGCTAGACCACTAACTTGAGCCAGAGTGAGGACTTCGAACACAGCAGATAAATGTCTAACACCTATAAAATTGTTAAATTAGGGCATTATTAATATTATTGGAAATTATTTCTTTGTCTTTGGCATTGTTGTGTAAAATAAGTGAATAAATAAATAATGGAGGGAAAGAAAAATTATGGACAAAAAATCATGATTAATTGCTCCTGAATAGAGGCTAATAATATTAAGAGACCCTTGACATCGACATTAATGAATGACAAATTAAAGTATCTAAAAGAATTTTATTAGCTAAGCTAGGTTTGGATAGCTAATGATATTAATGTGTTGTATTGATATTGGCATTTATGTGGAACTTGATTAACTACTCCTGAACGGAGACTAATGAAGTCAAGGGGTTCTTGACATCAGCATTTTCAAATGATGAATTAAGGTACCCATAAGGGTTTGATTAGTTATTTCAGGCTAGGATAACTAATGATATCAATAGATTACATTGATATCAACATTAGTTTTTTAAAATGTCTTTAGTCGATCCCGGATAAAGAAGACTAATTATGCTACTAGGTTAATTAGCATCGGCATAACCTTAAAGATTGAGAGAATGAAAATGAACTTGATTAACTAGTTTCGGTAATTAAAGAAAGAAAATAATATCAAGGGGGTAACTTGATATTGACAAATTGTATTTGTTTAGATATCTAGGAATAATAACAAATCTATACTAGTGATATAATATTAGCATACCCTTGATGAATCCTTCTTGAGATAAAGGGAAATGTTACTCATAAATGATTGATGATGTTGTTTTTTTAGTATTTGATCGATATTGTTTCAATGTAATTGTTGTAACCCATTTTTGGGTCCCCACAAAATATATATAAAAATATATAGCCAAAGGAGGTTAGAAAAATAATAGGAGGCAGAAGCGCTCAGAAAATGGTTGGAAAATTGGTCAATAAGGTTAAAAATACAAGATTGGATTTTTGATAGTATATTCTTGAAGGAGGAGAACCCTGTTGAGAAGGAAAATTTGAAATTTTAGGAGAAAAACCCAAATTTGGATGTTTATGGACTTAATTGGATTTTTAAATGAATTTATAGGAGATTTGATTGGAAGAAAAATTGATTTTTAAGTCAATTTGGGCTTTAATTAGAAGAAATTTAAGTTCTGGGGCCAAAATATATTTTTTAGGAATTTATTAGGTCAAATTAGGGGCCTAATTGCATAAATATTGAAGTTTAAGGGCCAATTGGGGACTTAATTGAGAAAATCCGAAACCAGGGACCAAATTGGAAGAGGCGCGTAAATGGAGGGGCTGGAATTAATTGATTCAGGGGCCTAATTGAAGAAATTGGAAGTTTTTGATCAATTAAGGGCTCAATTGCATAAATCAGAGGCCAAGGACTAAAGTGAAAAACGCGGCCAACAAGAGGGGCGGAGACCGAAATTGGCAGGGATGCAATTGAAGAAAAAAAAAGATGATTAAGGGCTGATTTGGAATTTGGCGCGTTCTGGCGCCACATTCAAATGAAACGGCGCGTTTTCTCCAAAACGACGCCGTTTCATACATTCAAAAAAAAAAAAAAGAGCTGAACAGTGTCGTTTTGAACGACACTGTTCATCTTTCTTCTTCCCCCCGATCACGCAGCGGGGAAGAAGGAAAAATGGATGCTTTAATTTGAATTTTTTCCCTCTCTCGCCTGGAGCCCACCGACCGGACACAATGGCCGACCACCCACCGCGCACCTGCCAGAAAGCCGGGGAGGGGGGTCGAACCTTGGCAGTCGCGCCAATGGCCGCCCAGCCGGCTGCTCCCCATGAGAGCAGTACAAAGCCACGCCCTTGGCTCTATAAATAGGACCCCAAGAACGCTGAAAAGAGGGGGGACGGACGAGGGAGAAAGGAGAAAAAGAAAAAACAGAGGAGAGAGAGGGGAAGAGATAGAACGAAGGAGAGAGAAGGAAAAAAAAAACAGAGAAGAGGAACGGGAAGAGAGGGAGGACCAACCCGAAAACAACAAAAAAAAAGCAAACCGAGAAAACGAAGAGAAAGGGAGGAACGGAGAGAACGAACCAAACCGTCGGAAACAGCCGCAGCGCCGCTTGGAGCCGCCGCCAGTGAGCAGCGACACCGCTACCGGCCTCCACCACAGCACCGCCAGAAACGCAGCAAGCCACCGCCTCCGCGCCAGGTAACTTTTCTTCCCCCTCATTCTCGCGTTTTCTTTTTCTTTTCCTTCTCTGCATGCAGAACGAGTAGCGTTCTGCATGCAGGGGTGGGGGGAAAATAATTCCCCCCCGCCCGTTTGGGCTTGGGCCAGGCGGATCCTGGCCCAGCCCTGTCTTCTGGGCCGGGTCTGGCCCAGAAGAGAAGATTTAGTTTTTTTGGGCCGAGATCGGCCCAACAATTTTGGGCCAAAATCGGCCCAACAATTTTGGGCTGAGTCCGGCCCAGTCGGTTGGGCCGGACCAGCCCAGCCCATTTAATATTATATATTATATATATTATATTTTGTATTTTATATATATATATATATATATATATATATATATATACATGAAAAAATTATAAAAATTCTGCAAAAATTATAAAAATATGTGATTTTATTGTAATTTTATTACTGTATTTTGATTAATATCGGTTGGTATTTTTATACTGTAAAGATACAAAATCCGGTATTAAAATACCCGGTTTTCATCAAAACATCAAAGATTTTCAAAATAAAAAAAATGTCTTTTGCTTTCAAAAATTTTCTAAAAATATCTTTGAAAATATTGTTGATTTTTCTGCATATTTTTTTATCAAAGTGGATTAATATTTGGTTGTATTTTTATACCGTAAGGATACAAACCCAGTATTAAAATACCCGATTTGCGTCAAAACGTACAAAAAATATATATTTAAAAAATATTTTGTTTTAAAATACGGCCTAGTCTCTCCAACATATATATATATATATAAATATTATAACATCATATTTTCACACACAACAAAGGAAATTTCAAAACAATATATGTATTAGCATGCATTTTGGCTTTAATAACCAGTTTATTCAAGCCATGAGAACTAGGCCAATATTTCAAAAATTCTAAAAAATATTTTTGTCTTCTTTTAGTATTTGGGATTACGAATTTATACGTAAAACGTATTCTTGATATTAAAAATATGGGTTTTTTTTACATAGACATTAGAACGGTTAGGTTTTACCCGATAAGATAAGGACCTCCTTATTGAGGAGGACTTTTCTTGAACCATGGACGGACCAACAACTAGGAAACACAACGAGACCTTGAATTTTATCAGACAAATAAACAATGCAGCTTACCTTAGGTAGGGCGTATTTGGGGTGCTAATACCTTCCCTTTACGCAACCAGTCCCCGTGCCTGATCTCTGAGACCAGTTAGGGTTCCTAGTGACCAAAATACTAGGTGGCGACTCCCACACCATTTTTCACTACTAAGAGACAAAGAACTCCTTGTCTCACCATATTTACTAGATATATATCCCCCCATACATTTGAGGGTGGACGATCGCTGCGACGTCGTGCACGTGCGACAGTAATAATTATTATTTATAGTTGATTTATTTATCATAATATTTTTGTTGCACTTTTCAGGGCCATCTTATTTACGTCAGGAGTAGTTGTTATCCTATTCTATTTTTATAATTATAAACTAGGAACAATATGTATAGTTTTGGGATCGACTGTAATTTACTTAATCATGTAATAATAATGTTAAATCTCTACTTTTAATGCATAGATACAAATGAATATCACTGTTATAATATTCTTATGATTTTCTATGCATATGCTTTTATCTTTTTTTTCCTTAGGATGCATAACCACTTGTAAGTATATTCATATGGACATAGGTGAAATAATGAGTACCATTAATGTAGTTTGAGATCCAAGATGATTGGATTAGGAATGAAAAATATGAATAGAAGAGTAGTAGAACACAATCGATAAATTAGACCTCCCGGTATAGGGGAGACTCTGCCAAAATTCTAGCAAATTATATATATAAAAAATATGTGTCATAATAAACATGATTGTGTGTTTGTCTTGATAATTAGGACTTTTATAATTGGTATGAGAGCATCAAGTTGTTATTCTAGGGGCGAGAATGCTGATGTGATTTTGAAATGTATTTCAGGATGGTTCGAACAAGACAAGGAACCATAACCGATTCAACTCTAGTGCAGGAAGGAGAGTCAAGTTTACAGTATGAGTGTAATCAAGAGGAGGATCCATTAGTAGATATTGCCTCACATATACCTGCAGCATTTGTACACTCCAAGAGGGGGCGTTAGAATGATTATGTCTCTCACCATGCGAATGTATCATTGTTTGGGGCAGCTAATAGATATGGACAAGCTCATAAGCCCTCACCGATGGCGCTGGTTGTCATGTCTAATCCTTATTTAGACCCTACCTTATTAAAGCAGTTAGTTAAGGTGATGGTAGCAGGGATGGCTGAAGTATCTAGTACAACTCCTAGAATGGAGAAAGTGACCATTATGGTATATTAGGTAAAGGGCATAAGAGAAATGAGTTGTGTGACATACTCAGAAGAGGAAGATGTTAAGGTCAAATAACAATTCATAGAACATTGGTTGAGGAAGGTGGAGAGGGTAATGAATTAGATTCCTATGCCATAAGAATTACGAGTTAATTGTGTGACTTAGCTATTATGCGAGAGTGCCCATTCTTAGTGGAAGACTATCAAAGTGAGGAGATTAAAGGAGGTGCTAATAAGGAAGGACTTGCAAGAAGAATTTGAAGAGCGATATTATTCACGGCAATATAGAAAGGAAAAAGAACATGAATTCTTGGACTCAAAATAAGGAGATATGACTATCCTGGAGTATAAGAGAAAGTTCCAGGAATTATCCATCTTTGCTTCCGCATATCTCTCTACTGAGCGTGATCAAATAGAGAGATTTCCTAATGGACCTAGGTAGGAATTGAAGATGGTTTTGATAGTTATGCAATTTTAATCGATTCAGGAGTTAATGTGGGCTGCTTAGGGTATGGAGAAGGTGATCCGAGATGAACCGAGACTAGGGCTGGGTTAGGGATAGATAATCGGGTCAAAGAGAAGGGAGTTTGTATTTTCTACTAGTAGGCCTCATCTTTCAAAAAAGGGAGATTTCAGGGGGTAATCTAGGGAGAGCTAGGTAGATTAGTGGTAGAGGATCCGCAGGTGGTCAGGGTTGTTAGCGGGCAAGTACGGTGGTTGGTTCTACATAATAAAAGGGATCCAGTTACCTATTATGTACCAGATGTGGCCAAAAACACCCTAGAGATTGTTCAGTGACACCCGAGAGGTGTTAGATTTGTAGAGGAGAAGAACACCGATGGATGGACTATCAGTACTTAGGGAGGGGTTTTTTTTATTGTGGAGATACAAGCCACAAAAAGAAAGAGTGCCCGTATAAGGCGACAAAGTTAGCATAGGATTAGAGAGCTATTACACATAGTCAACGATAGTCTTTTATGGTTGATCAACCAGTGAGGCCTACTTAGTCATGAGCGAGTGCTAATAGGGGTTGACCTAGGTTTCAGGAGGAGAGGAGTCGGAGTAGGATATATCACATGACCTTGAAGGATGTGAGAGTTGTACCAGACATTGTGACTGGTATGTTACAGTTAGAATTGATATAAGTTTATGCTTTAGTTGATCTTAGAGTTAGTCATTCTTTCATTTCATATCGAATTGAAAATGACTTGCATATGTTGCCTAGTAAAATGAATATGGGGGTAATTATTAGTACATCTCTAGGAGAAAGCATAGACATTGATAATATTTATAAAGGAATAAAGTTATACATTGGAGGGTTAGAAATAAGAGTAGAATTAATGTCTTTAGAGTTATATGACTTTGGTTTGATTTTGGGTATGAACTAGTTAAGTGAACATTGAGCATCTAAGAAGTAGGTGAGAAGAGGGTAGTGTTTAGGGGGGAGAGAAAAATGATACCTAGTTTTGTAATCTCAATCGTGACAACCAAGAAATTGATTAGGAATGGATGTCCAATTTATTTAGCTCATGTGAAAGAGTTGAGAAAGGGTAGCTTAGAGTTGACTATCATTTTTATTGTGAGGGAATTTCAAAATGTGTTTTCGGAGGAACTACCTAGACAACCAACGAGAGAAATTGAAGTAAACTCTCTCAAGGACCACCTTTATAACACAATTTCCTTATAGGATGGCATTTACAAGTTATCAATATGATGCCTATTTGGATGTCTTATTTTACAAGTTAATAGGATGAGTCCCTCCGTGGAAAAATTATTTTACAGAATAGTTACACGATTGTTCATGATAAAGCAATTATTTTTTATGATTATTTTTATGGGTAGAATAGGCAGAGTGTCTGCTACCCCAGTACTTATAATGCAAATACATATGATCCCTATGTGTATATAAATACACAAGGATTTACACCTAAGGATCACTAAGTATATATATATATATATATATATATATATATATAAAACACAACAAATCACAACACATGGCTATAGATATAATCATCTAAATAAAATACTCTTTTGTATTTTTATTTTTTTATACCTTATATTTCTCTATGTACTTTACTAACTTAAATATTAAAGGGTTTTTTTATTCTATAAAGGAGATTTATTTTACAACAATACGTAAATCATAACCCATTGCAACATAAAAAGAAATCCCAAGGCCCATCAAACATTATGAAAAGGCCCATCATAACATAGTTTTTCTTACTAAGTTAGTATCTTTAGTGTAATGATACAAAAAAAATATTATTTCCATTATAAAAAAAACCTTAATTTCTCTAATGCTAAGATATCTTACATTAAACATGAAAGTACTAAACAAGAATACTCTAACCAAGAATTCTCTCTTTCTTGATTTAGGAAGAAAAAACTCATTTTTATAAAGGGTTTATTTATGACTTCTTATCATATATTTTCTTAACTGCTTTAATTATTTTCTTTCGCTTTAGGTTTTTTCTCTATTTGGTTTTAATCATCACCACAACTAAAAGAAAAGTTGATCTCGCTCAATTCATGATGGTGGCTCTTTATGGAGTCTGTTTTGGTGTAACTACAATGTTGCTGATTCTTCTAGTTAAAAGTGATTATGATTCTTGATCCTTAAATCCCAAGTGCTCCTAATCAACATGATTGTTTTCCACCACCCTCAGGCTCAAGCTCTTCTAATATGACTTTTCCATCAGGCTTCTCAGATTTTGGCACATCTTCAGGACCTAGCTAAACTTTTTTACCTCTACTAAAAACCTTGAATTTTGATAGTGGTGCGTCTTTTTATTCCTTTAACCTCAATATAACAATATTAGGCTCCATTAAAATTCTTTTCTATTTGTTTTTATGAGTTTTCTATGAGTTTTATTTTTATTGTTGTTTGGATATAATTCTTTTCTATTTGTTTTGTTAGTATGCTTAATACCTTTTTAAGAAATTAACATTATAATTGCTATCAAATAAACCTTAATTCCTAATCTTGGTAATCATAAACAAAGGATAGTATTTAAATTCTAGTTAAGTGAAATTTAAATTAAGAAATAATTTTTATTAGTTGTTATTATTAATTGTGAGACTCAATATATCGACTCTCTTTATCATTTTACTTTTTGATCATATTGATCATCTTGATTTTTATAATTATTTATGTGCAAAGAATAACCAATTATGTTGAGATTCACAATATAAGATGAACCTAAATTTCTTTAATCTAACATTTTAGGTTAACTTGGTGTTCATCCTTGTGTATAAGCCACTATGATGAGTACAAGCCAGGTCCAAGTGATCCCCAATGCATATCTACCTAATAAGTCATGTAAGAGCCAAGTTTAGTTAGGCACAAATAAATATGGTATGAATTTGCATAATCATTGGTGTAGTATTGGCTAGGATGAGTATAGAGACAATCGTGGATTAACTTTCATGGTTGTTTCCCCTATAGTAAAAGTGAAGAGCTAATTGAACTCTTGGATGAAAAATAGAGGACTTGTGTAGCAGTAAGACATGGCTCCTAGGTTAAAAGTGAAGGACAGGTGCAGGCTCCTGGATGAGTAGGCTTTTATAAGAGTTATGAGCTCTTAATGGTATTGTAGTACTTGATGCTCCCTCGTTAAAGGAGGATTAGTGTTCAAAGTGGAAGAAAGGCTCATATACGAGGGGGAGATTTATCGAGTTCCATATGTAAAGGGAATCCCATATTGAATAGGAATAAGAAGCTTGAAGTTCTTATATACAAGATAAACCTAAAACTCATTAGTCTAGACTTTTAGGTTAAAGTGGTGTCCAACTTTATGTGCAAGCCCTCACACATGAAGGATCTCAAGGAATCTTGTTAGTTCTAATTCACTCATTTTAGCTATAAAAATAATTTAGAATTCTTCTCATTTTATTTAGTTAATTTATTGTATTGATAAGAACTAAAAAATCAAGTTTCATTCAAACAAATCACTTTGAGTAATATTTTTTTACTTATATTATAAGTCAAGAAAAGCAGTAGGAACTATAATGAACAATTTTGTAGTAATGAATATGAGAATATTTACTTTCATAATCTGATTGTTTTGTTTTTTACTTCACAGTAATTTGAGATTTAATCCCATAAGAGATGATAAATTTTCCATCTCTAAATTTAATGGGATGAATTTCATCTTGATAATATCAAATCAGATCAATATCATGAATAGCAAAATCTAAATTCTCACATTGATTCATCATCAAGAATTGAATAACATAACTTATGAAGATAATTTATTCGTACCATATTCAAAAATAGATTTTTGACCCACTTAAAAATTTTCTTATACATTTTTTACTTTGTTGATCATTCTTTCTATTTTATAAAACAATTGATAATCTAGTATATCATGTAAATCTCTTAGAGTTGATCACCTTACAAATTGATAATATGTTATATCGTTATTCAAAAACTTTTAACCGAAATAAAACATGAATAAAAGAAAACTAATGAATTTGAAAGATGTTATAGATTCCGAAAAATATTATTAGAAATCCAAATATATTTTGTGTATGCGGTAGCTGTAGGAGACTAAAAGTATTTAAAAGCTGCAAAATTTTCTTTAAAAATGAGCTTTATTGTATTGAATTACTGATGAAGCACAGGTTTTCTTACGTTTATTTTCGTCCTTTTCAATTTAATTAAAAACATACTTGACTAATAAATTATTCATTAATTACTAAAAAAAGCATAGAATTTAAGCCTACTGTTGTAGATCCCTGACTTAGTCATATGGATAATACTCAAGGGGATAATTTGCAATGTTATGGGTGGACAAAATTAAAAAAAAAATAAGCATGAAAGTGAATGTTGTTTTTTTTTTTCTAGAAAAAAAAAGTACATAGAAGTAGAAAGAAAATTTATCGGAATTCAGAAATAAAAAGAAAGAGCTAAAAAAAGTCAAAAAAACCATAGATTTAATAAACCATAAGTGTCGGTGCAATTGGTAAAGATTTCATGTAATTTAAAGGAGTTTTTGGATTCAAGTCTATAGCTTGTGTGATGGTTTTTGTGAGCCAATAAATATGAAGTTTTTTTTCTGTTTTTTTTTTTTAAAAAACACTCTTAACCAAAGAATTGATATAATTTAACAAATGATGTACCATGATTTATCAATATTTTTAAAATAATTTTTTATTAGCGCAAGTCCATTTTAATGATGGCCCAAGCTTCGGAGGGTCTGGAAATAAGTTTAGGCCAAGGTCACGTGCATAGGCCCAAATGCTAAGCATATGGTCTAGCACCCTTAGGCCTTTCATCTCTTGAGCTCAAGTCGTGCACTTGGACCCAGTGCTAGGCACACGTCATGGCACCTCTTAAGCCCTGTCGTATAATTTGAGCCTAGTTTGTTGAGTCTAGACATGTAGCTTGGACCCAACATGAGATTTTTCTTACTAAATCAAGCTTTTTAGCCTGAATCCTACTCTATCTAAAGCCCTATATGTACAAGAGTCTCACAAAACCTTCTATATTTTTATCTCATTAATACAAGTATAAGGGATATTTGACCCTCATCAATGTTTGTATTAAAGATATTTATCTCTTATTAATGTATATGTAAGAGACATTTATCCCTAATTAATGTTATTATTATGAAATGACTTTCTAGCCACCTCGCACCTTTGGGTCTTGTCGTTCCTTAGGCCCAGGCCACGCACCTGGACCTAAAATCAAACGCATGTCTTGGCACCTCTTGGGTTTTATTGTGTAGTTTGAGCCTATCATGTTGAGTCTAAACCTGTAGCCTAGACCCTATAATTTTTTTTACTGAATCAGGTTATTTATCTTGAATCCTACTTCATTTACAATCTTAGGTGTACAAGAGTCTCTCATGACCTATCATATCCTCATCTCATTAATACAAGTACAAGGGATATTTGTCCCTCATCTATGTTTATGTTAGAGTTATTTATTCTTTATTAATATTGTTATGATTAAATAATTTTGCAGCCCCCTCACTCAAATAAAAGGACAAACCATCCAGGTAAAGAATTCATAATTTTTTCATTCTCAATATATACAAATAACAATATTTACCCTACAAAACATTTGTTTCATATCAAAACAAGAATAAATAATCTTATTCTTAGAATTTAATATTATTTTACATATATATTGCATTATTTATCTCTATAAAAATACTGACTTAAGTATCCGAAGGTTCTTAAATCTATCAGAATAGAATTGTTTTACAAATATTAGAATTTCTCATTGAACTATCAGTTTCCTTAGCCATGAAGAATTGATCAAATAACAAAAACATTTGATTAAACTCATTATATAACTATTAAAATAAATTTATTTTTAAGCAACTTGAATTTTGTAACACCATCAACATAGTAAGTTATAAATTATTGTAAAAGATTAATTATGGATGTTTAAAGGAATCGAAGAACATTTTACTACTTTTGTGTGTGTGTGTGATTCATAATTTTAATTTGTTTGATAAGTTGTCCTGTCCCGAATTGCTTAAAAAAAATCCCTTTTTTTACCGGCTGAATTCTCTCCCCAGCACGATACCCGTTCCCTTTAACAGATTAGGCACTAAGTTCAGAGAAGTATGAATTTTTTTCTCTCTGATGGAATTCAGAGCTTATTTCAAAGATTTTAGATAAATTAATTTGAAATATATGTCTATAAAAAAGCCACAAATTGCATCGCACGAAGGAGGCAAAGACCCGGAAATTAAATCTTGTGAAAACCAAAGAGCTCTCAACTCACAGTGTCTGCCAAGAAGCTCAAATGGCCATGGCTCTTTCCAAGGTGATAGGATAAAAGACACGTAGGATGGTATTTATGGACAACAAGGCTCCACGTCAGGAGATATTTATGGAATATGGACCACGACATGTGGAGTGTGGACGACTAGATTTAATAACTTACTGTTAAAATAATTAATGTTTGTCTGCCACTTTGTCCCGAATTCGTTTTGTTTGAAATGATCAAAATATTTTATACTAATTCTAAAATACAGAATAAAATAAAATAATTTTTATTTTATTTTAACCCGAACATTATATTTATGTTATTTTATTGTGTTTTAAAAATATAAAAAAATTAAATTAATTTTAATTAATTTTATAATGAGGAATGAAACACGTTTCAATTAATTTATCAGCTAAAAGGCAACTCGTCCAGCGTGAGATTCGGCTATCAATTAAATAAGGAGGTCACAGATTTTGAATGATCTCGTACGATCTGTCTCTGTTTTTTTAATAATTATGTCTCTGTTTTTTACTGTTTTTTCTGATTAAAACACCATCACAGATCTTGGCCAGAGATTTGAATCGAAATCGATTGGCTGTAAACTTGAAATGTAATTAGGTAAAATACAAAAAAAGAAAAAAGAAATGTGATTAGGTAAATTCGTAAAAAGAAAAGAAAAAAAATAGAAGAAGGAACAAGAAATATTAACATATTTCTTGATTAGAGTGTTTGAAGTTTGATCAATAATTAATACCTGGTTTAGTATGAGTTATTTTTTAATTAAAAATATATTAAAATAATATTTTTATTTTTTAAGATTTATTTTTAACATTAATACATTAAAATAATATAAAATTATTTTAACAAATAAATTTAAAATGTTTACAAAAATATTTTTTAACTGCAAAAAAATACTAGTTTTGGAAGTATTTGAGAAGTGTTTTTTTCAAAAACATATTTAAATAATATATATATATTTTTATAATTTTATTTTCAAAATTAATACATTAAAATAATTTAAAAATATTAAAAATAAATCCTTTTAAAAAAAATATTGATTGCACTTCTCAATAATATTTAAAAATATAAAAAATTAAATCTTTTGGAAACGCGGTTTAACCGCGTTTCCAAATGGTCCGTAATTACAAGTTTGATGACAAAGTTGTGGGGCTAGAGGAATCAATTCCCTGCCATGCCGTTGGTGGAAAGTTTTATCGAAATCTGATTAGTATTATTCATGACAACTCAGACATTGTCGTCATCCAAGAAATAATTTCTCTTTATGTCGCTTTTCCAGAGAACAATTAAACCATATAGAAAACGTTTTTGTTTCTGTTTTTTTGTTTTAAAGAAGAAATCCTCCATAGAAAGACAACCTTTTGTCCATCGTGAACAGCAGCAGGGGCAGCCAAAGAGATTTGAACCCAAACTGAGGTCAAATAACACCCCAAAGCCCTATTTAAAGAAATAATCTGAAACATGAGGCATTCCACGGAACAGCAAAACACCATGGCTTCTTTAATTTTGCAAATCTTTTTTCTTGCAGTGATTTTAGCAACTTCCCAGGGCTCCCCTCTGAGCTATTACCCCCTCCGGATTCACCTTCTCAGGTCAAAATGGGGTTCCGGCGACCACCACATTCCTGGCATGTCATGCCTGAGTTGGCGACTAGCTGTTGAAACAAACAATGTGATTGGATGGAGTACAGTTCCTGAAGAGTGTGAAGATTACGTAGGGCACTACATGTTAGGCAGCCAATACAGGGAAGACTCATCTGTCATCACTGATGAGGCTTTTGCCCATGCTAAAACCTTCAAGCTGGCTGGAGATGGAAAGGATATATGGGTCTTTGACGTTGATGAAACTACTCTTTCTAATTTACCCTACTATGCCAAACATGGATTTGGGTACGTACGATGCACAATATACCACACTTTTTTTTTTTTGATGATTTGATGTTAATTACAACCCCTCAATAATAATAATAATAATAATAATAATAATAATAATAATAATAATATAGTACATACATTATTGTTTTATTGCACAAAACACACACATATATAATTAATCATTCATCATGACAAAAAAAAATTATTTTTAGTGTTAATAAATTTTATTTGACGAAAAAATTTAATTGAGATCTTGTTAGAAAAAGTTTAACTTAATATTGGTTTTTTAAACTAATTTATGTGTGTTTTGTGCAATAAAATTGATGATTCTAGTATTATTTTTAGATTGAAAAAACTGCTACTCGATATTTTAATTATTTTTTTAGTGGTTCAAACTTGAAAATGCAAATGAGACGCTATCCTCCACACATGGAGGATAACAAAAGCGAGCCAATAACTATAGCTACCTGCTATTTGATAATTAAGTGCAAGAAAAAAAAACAAATGAAGAGATCAATACAACGAGAGAAGCAAAAACGATACCATACAATTTGAAATTATTAAAGATACAATGCTTGCAGCGACTGCATATTTAATTTAATTTATATGATAATGACGTATTGTTTTGATCTTTTAATTAATTAGTATATACCGCAACAACTCCAGCATATCATCAATTTTCAACAAATTAATAATTATGCTTTGTTTTCTTTAATTTGCTGTTGATTGACGTGATTTGTTGCTTTGGCTTGACAAAAATAACAGGGCGGAGCCTTACAATTCCACGGCGTTCAACCAATGGGTTTTCACGGGCAAAGCCCTAGCATTGCCAGAGTCTCTGAAGCTGTACCGGAACTTATTGTCAATTGGGATCAAGGTTGTGTTCTTAACGGGAAGGACTGAAGACCAAAGAGCAGTGACATCAAACAATCTGAAGAATGCTGGGTACCACATCTGGGAGAAGCTGATACTCAAGTAAGCTCTCTCTCTCTCTCTCTCTTTATATATATATATATATATATATATATATATATATATATATATATATATATATATATATATATATATATATCATGTTTGCTGATTTCTTTGGGGTTTAATCAAGGGTATTCCAGGCCTGAGACTAATCTTGCAACCTAGTTAAGATTGGCCCAGTTCCCAAGAACCTTATTAAATCTATTATTATTGCTGATCTAAAACTAAATAAATAAATGAAGGCGTTTTTCATGCTGATGCAAACATATTGTTTCATGTTGAAAAGAGTCTTGATCTGGAGATAGGTAATTCTCTAATTTGATCATTTTGCTGGTCACTCATGGTGGCATGCAGGTCATCATCTTATTCAGGGAAGACAGCGGTGTTTTATAAATCAAGCGAAAGGGCAAAGCTTGAGAAGAAAGGATACAGAATCATCGGGAACATTGGTGATCAGTGGAGTGATCTCCTGGGGACTAGTGTCGGCAATCGGACATTCAAGCTACCTGATCCAATGTATTACATCAGTTGAATCCTCGGATTCTTAGCCTCTAGCTTGGTTAACTTGTATGATTCAGATTGATTGATGTTGTTAACAAAACCAAGCTAGTTGCAAGAGTATGGCTCGTTTACTCTAGCATTGATTTTCAATAAAGCCGCCACTACTTATGACTCGAATTTCATATCTTGACGGGCAAAACGCAATGATCCAAATCGAATTTAGTTATTAATTAAAAAGTGGACCTGGAAACGGGATGGGATTGGACAAATTTGAGTTCCGGTTGTTTGGAGCTCGGATTATTATACACTTTGTCCCAATGCCCTAATCGGATGAGTTGGGCTCAACTTCAAGAGTTTTTCTTTTCCAAACAACAGAAATACAAGTATAGAATTATTATTTTTAAAAAAATATAATTAATTATAGAATCAACATGTACACAAAACATGTATAAGAACTTGCAAACCCTATAAAACTATTACCCACCTACACACACACACACACACCACTGATGTAACAAATTAAATAAATTAAAAACATCAATAGATTTAGAAAGAAAGAAAGAAAAAAAACAAGAACAATTAATCAAGGAGGAAGAGCAGAACCTAAATGGTTGATCCGAGTGGTTGAATTGGTTCAAGATACTTGTCATGTGAGTCTTAATAAAAAATAATAATATAAAAACACTGAATTCTTCCTTTGTATACACGTGACGTGAGGTTGTTACTATTCTAACGCCAACCATAAGGAGAAGGTGTGCCAACCAAGAGACCACTACTTATTTCAACAAATATATAATTATTACTATATTATTGTCTGATCAACTTTTATTTAACATAAAAAACTATCCAAATATTGATAACATGTTTTTTTTTTAATAAAACAGTTAATAATAAATTTAAAATATAATATATATTGGATGATATTAATTTTTTAAAAATATTAATATGACAATATATTGAATTATTCTTTTTCAAACATTGAGATTGCGACATATTGGATCAACTTTATTTAACCTGTCAAATCCTATGACTTGGTCATGAGACCATGATAATTTTATAGAAAGCAAATAAAAATCAATTATGAAGGTCAATTCCTAGTCAACCCAATGTTAAAAGATAAAATTGAATTTTTTTTATTAAATTAAAAAAGGGATAAGAAAACCACTTGAGTTAATTTGGATTAACTTACCAAACTCACATTCTGAAGCATGAGATCTATTTAACCCTATATAAAGCAAATACAAAAATTATGAAATCTAATTTCAATCAATCCAATGTTAAATGATGAAATTGATAAAAAAAAATTCAATTAAAAAAATGATAAAAAAATAACTCAAGGCAACCTATATATAATAATCAATTAAACCCGCGACTTAGATCATAAAACTAAAATAACTTTATAGAAAGCAAATAAAAAAATTATAAAACTCTATTTTCAACAGATCCAATGTTAAATATTAAAATCAAGAGAAACAAATAAATCTATGAGACCATAAAAAATTTAAAAAAAATATGAGGCCACAAAACTAAGAAGTCTCACTTGCACCGGATTTAGTATTGAAGACTAAAATTTAGAAAAAAAAATAAATAAAATTTATAAGATATATATATATTTTAACAGAAAAAATAAAAAAAAATTACAAATTACAAAACTCAAAATAATTTAATATTAAAAGATAAAATTAAAAAAAATAAATTAAAAATTGAATTATAGGGTTAAACTAAAAAAAACTATTATAATGAATATTATTTTTTGAATGTTGCTACAATAATTTAGTCGCATTCGTTAGTGTTTTGATAATTAACAAGTTACGTGTCTAGTCAATAGATTACTCACCGAATGAATCACTAAGCGGATCGATGACTAGGGACTTTTGTTGATTTAAAGGTTTGGTTCGATTTTGATAATAATAATAATTGTGATTATGTATAATGTTATGTTATGAGATTAATCGCATTAAATTTTCTTGGTAATAAACTATATAAATAATTTTATATATATAAACCAACGATCCCAAATGAGTATCTTAAAACTTTTTCATCGTTTTATAATTTTACTACTTACTCTATAAGTATATCATGATTATTATATATAAATAATATAATATAGTTCCCCTAAAAAATATTATCATTAACATTAAAATTGAAATTAACAAAATAACTAAAACATATGTATTTTACTGTTTCAAAAATATTATACACTCACTTACATTGTATTTTTCATTCACTGTTATTTTTGCCCTTTTTTTTTACATTTGATCCTTGTAGTTTTTTATAGTTTACAATTCAATCAATCTATTTTGATATGTTAGCATGCATGCCCATCAATATATATATATATATATATATAATAAGATTTTCTCTATATAACAACAACAATAACAATAACAACAACAACATGCTATTATTTTTAAATAATATTACTATTTTTTATAATAATATTAATAATTACTTTCTAAATAATTATATTTAACCTAATATGCATAATTTTCTAAAAACTTTACTCATAAATATTTAATGAAAATAAAATATTTATTTTATAATCAATGTTTTATATATTTTTTTCTCAAATTTGTTGTTATTAAATTTTTAAATATATTGGCGTCAAATAAAAAAAATGTTTTTATATATAAAAAAAGAAACCATGAATAAAGGAAAGAGATACATTTATTTTCTTTTTATTTCAAATTGTTTAAATGTTTTCATATATTCATTTTAATTATTTTTAGTTTTTATACAATAAATCATATTGCTAAAAAATATATGTAAATTAATAAGAAAAGTAGAATTTGAACTAAAAATTACATTTTTTTCAATAAAGTCTAAATCATTATTTTTTATAAAAAATATTTTTATTTTCATATAATTAATTTTTATGATTTATTGGTGTATACTTTTTAATTAATTAAGATTTTTTGTGTTGTATTCACAACCTCCGTATTCTTCGCAAATTAACTTGAATATTCAACTAGTATTTTCTTGAAAAGATTATGGTAAAAAAATAATTACATAAACAAATTCGAATAGTGTAGGGTTACCCTTTCGGGTAAGATAGGGAGCGAGCGAGCGACTGATCATCCTTGTAGCGTTACCTTGTCGTTTCCGACTAGATTGTTGTTTCCGAGCCAAACAAGCCAGCCTGAAGCGCTGCTCGAGCGCATTTCAAGTTTTAACAAAGCTGAAGTGAAGTGCAGAGACGGCATACAGTGAGAGGACGATTTGGAGGAGGTGGTTTTATACTTAAAACTAGTACTATTCAAGACTCAAATCCCTCTCAATCCTTGTCTCTTGGAATTGATATTTTACATGTTTCTTATAAACCAATTTGGATTACGAGACAGATATATTGAGCGTCTTAATCTTGGAAGCCAAGATGGCTTCTGTTTTCTTGATTCATTGCTTCACACAAGGTTAGGATATCAAATGAGAACCAGATTCACTATTACATTTAAAAGATTTACCACTGGAATTTTTTATTGGTATTTACACTATTATTTTCTCGGCAATAATTGTACCGACAGATTAACAAACAAAAACCATTTATCGGTAAACTGTTCGTCGGTAATTTTATTACTGTCTGTAAAAAAGAACACCGATGGTTTTACAAACGGAAAATACACGTCAAAAAAAATTCTTCTTTAATGTACATACATAATTATTTCTATGGTGATTGCTAGTGACATTTATTGTAATTTTATTTCAACCCTCTGTAACATACCGACATAATTATTCCGTCAGTGATAGTAGCATATGAAGTAAATTGTTTCAAACTCTCTGGAATATACCGACGGACACAATCCGTTGGTATATCCGTCTGTAATAATTAAAAAATATATTTTTAAAAAAACCTTTTGAACAAAAAAAGAAAATAATTAAATAAAATAAATTTGTATAAAATAAATTTGAATAATATAAAATCCAAATATGAATTACAAATGTATATGTTCAAATAAAATTAAACTAGAACAATGGCGGCGATGGAGGAGGAGGAGGAGGAGGAGGAGGAGGAGGAGGTTAGTCGTTCCCGAGACCATACGGCAAAAAAGGAGGCGCACACGCACCACCACCCATCTGTGATCTCATGTCCATGACCATTTGACGAAGTTGTTAATAATCCGCTGAAAGTCGCTCAGATTTTTCGGTGAGATGGGCCATATGTTGTTGCAAGACCGCGAACTCCTGAGATTGGGTGCTCAATACCAATTGTGAGCTCCCAACGGTTGAGACACTACGAGCCGTCCGCAAGTTCTTAGTCATAGTGTTGGAGAGTCCGTACACCCGATTTCTATCGGGCTAACCAGAAAATCCTGCCTCCATCCACAAATCTGGATTGAAATCCTGGTGGGTCGAAGGATCGTCCCCGTATCTCTCCATCAACCAATTATTATATGTTTCCTGTAAATAAATTCAAGAAAATAATAACTAACAAAAGAAAATGGTTGAACGAACATACCACAAAGTGTTGAGTGCAGTTGTCGATGAATTATTGCACCCTCTTTTGGTGGTCTTCACTCCGCACATGCATCTCCACAAAAAGCTCCATTGGGCTCGGCTCATGTCCAATAGTCGTAGCCTGTAAGAAAAAAAATGTTGCAAGTTATATATATTTATAAATAACAACAAATTAATTAAAGATAGATGTGATTAAAATTAATTTTACTATTCGCTTCGCATGCGAAACGAAAGGAATGGAGCTGCTGGTGTGCGTTGTAACCGAGCCGTGAATTTGCCGGCTCCGGTTCCACGCACCGGACTGCGAGCGCCGTGTGAAAGCTCAAACGTCACGTGCTGAATATATTCTGCCTATGTATCCTCCGGGATGTATAGCGGTATGAAATCCTTTCAAACCGCCACGTCATTCCAGTCTAACAGAGTGTTTTTTCTGGCATATTTTTTAGCTTTTTTTTGTGTCCCATTAAAAAAATCACGCAACCTACATGATACAAACATATTCTATATAAGTTTGTGAACCTAAAA